>NC_139028.1:11738254-12223931 GCF_964662115.1 Mustela nivalis | reverse complement strand
AGGTATTCCATTTTTCTATTGCTACAGTAAGTAGGATCTTTTATCAACATATTTTTAACAGTTTTATTAAAGTAGAATTATGCCATTGAACATAAAACTTATCCATTATAAGTATACAGTTTGATGATTTTTAATAGGTTTATACTTTGTTCAGTCATGACCCAAAAATTTCTCCCATGCCAATCTGTGGTCCATTCCTCATGACTGATACGCTGTCTCCATGGTTTTGCCTTTTTAAAAAATTTCTTATAAATGGAATCATATAATATGTAATCTTTTATTCTTGTTTATTTTCATTTTTATATATTAGTATCTTCAGTACTTACTATTTTTAAGAAAGAGTTCTATTGTTTATTACGTGTTATATATAGTAGGATTCATTTTCAAGGCATTAATCTTTTATCTGTATTAGTTATTTTATTCTCTTTTTTGTTGGCTTTATATTTTGTTACTAAGTTTTGAGAAGAACTACATATTTATTTACCATTATTCTGCCTTGCTTAGTAATTAAGCACTGTGGTCTATGGGTATCTCTCAAAACCTTTTAAATAATATTCCATGGTCCATTGTTATCAATTTAATTTCTGAACTTTCTGAAATTGGTTTGGATTTTTCTCTTTGGCTCACATTGTTTGAGAGAGAGAATTTTATATTTTCAGGTGGTCAAGAAGTAATTTCCTTCTTTTTAAAAAAATTAATTTCTAGCTTTTCTATTTTTTTTTTAAATAAGGTCTTGGAATATACTGTTTTGTGAGACTCATAGCAAAGTTGGCTGCAAGTGATCCTTTGATCACTGCGAAAGCCTTCTATATTGTTACTCATTTGTGTTATGTACTTAATTTTTTATGAGCTGTGAGAGATGAATGAAAACTATATTAATATTATTCTACTTTCTGTTATTGTTTCGGTTGGCATTTTTAATGATGACACTCTATTATTTAATACAAATTCATGCTTTATTTTTTATCAATTGCCCTTTTTTACTCATTTTGAAACTTGTTTGATATTAATGTCTAACTAATATAGTTTCCTTATGTGCAAGTGTCTGTGTACTTGTGTTCTCCTAGTATGATTTTGCCTATTTTTTTTTTACAATCTTTTTAAATGACTTTGCTGCGAATCTATTTCTTATGGACAGAAAATATTGGATCTTTTTTGAACTCAGTCTTGACCATGTTTTCCCTTTAATAGCTCAGTTTTTCTCATTTTATTTTGACATATATGTGATCTTGGGCTGTCATATTTTGGAAAAATGAGAATTCGTGTTGGCTTTAGACTTGGAAATTGTCAGAAGTGCTTCTATTTAATTCAGCTTGTCATAAACAGCTACAGCAGAGATCACTAATTATAAAACTTATCTCAACTACCAGAAGTTACTCTGAATTTTTATAGGCATGTCAAACAGGGCTTAATCCAAGGTAAAAAGAGGAGAGAGGAAAAGAAAGAAAATTTGCAATGAATTCTCTTGCATTTGAAATGACCCACTATGTACATACTAATGAGTTATCAAAATATTATATATTAACTAAGTTTATAGAATTATCTAAAATGCGTTTAAAAAACCTTGAATGGCATATCCCAGAATACCACTCCTTTCTCAGACTTATACAGGCATACTATTCCGATAACCAGCATCTATTTAAAGCATACAATTTGATAAATTTTGACATATGAGATAGACCCAAAACCATAGGCACAGTCAAGTAAATGAATACATCCATTGCCCCTCAAATTTCCTCTTGTCTTTTTGTCAGTTCTTCCTTTCTGTGCCCCCATCCTCACCTGCCAGCATCTGCGGTCAACTACCCATCTGCTTCCTAGTGCTATAAGTTACTTAGCATTTTCTAGAATTTTAAATAAATTAAACAATTCATTAGATACCCATGTCTATTTCCTGTCATGCAGCACATAATTATTTGAGATTCATTTATGTACAAGTTTTCAATGTGTAGGTCTTACATAACTTTTGGAAAACTTATTCATAAGTATTTGTATTTTGGATGATTTTTAAGTGGGCTTATTTAATTTTTATTCTGATTATTTATTGTTAGTATATAGAAATACATTAGATTTTAGGGGCACCTGGGTGGCTCAGTTGTTAAGCCTTTGCCTTCAGCTCAGGCTGTGATTCTGGGGTCCTGGGATCGGCGAGAAGCCTGCTTCTCCCTCTCCCGCTCCCCCTGCTTGTATTCCCTCTCTTGCTGTGTCTCTCTCTGTCAAATAAGTAAATAAAATCTTTAAAAAAAATAAAAGAAATACATCAGATTTTGTATATTTGTCTTATATCCTGAAACCTTACTAAATTCACTTATTAATCCTATACTTCCTTTTTTAGATTCCATTGAATTTTCTACATAAACATGTCATCAGCAAGTAAATAGTTTGCTCCTTTCTTACCTGGATCCTTTTACTTTCTTTTTTTGCTTGATTGCACAACTAGGAACTCCAGTACAATGTTTTAATTAGAGTAGTGAGGGTGGCCATTCTTGTCTGTTTTGTGATCTCAAGGGGAAAGCATTTCATCTTTCACCGTGAAGTATGGTATAACCTGTTACTTATAGATAACCTTCATTAGGTTGATGAAGTTCCTTTATATTCCTAGTTTGCTAAGAGAGTCTATGAGGGATAGATATAGGATGTTCTCAAATGCATTTTTTCTCCATCTATTGAGGTTGTAATGAAGTTTTTACATTGGTTTTACATTTTATAGTTTTATATTACATTGGTTAATTTTCTAACATGTAAGCCAACTCTACATTATTTTAATATTTTGTAGGATTAGATTGCTAAAATTAAAAGAATTGTAGTTATATTCATAAGCTTATTGGTCTAGAGTATTTTCCGTGTTTTTGGTAATGTGTTTGGTTTTGATATCAGGTTAACATTGGACTCAAAGAATGAATGAGAAAGTTACCTCTTTTTTTCAACTTTCTGAAGAGTTTGTGAAAAATTGATATTCCCTATCATTTTTTTTGTGTGTGCAATGTAGTTACCAGTGAAATCACTTGGACCTGGAGTTCTCTTTGTGGGAAAGCTTTTAATTACAAATGTAATTTCATTATGAGATAGAGGGCTATTCATGCTGTTTATTTCTTCTTAAGTGAGCTTTGTCTTTCAAAGAATTTGCCCATTTCATCTAAGTTTTTAAATGCTTAGACACGGCATTCCCTTATCCTTTTAATTTCTCTTGAACCTATAGTGGTATTACCTTTCTCATTCTTGATATTAGTAGTTAATCTTTTCTCTTTTTTCCTGATCAGTAGGCCAGAAGTTTATCAATTTTACTTATCTTCTCAAAGGACCAACTATGGTTTTGGTGATTTCTTATAAAGTTTTGTTTTTTTTTTTAAGATTTTATTTAGCGAGAGAGTGATCAGGGGGAGAAGGGAGGAGAGAAAGAATCTCAAGCAGACTCTGTCCTGAACCCCAAGATTATGATCTGAGCTGAACTCAGAGTCAGATGCTTAACTGACTGGACCACCCCTCTTACATAGTTTTTCTACTTTATATTTCATTCATTTCCACTATTACCTGTATTAATTTATTCTCTTTACTTTGGGTATAATTCACTCTTCTTTTATATCTCTCATGTCTCTTCTTAATTGTTTAAACTATTGAATAGAGTTGTAGTAACAGTTTAATGTACTTGTCTGCTAATTCTAACATCTGTGGCAGTGCCTTGTGAGTTTTGATTAATTTTCCTCATTATGTATCATGTTTTCCTGCTTTTTTGCATGCCTGGTAATATTCAATTAGAGGCCAAACATTGTGAATTTTATTTTGTTTGTTGATAGATATTTTTTATTCTTATAAATATTCCCAGTCTTTATCCAGTGATTCAGTTAACTTACTTGGAAACAATTTGATTCTTCTGTGTCTTTTTGAATGATGTATTTGGTAAGTCTGGAACAGTACTTAAGCTAGGACTAATTATTCCCTGCTATTGAGGTAAGACCTTCCTGAGGATTCTACATAATAATACCTAATGAATTATGAGTTTTATCCAATCCTGCTTTGAAAAGTGGCACCATTCTTGGACGCATATGCACAGCAAGCACTGTTCTCTAATCATATTTAGATATTTTTTTCTGGGCTTCAGGTAGTTTCCTTACACAAATGCTCTATCCATGGTCTGCTGAATAATAGAGAGGGACTTTCTGGGGTTCTCTCTCTGTCTCCAACAGTTTCTTCTTTCATTCTTTGTCCTGTTTGTGCCAGTTGTCTTAATCTCCTGTACTCTCAGTCCCATCTCAACATAGGGCATTTTCTGGCTCCATCTGTGTTCCCCATCCTTGCACAGTGACCTGGACATTTTAGGCATTAAGCTGAGACAGTTGTAGGTGTTATAGCCCTTCATTACTTGATGTCCAGTGATATGAAATCTATTGTTTCATGTATTTTGTCTTTTTGCTTTTTTTCCCTGAAAAGGGAAACTAAATCCAACCTCTCTTATTCTGTCTTGGGCAGAAGTAGATGTCCTCACCAATCCTTTTACATTGTTTTTCCATCCATATTTTGGATGGTTGGGATTTCATAATTAATTTAAAGAATACCTTATCACATTTCCCAAGTCCTGGAATATTATTGCCTTTAAAAAGGAAGTTTGGTTCATTGTAACAGAAGATTTAAAGATATTCTTTTCCAGTCTTCTTGCTTGTGTGTTGCTAAGAAGTCTCATGCCAATTAGGGTTGATTTTTTTCTTTCTTTCTGAATAGTCTAAATATTACATTTTAATGTTGAATTCCAGTAATTTTCTTGACCCAGAAATATCTTTCTGTATACTTTTCTCTGTAATATGCCCCTCCTACATTAGACATGGTATGTTCTTTCTTTTTTTTTTCTTTTTAAGATTTTATTTATTTATTTGACAGAGAGATCACAAGTAGGCAGAGAGGCAGGCAGAGAGAGGGGGAAGCTGAGTCTCTACTGAGCAGCTAGCCCAACACGGGGCTTGATCCCAGGACCCTGAGATCATGACCTGGGCCGAAGGCAGAGGCTTAACCCACTGAGTCACCCAGGTGCCCCTGGTATGTTCTTTCAATAGGCAGATTCAAGTTTTCATTTTTTCCAAAGTTTCCTGCTATTGTATCCTTGAATATTTTACTTTCTGTTCCATTTGTTTTATTCTTATCTTCAGGGGCACTCATTAGACTTTTTTGGCTTTTGTATGTATTTTATATTTGTTATATTTAATTCTATTTAACTCTGGTCTTTTAGTTTATTTCCACTTTTTAAATTTAAACTCAATTAGCCAACATACAGCACATCATTAGTTTCAGATGTAGAGTTCAGTAATTCCTCAGTTGCCTGTAACACCCGGTGCTCATCATGTCACGTGCCTCCCATCATGCCTGTCATCCAACTCTGGTCTTCTCAATTTTATTTTCTTCTACTTTACAGTGCTGTCTACCATGTGCTGGGCCTAACTATATCTATTCTTCTTATTGTGGCTTTCAATTTAATTTCATCTTGGTAATTAATTATTTTTCTCTTATGTTTCTTATTTGAGTTCGCAGCATCTCACTTTGAATCTACTTTGATAGATTATTATCTCCTACCTCTTTGAAATCTTTTTTTTTTCCCCAGAGGGATGATACTTTGTTTAGTTCATGGGGAGATTCAAAGTTTTTCCATCTTTCTAATACTTTTGTTTACTTTTTAGCTATTTGCTTTTATTTTCTTATACAATATATGCACTGTTTCTTTGTCTTTGTTTCAGACATCATTGATCTTTAAACAGGGGCCATTTTTTTTCCATGCCTGATATTTAAAGAAAAGCAATGTAAGGGAAGGGTTAAGGTACCCAACTTTTGCATCCACATAGACGGGACTGGAGGAGATTATGCTGAGTGAAATAAGTCAAACAGAGAAAGTCAATTATCATATGGTTTCACTTATTTGTGGAACATAAGGAATATCATGGAGGACATTAGAAGAAGGGAAAAATGAAGGGGGAGCAATCGGAGTGGAAGATGAACCATGAGAGACTACAGACTCTGAAAACAAACTGAGGGTTATGGAAGGAAGTGGAATGAGAAGACAGGTGAGCCCGGTGGTGGGTATTAAAGAGGATACGGGTTGTGTGGAGCACTGGGTGATATATGCAAACAATGACTCATGGAGCACTACATCAAAAACTAATGATGTCCTGTATGGTAAATCATAACACAATAAAAAAAAAGGTAACAAGCTGGAGCAGAAAGCAAGGCTAATTATTAGTTGTGTTGCTGATAGGGTCTCTCATTTATATATCTGCTCTGACTGACCAGATTATAACCTGGTTAATGGTGAAACTATGCATCTCATCAGCCCTTAATATTTTAGACAGTCTGGCATGGGCTTCTCTATAGGTTGCAGGACTGATGGCCACTTACTCCTCTTCTACTCTGCCTCACTCACAGTGATTTCTCTGACAGCTGCTAAGTCTGAATGAGTCCTCCTTGTGCCTTGTTTCTTCTCCGGCATGGCTCAGGGAGCTTCCAGGTGCTTAAACTCCTAGATCTTGCTACTTCAAGTGGTGAATCATTGGTTTGTTACATCATTTTTGCCACCCACTTTGGGAGCATTTGGGGCACTACCAAAGTTTTACAGAGACATTTCTGCTCTCAGCATTTTTCCTGGATTTGGTTGAAATTGTACTGTATTTGAACATTATTTACCACAGATTGTGACCCTGGAGGTATAGCTTTTTCTAGTTGTATCAGAGATGAAGCGGGTTTTTTGGTTTTCGTGTATTTTTTGCTTCTCATTTTATTTCTTTTACTAGTTTTGGTTTCAGAAAGGACATTGTAAAAGGACAAAGACCACAAAATAGAACCTTTATTACTCCACTTTAGTTAGCTTTAAGATATTGACATCATCTTTCTCTCTTCCTGTCTGTGTCAGTGTATGTTTAAGGAGAAATACAAAAGCAAAGAGAAGGGGGGAAACTTCACCATGAAGAACAAGAATCTCTGTTCTACAGAGCAGGCCCCAGACTACCTCGTAGGGACCTTCTCTGCATGGATCCCATTTGTGCTCTGCAAAGATCACAGAACACTGTGTTTTATTAAACAGCTTGTCTCTAAGCCATCTGAAATGAAAAGGACTACAAGCTCCCAGGAAAGGCACACGCACAAAGTTACAACTGACTCCTCAGTTTTCAGGAACCGTCCTTTTTGCACGTATAATACACTAGTGTCTGTTGTCCATTTAGTGTAGGTCATTTCTGGCTCTCATTCCTCAAGTCTCAATCCCGTTGGCATGCATCTGGTGCACGTTTGCTTTCCAGCAGTCCCCCTGAACACCAGCAATCTTTACACAGCGTATGAAGAAACTGAAGTTGAGAGAGGTTAAATGACATACTCAAAGACATCAATCAGACATTTCAGAGCTAAGATTAAAACCCATCCTTTTAGACCCCAGTTGCTCTTATTTTATTTTAAAAATCATCACCTCTAGAAACTGTCCTACGAGGATTTTATTATTTCTGTGGGAACTGAATAAGAGAATATAAGTCACTTGCCTCGGGCCATGTGGATAATGCTAGAGCTGAGCTGGGGCTCAGATCTTCTGCCCTAAATCCAGGGTGCTTTCTACTGCAAAAGGCTGCATTCTGATCATGCTGATAAATCAGTGTTTTCTTCCTCTCTCAATCCAATAGCTCGAATTACACTTCCCTGGTTATATCACTATATTTTTAAGTCATGTATATGCTATATGCTTTCCTCCGATAGTTTCTTGAATTAGTCAAGATGGAGTAGTTTAGATTTTTTTTTTTCCCTCAATTATGTCTGCAGGCTCTGGAACATTGTGCCTGCTGCTAGCGAATATTTAAAACTCTTCAGTCCCTTTTGCTCATACTAAGGGAGTTTTAGACTTTGAGTGAAGCCAATGGGGAAAATCTGTGCTTATTTATAAATGCTTTATTGATACTGCTCTAAAAAAGCATCAAGGAATGGTAATTTCCCACCATAACCAGGATATGGTAATTATCTAGCTGTGAGATACTGAGTTAGAGGGTCTACAAGTTAATAGTCTTGTGTTGTAAAGACTGCAGTACTGACTTTAATTTTCTAATCTTGATTCAATTTTCACCCTACCTTGAGAAGGACAGTACTATTGAGATGGTAACATTTCCATGAATTATCAGAAGTACTGTGTTATGTCTGGTAGGTAGGGAAATTATTCCTTGAGATCTCTCAAAGGTATCTTTGAAAGATGTCCACCTGCATTTGGAGATATTAATAAAGGATCATAATATTTCGTGAAAGTCAGCTGATCTGAGGTCAGTACATGGGACAGGTCTCACTGTAACTCAGGTTCTGAAGGATGTAGGCTGAGAGGTTTGAACAACTATCTTAAACCAAATTCTACCACATTTGGTTAGATAAATCTTGAATCATTCCTACCCAAAGCATCGTTATTTTTACATTCAAATTAATTTCAACCTTAAAAGAAGTATTATTGGTTTTTACTTTCACTTACAGTTATCGGATTGCAATGCCATTTGAAAAGAATATTATCTTTTTGCTTTTAAAAAGGAGCATAGATGTGGATAGTAACTAGTGAGTTTAAAAGCTGTAACATCTGAATTGTGAATCAGTTTGGCTAAATGTGCTCTTTCTATTCTTGTCTAAACAAGACTCATTTCCAAGAGGGTCTAACACTAGTGGCAATGCCAAAACACTAAGATTCATATCAGGTTTTGTGTTTTTGTTTTGTCAAAACATCATTGCCTGATTTAAATGTATTTCTGGCCTTTCTAGTGTTCTGGATTTTATCATGCAGGCTTTCCAGTAATTTCTAGTCTAGTAATGTTTAAAGAGCTTTAGCTATTTCTCCAAAACTGAGCACATATAAATGATAGTCAGTTGCCTGTAAATGGTATTTGACTGCCACAATGCCTGATATATGACTGTACCAGATTTTTTTCATTTTGGTTTTCATATTGGACAACCCATGGAATTGGAATTGTTTGCCATGTCACAATCCCTTTTTGAAAAAAATAACCCCAAGGAGTTGCTTCTTAAGAAATTATTAGGCTTTGGGACAAAAGATTCTGTTATCTTGGCTATAACACATTTATTGGAGTATCTGTGCCTTAATCAAAATAAACATCTGAGTGATTCCTAGCCTGAGGTCTGCAAATGGATTTCAGGGACATTTGTGCAAATTTTTTTGAGAGCGTCTATAGTTTTATTGAATTTTTGAAGGCAGTATTTCTTAAAATGTAGCTAATGTACAACTCAGAATCCTTGTCACACTATAGAGTACTCAGCAGGCTTTTGGCAATTTCAGAAAAAAAAAATTCATACGAATACATTATACATTTGGAATATAAGATTGCTCATATTTTGTAGAGAAATACACTATTCTTTATTTTAATCATTATGTCCTTCAATACAGTGGATGATTTAGGACTGCATTCATCAGTCTTTTTAAATATTCAATAATCAAGGAGAACTTTAAAATGGCTAACCTACTTTTACATCATTTGTATGCTATTGTTATGCCTGCTGAATTTACCTTTTTGCTATTACATTATATGAATTGCCTTATATAAGCGATTCACAAAAGATAAATCTGTATCTCAAAATGACAGTAATTTAAATACTATAAAGAATATTCCAAATATACATAGTGAACAAGGCTCGGCTGCCAAGAAAGAGTGTGAGGGTTTGTGAACTTGAATAATAGAATATAAAGTGTGATAACTTTCTTAAGGATTAGTAAAAGAAAAAAGAGTACAGTGAGAGATTGTCTGAAACCATCTGGCCTAGACCTTTCTCACAAAATTTTGAAAGACGCAGCATGAACCCTGAGAGGTTTTCATGTCATTTTCAAACAAAGCATGGTGACCTCTCCAGTAAAATCAAATTTTTCCAAAATAAGCATAACATATTGCTTCCAGTATGAAATTGATATATTTTGATATTAAAGACAGAGATGAAACCAGAACAAAACAATAGATCATAAATGAAGTTATACTCCACATACCGTGAAAAAGATATATGTTTTTTGTATGGCCAAGAAACCTAAAACAAGTTGCAATTTTAAGTGAGATGATTTTCCCAACACAGCAGACTGAAGCCACATCCCATTATATGGGATTATCAGATAACTCCAGGTTTTTGAAAAGTAAACTGGAAAAAATACTTCTGCATACCATCCTTGGAACTTGAAATGTAAATTTGTTTTCATTCACCTCAAGAATCCAACAGAGGTAGAAAAAAGTCACCCTTAAGAAATCAAACCCCCCCCCCCCCAGCACCTATATTAAAGAGACCGTCTTTTCCACTGTATATTTTGTCCTACTTTGTCCAAGATTATTTGATCATAGTGTTGAGGATCCATATCTGGGCTCTCTACTCTGTTTCACTGGTCTATGTGTCTGTTTTTGTGCCAGTACCGTGGTGTCTTGGTGATCACAGCTTTGTAGTAAAGCTTGAAATCAGGTAACGTGATGCCCCCAGTTTTGTTTTTCTTTTTCAACATTTCCTTAGCAATTCGGGATCTCTTCTGATTCCATACAAATTTTAGGATTGTTTGCTCCATCCAGCTTTTTGAAAAATGCTGGTGGAATTTTGATCGGAATGGCATTGAAAGAAAAGAGTGCTCTATGCAGTATAGACATCTTAACAACGTTTATTCTTCTGATCCAAGAGCATGGAATGGTCTTCTATCTTTTTGTATCTTCTTCAATTTCTTTCATGAGTGTTCTGTAGTTCCTCAAGTAAAGATCCTTTACCTCTTTACTTAGGTTTTTCCCAGGTATCGTATGGTTCTTGGGTGCTATAGTAAATGAAATCAATTCTCTAATTTTCCTTTCTGTATTTTCATTGTTAGTGTATAAAAAACAACTGATTTATGTGTATTGATTTTGTATCCTGCCACATTTCTGAATTGCTGAATGAGTTCTAGTAGTTTGTGGGTGGAGTCTTTTGGTTTTTCCATATAAAGTATGGTAGGGTGCATAAACAATGAATTTTGGAACACTGAAAAGAAATTTTAAAAATAAATAAATGAATAAAATCCCCCCCTCCAGCCCATGGAAGGCTCAGTTATAAGTATTACACATGCTGCAAGTATATGAAATTGAGAAATAATTAATATAAAACTTCTCTGAGGGGCACCTGGGTGGCTCAGTGGGTTAAGCCGCTGCCTTCGGCTCAGGTCATGATCTTGGGGTCCCGGGAACAAGTCCCGCATCAGGCGTTCTGCTCAGCAGGGAGCCTGCTTCCTCCTCTCTCTCTCTCTGCCTCTCTGCCTACTTGTGATCTCTGTCTGTCAAATAAATAAAAAAAAAAAATTAAAAAAAAAAACTTCTCTGAAAAACTTTCTTCATTTGGCCAGGATGGAGTAACTAGGATGAGATTTACTCACCATAGATGAAACTTCTGAAAACAGACACAGTATAAGAATCAAAGGTTTTCATAACATTGGGTATTAGGCAGTTAAGAATGTTGATTTTTTTGGAAAGATTTTATTTATTTATTTGACAGAGATCACAAGTAGGCAGAGAGGCAGGCAGAGAGAGAGGAGAAAGCAGGCTCCCTGCGGAGCAGAGAGCCTGATGTGGGGCTTGATCCCAGGACTCTGGGATCATGACCTGAGCCGAAGGCAGAGGCTTTAACCCACTGAGCCACCCAGGTGCCCCAAGAATGTTAATCTTTAGATATGAGAAAGACATTAAGTGAGCCTTGTGATTGCCCCAGCTTATTGCCTGGACAAGGCTCAGTGAGGGGAGCCTCCTCCTCCCTTAGTTGAGGAGACAGATGTGGAATTGTGGAGAGGTTAAGACAGCTAGAGTTTGCAGGACAGAATAACATAGAGAAGAAAACTGCACAGAGAGAAAACTTCAGAAATCACCAGAGACTTTCTTTCAGATATGCAGTACAGTACTGATCAGTACATGCCTGTGAGAAAATTACCCAAAATGTGTGGAAGAAATACTTCAAATGAGTAGAGGGAAGAGTTATCTAGAGCTCATATGTGACAGGGAATAGTGTTTATGGCCAAGAATCAGAGTTAAAAACTTAGTAACTAATGGGGTATCAGTTGTGGGAAAATTTAACTCTAGATTAAATATTGCTTTGTTCCCATGTAACCAAGTTCAAAAGTTATACCCAAAAGGATGAAATAGTTTTGGTTTTTTTTTTTTTTTAAAGATTTTATGTATTTATTTGACAGAGAGAAATCACAAGTAGATGGAGAGGCAGGCAGAAAGAGAGAGGGAAGCAGGCTCCCTGCTGAGGAGAGAGCCTGATGTGGTACTCGATCCCAGAACCCTGAGATCATGACCTGAACCAAAGGCAGCGGCTTAACCCACTGAGCCACCCAGGCGCCCCATGGGATGAAATAGTTTTTAAATAACTATGTTCCAGAGCAATGCTCAAAACTATTTATAGGAATACAAATGTATATAGCACCCAACAAGATAGAAAACATAATGTCTTGCATCTAAGTGAAATTACCAGCCATCCAAAGAAATAGGAAAATTCAGTCCTTAATGAGAAGAAAAATCAATCAATGAAAACAAACGCAGAAATGACACAATTGGTAAACTTAGTAAAAAGGACAGTAAAAGATTAATCATGACTATATTTTATATGTTCTAAAAGCTGGAGGGAAGACTGAGCAAATAAGACTTCAGAAGATAAAAATAATGAACTCTGAGGTCAAAAATACACTGAATAAGATAACCAGAAGATTAGATAATAAATCACAAAATTCATGTTAATAAACTTGACATAGCTACAGAAAATATCCATAATGAAACACAGAGAAAAAAATATTTAAAAGTGAAAAAGCATCAGTGAACCATGAGACAGATTTAAGCAGCTTAGTATACATTAATTTTTTTTAAAGATTTTATTTATTTATTTGACAGAGATCACAAGCAGGCAGAGAAGCAGCAGAGAGAGAGAGAGAGAGAGAGAGAGAAGCAGGCTTCCCGCTGAGTAGAGAGCCCGATGCGGGGCTCCAGGATCCCAGGACTCTGAGATCATGACCTGAGCTGAAGGCAGAGGCTTTAACCCACTGAGCCACCCAGGCACCTCTAGTATACATTAATTAGAGTCCCCTAAGAACAGGGTGGAGATGGGAGACTGAAAAAAAATTTTGAAGAAAAAGTAGCTAAAACATATCCAAATTTGGTGAAAATTACAAACATGTAGACCCAAAAGTTAAAAGAATCTTAAGTACAAGAAACATGAAGAAAATTATACCAGGTCACATGATAATCACATTGCTTAAATCAGTGATAAAATTCAGAATCACTTAGAAAATATATACCTATGTTCAGAAGAACAAAGGTATAGATTTCTCACTACTAACAATAGAAGAAAAAAATAAAAGTGCAATATCTTTAAAGCACCGAAAGAAAAAAAATCTATCAGCCTGCAATTACATATCCATCAAAGCTATTCTTCAGAAAAGAATATTGGGATACCAATTTTGACTATTCACGGACTTCATTTGCTGAGTGTCAAAGTAAAACCAAATGGGCAAACTATATTAACAGAGTTTTTCTTGTGCACGTATTGAGAGATTCCGCAGGGAACTTTCTCGTGAATGAAAGTTTGTATCAAAAGGAATTTCTTCACATGACTTCTGGAGAAGGGAGCGTTTGTCTCATTCATTCATTTGAACATTGCAGTTTCAAACCTGTAGTATATCATGGAATTAATTTGGACCAAGCTATAAGGGAACTTATAATATTTCTAAAACAAGATGTCTCTTTAAGGACCAGCCGGCACCACCATTCAGAATTTATAAATGTGATAAACTGAAGATAACTCATCAAGCACATAAATCAAAGGCAAATTAACTTGTGTTTGAAAAATGACAGAACCCTGTTAAAAGAAGGCAGCACTCTCAAAGCTGTGAGAATCCCCACTGAAACTGAAATTGCATTCTTCTGTGAAGAGGATTCTGAGAACTGCAAGGCTAATCCCATTTCATCCTAGTGAAAACTTCATGTGCGCTTCCTTTTCTGTATCCCTGTATTAAACTCTTTATTCCAGCAGTGAGGTTTTTGAAATTAACAAACTTAAGGCAATGTTAAAAACTTGTTTTATAATATTACTTTTTTCATGCATCTATAAGTTGCAATAATTCTTCACAAAGAGACCTGCCGTGTAAGACATGTTAGGAGAAGTCATTCAAGAAGACGTAGATTATATTAGCTGGAAACCTGGATCTGCAAACAGAAAGAGAAAACAACAGAAACAGTAAATACATGGGTAAATATGGGACTTTTCTTTTTCACTTTAAACACTTTTCTTTAAAAGGTGATTAACTCTTAAAAAGTAAGAATGCATTATAACATACATAAATAAAATGTATGAAAAGAAAAGGTAGAAAGTTGTAAACTCAAACTTTTGTAAAAAAAATTCTGTAATTTTCTTATATTATAAAAGAAATGATAAAATATCACCTCGAAGCAAATTGTGATAATTTTTTGATTAAATTTAAAAATTTTTTAGATTTGGGGCACCTGGGTGGCTCAGTCGGTTAAGCCACTGCCTTTGGCTCAGGTCCTGATCCCAGTGTCCTGGGATCGAGTCTCGCATCGGGCTCTCTGCTCAGCCAGAGGCCTGCTTCTTCCCCCCTCTCTCTCTCTGCCTTCCTCTCTGCCTACCTGTAATCTCTGTGTCTGTCAAATAAATAAATAAATAATTTTTTTTTTAGATTTTTAAAATTTGTTATTGGAAAAGAAAAACAATTCTTTAAATTAATGATCTTAATTTTCATCTATTAAGAAGCTAGGTAGGGATGCCTGGGTGGCTCAGTTGGTTAAGCAACTGCCTTTGGCTTGGGTCATGATCCTGGGGTTCTGGGATCGAACTCCACATGGGCCCCCTGCTTGGTGGGGAGCCTGCTTCTCCCTCTCCCTTTGCTGCTCTGCGTGTTGTGCCCTCTCGCTCTCTCTGTCAAATAAGTAAATAAAATCTTTTAAAAAAAGAAGCTAGGTAAAGAAAAGCAAATGAAAAGTAACTTAAGCAAAAGAAAGAAAATAATAAAGATCAAAGAAGAAGTGAATAATAATGAAAACATAAACCAAATAGAGAAAATCATTGAAAGTAAATGTTGATTATTTGAGAAGATCATTGATAAACCTCTAGCCAGAGTAATCAGGAAGCAGAGAAGATGCAAATCATTAATATGAGTATTGAGTTAAGTGGCATAACTATAGATTCTACAGCTATTAAAGATATTAAGAGAATACATAAAAAACCTAAAGACAATGAATATGACAAGTTAAGTGAACAAATTTCCTGAAAATACAAACTTTCACTGCTCACAAAACACACACACACACACACCCCAGATAACCAGAATAACCCTATATCTATCGAATAAATTAAATTTTGGTTAAAACCTTTAGTTAACCTTTCCATAGACATCCAGTTTCCAGTCTGACATGTAATGAGTGTGGAACTTATCATTCGGATCCTCACAATGAGAAAAAGCCACACAAATGGAAAATTAAAAATATTTCTTGGACCTCTTAGCAAGGGGAAGTCTTAGGGCAAACTGCCACCCCCAAATCTGGAGAGATGGACACACCCAGAGAGATAAAGAAATCAAAATCTGCTTTCCTGGAAAAGAAACCACTGGAGACTTCAACTCTGTAGGAACACTTGCATGGTAATTTGAATGGGTTGCTGAAGACTGTGTGGACTTGAGAAAGAGGGAGAAATTCTTGGGGCCAAAGCATTAGGGCTGCGTTTAAAGTTAGTTATTTGGGAAATGCAAATTAGAACCACAATGGGATACCATGATATAATTATTAGGCTGGCTAAAATGAAAAGATTGTTCATATCAAGTGTCAACAAGTATGTGGATGAATTGGAATCATCATACATGGTTAGCAAGAATGTAAAATTGTATAACCACTTTGGAAAAAGTTTAGAAAATTTTAAAAATGTAAATATATACCTTTAATATTACCCCAGCCCTTCATTCCTAATATTTTTCTACAAAAAATGAAAGCATATGTCTATACAGAGTCTTGTACAAGAATGTCCATAGCAGCTTTATTTGTAATAGCTCCAAACTGAAAAAAGTCAAGTGCCCACAGCAGGTGAATTGACAGATTGTAGAACATTCATACAGTGTTATACTACTCAGAAATCACAAGAAAGCAAGTATTGATTTTTTAAAAAAACTTATTTATTTATTTGACAGAAATCACAAGTAGGCAAAGAGGCGGGCAGAGAGAGAGAGAGAGAGAGAGAGAGAGAGAAAGAAGCAGGCTCCCCACTGAGCAGAGAGCCTGATGTGGGGCTCGATCCCAGAACCCTGAGATCATGATCAGAGCCGAAGGCAGAGGCTTTAGCCCACTGAGCCACCCAGGTCCCCTGCAAGTATTGATTTAAAACAATTTTTAAAAAAGACCCAGTTTGATTGAATCTTCTGCAATTATAGCTCAGTGAAAGAAACAAATCAACAAAGACTACATAATTTACGATTCCATTCATACAAGCATCTAGAAAATGCAAACTTATCTATTGTGGTGGAAAGCAGTTTAGTGGTTACATTGGGGAGAGAGGGGATGGAATGGAGTGTGGGTCAGGAGAAATGGATTGCAAATGGCACCATAAACTCTTTTAGGTGATGAATATGTTAATGATTTTGATTACAGTAATAATTTTGTGAGTACATAAATAAATCAAAATTTATCAAATTGTTTACTTTATTCATGTGGCTTTTATTTTTATGCCAGTTGTATTTAATATAATTCTTAAAAGATTATTGATCTAGGACTAGTGAAGGTTTTTTAGCTTTTGCTGTAGAAGTGCAGAACTTTATAGAACTGACTTTTCTACAATTCAGAATACTTGGGACTGTCCAGGAAAAAAATAGCCCTAGAAGAACATGTCACAGTAACAAAACAATGATAAACACTCTGTGTGTTGTATGGAAGTGCTGAATCACTATATCATGTACCTGAAACTAGTATTACATGTATGTTAACTAACTGGAATTTAAATTTAAAAAAGAGTGAATGTATTAAGTAGTAAATTAGATATAATTAAACAGAATTAACAAGACAAAATTGGCACTGAAGCAAGCCATATAGAGAACAGAACAAAGTCACTGAAAGTATTAAAGAATGACTGAGAGACATGGAAAACATAAGAGATGGGGCACCTGGGTGGCTCAGTCAGTTGAGCAGATGACTCTTGATTTTGGTTCAGGTCATGATTGCAGGGTCCTGGGTTGGAACCCCACATGATGCGCCATACTTAGCAGGGAGTCTGCTTGAGATCCTTTCCCTCTGGCCCCCCATTTGCTCATGCATGCACATACGTGCTCTCTTTTTCAAATGAATAAATAAATCTTTTTAAGTAAATGAATAAATACAAGAGAGATAATATGGAAAGAAGTAATGGGTAAGAACTTTACAGAAATCAAGAATTCATTAGATGAATGAAGATAAATAGAAACCTGGAGACATAGTGAACTCACAGTACCTCGAAGAACAAGATATACCTTTTAAAAAGCCACCAGAGGGGCACCTGGCTGGCTGAGTGGGTTAAAGCCTCTGCCTTCAGCTCAGGTCATGATCTCAGGATCCTGGGATCAAGCCCTGCATTGGGCTTTCTGCTCGGCAGGCAGCCTGCTTCCTCCTCTCTCTCTCTCTGCCTGCCTCTCTGCCTACTTGTGATCTGTCTGTCAAATAAATAAATAAATAAAATCTTTAAAAAAAAAAGTAAAAAGCCACCAGAAAAGAAAGATCATCCGGAAGAAGTACCAATTAGATTGACACCCGAGTTCTTCTTCTTTTTTTTTTTTTTTTAAATTAACATATAATGTATTATTTGTTTCAGGATACAGGTCTGTGATTTATCAGTTTTATACAATTCACGGTACTCACCATAGCACATACCCTCCCCAACGTCCATCACCCAGCCACCCCATCCCTCTCACCCCCATCCCCTCCAGCGGTCCTCAGTTTCTTTCCTGAGATTAAGAGTCTCTTATGGTTTGTCTTCCTCTCTGGTTTCATCTTGTTTCATTTTTCCCTCCTTTCCCCTATGATCCTCTGTTTTGCTTCTCAAATTCCTCCTTTCAGTGAGATCATATGATAATTATCTTTCTCTGACTGACTTATTTCATTTAGCATAATATCCTCTAGTTCCATCCACATCATTGCAAATGGTTTGATTTTCTGATGGCTGCATAGTATTCCTGTGTGTGTGTGTGTGTATACATTATGTGTATATATAGGTATATATGTACATATATGTACACACATATGTGTACATATATGTGTACACACACATACACACATCACATCTTTATCCATTCATCTTTTGATGAACATCTAAGCTCTCTCCACAGTTTGGCTGTTGTGGACATTGTTGCTTTAAACATTGGGGTACATGTGCCCCTTCGGATCACTACATTTGTATCTTTAGGGTAAATACCCAGTAGTGCGATTACTGGTCATAGGGTAGCTCTATTTTCAACTTTTTGAGGAACCTCCATACTGTTTTTCAGAGTGGCTGCACCAGCTTGCATTCCTACCAGAAGTGTAGGAGGTTCCCCTTTCTCCACATCCTCACTAACATCTGCCGTTTCCTGACTGGTTAATTTTAGCTATTCTGGTTAATTTTAGCTACGACTGGTGTGAGGTGGTATCTCATTGGGGTTTTCATTTGTATTTTCCTGATGCCGAGTAATGTGGAGCACTTTTTCATATTTGACACCAGGGTTCTTACCAAAAAAAAAAAAAAAAAAAAAATCATCGCATAATGGAACTAGGCAGAATTAGACATATTTAGGGCATAATAGGGGAGTATATTGAAAATGCTGAGCAAAAAATAACTATCAACTGAGGATTCTATATATGTCTGTACTATGTTCAAGAATAATAGTAAAAAAAAAAAAGAGAGACAAAGCTGAGAGCTTACTAATCACAGATTAATCCCCCCTGGAAAATCCATTAAAATTTATTTCAGGGGGCGCCTGGGTGGCTTAGTGGGCTAAAGCCTCTGCTTTCGGCTCAGGTCATGATCCCAGGGTCCTGGTATCAAGCCCCACATCAGGCTCTCTGCTCAGAAGGGAGCCTGCTTCCCCCTCTCTCTCTGCCTGCCTCTCTGCCTACTTGTGATCTCTCTCTCTGCCAAATAAATAAATGAAATCTTTTTTTTATTTAAAAAAAAGTTTATTTCAGGATGAAGAGAATTGAATCAAGAAAGGAATGCAAAAGTATCTGAGTAAAGAAATTAGCCAATAGAGAGTTAAAACTAAATTAACACTGTGGAAAACAATCTTTAATACTGATTAATTTGAGAATTTAAAAAAATAAGGTAGAAATAAAATGTAGATGAAAATATCACATGGACTTTGTGGAGCAGCAAAGCAAGACTTCCAATGTCAGAAAAATCTGTTTATTTAGTTTTCCTAATTTAAACCTATAAAAAAAGAAAAAATATGACTGTTTCAGTGGGTATAATAAGACATTGCATAACAGTCTACGAGCCATTTGTGTGAGAAACAATGACAAACTGGGCATAGAGGGTGAGATCCTCAATTTGGTAAGGAGAATCTGTATAAAACCAACAGGAAATATCACTTAAAATGATTAATATTGGGGATGCCTGGGTGGCTCAGTCAGTTAAATGTCTGCCTTCAGCTCAGGTCATGATCCCAGAGTCCTGGGATCAAGTCCCATGTTGGGCTCCCTTGCTCAGCAGGGAGCCTGCTTCTCCCTCTGCCTGCCACCCCCCCTGCTTGTGGGCGCTCACACACTCTCTCTCTCTCTGACAAACAAATAAATAAAACCTTTAAAATGATGGATTTTATGCTCTCATTAAAGTCAGCAACAAAACAAGAATCCTTCTTGTTATTACTCCTGATACTGACTCCAGCCATTGAAATAAGATATGAAAATGGTTACAATTTATAGTTAAAAACAATGAAACAAAATTGTCATTATTTGCAGACTCTAATGCCTACATAGAAACTCCAAGATAATTGGCACATCATTAGAGTGAAGAGAATACAGCAAAGTTTCTTTCTTTAACAAAGATTTATTTAGTTATTTTAAAGAGAGAGAGAGAGGTATGCATGGGCCGCTGTTGGGGGTGGGGAAGGGGATGCTCAGAGGAAGAGGGAGAAAGAGAGTCTCAAGCAGACTCTGAGCTGATTGTGGAGCCTGATTTGGGGCTTGATCTCATGACCCTAAGACCAAGACCTGACTCAGAGTTGGGCGCTTTATCGACTCTCCCACCCAGGTACTACTTCCTTTTTTTTTTTTTTAATGAGGTGATCTCTGCACCCAATGTGGGGCTCAAACTCACAGTCCAAAGCTCAAGATTTGCATGCTTTACCAACTGAGACACTCTGTATTATAAAATAATCCTGTATTCTGATAGCCCAGAAAAATTAAAAATAATTTTAAAAGGTTGATGTCTACCATGACAATAAAACTATACTGTACTTCGGAAAAACTTAAAATAGTATACTATTTGATCCAAAAAGAGATGGACAGAATAGAGTAGAGGGCTTGGAATCAGCTCAGATATTTACTGAAACTTGATATAGGGAAGATGGCATCTGGAGAGTGATATCTGTGTGTTTAAATTACATGTGAGGGCAGAGGTTATCCAGGAGGAAGCAAAGTGAAATGGGTCAGTGTTTCTAGTGTACAGTAACAAGTGAGGGAACTGGCTAAGTAGAAGATGGCATATGTCCTGCTAGACCTGATTTGGTTCAGAGAAGCACAGGGGGCGGGGCTACACAAAGAACTCCACAGACAAGCTCTGTTTGCAGCAAATAGTCCAATATTTACCTTTATCTGCAGTGTTAATGTTGATGTCAACCCCGTGCCTCTTCAAGCTGGGAAACGTTTGTCATATTTTTCTTGCATTATTCTGTATGTTTAAAATATAAAAACAAAACGAACTCAACCTTAATGACCATTATTACATTTGAATAGAAAGCCAAATGGAAGTATTGGCAAAATTCCCTCACATTGGCCCCATTGTGGAGCAGCAGTAACTAATATGTTTGCACACTAGCATATCCTTTAGTTTAGGGTTGATTGAATCCCACAGGTCTCAGATTATAAATTAGATACGGATATATAGAGGGTGCTTGTGTAGGAAGTATCAATGATTTTGGTTGTTCTCTTCTCTATGAAAATGCTCCAGGGGGAGAGTTTTTTGGTTGGGATGAAGAAATATTAGGTGAGTCATAATTAAGACTAAAGAAAATAACTGTATTTGAAGTGAGATTGGATTTATGATATGTATAAGGGGGTGTAGCCAAATGTGTATTTATATACACCTTTTTCATTTGAAGAATAATTGGTGTCTCTACTGTATCTCTTATTCTTGGCTCACTATTGATGATGCTATGATTTGATACACTGCCAGCCACTGTGCCTGACTTCTTGTCATCTTATGCAATGTCAAATCCAGACATCAAGGAACCTCGAGCTTATGCAATTTGGCAACGCTCTTGAAGAAAAATAATATGAAATTACAAATGCAAAATTCAAAACCAAACTTTAATATTTTCATCATCTACATATTCTTGGATATTGTGATTCTTTTTGTGATTTTGACTATCAGAGGTTTTAATTTTTCTTTAAAATTCAGTAAAAGAATTTACGACATTTTGAAGCTTCTGCCTGCCTACAGATCAACACTGATAATATAGTATTGGGCATATTTTAAAATAAAATCACATTCACATGCTGTAATAGAGCATGAAGAAATACTTTTTCAGAAGTGAATGCAGCCAAAGGAATCCAATTACTTCCATCATCTCTAAAGTTAGAATATTCAGTCTTCTGGCATATGAACATCATTTTTTAAATCTCTTTAATATCTTCTGGAATCAGTAGTTTCTAAATCGACATTCCATCTTAAAAGACAAAGCTATCCGGAAAAGAAAGACACTACATACTTCCCGCTATTTCCAATATTATTTCGAGTTTAGATTTTTAATTTTGTATAAGGAAAAATTAAGAAAAGAACCTCCTTGGATAAGAACCTATGGCTCAAGCTCTCAGTGGTCTGTATAAAAACCTATGATCTTACCTCTTACTAAAACAAGTAGCATTGTTAGTAAAATATTAATATGTAAAATATATGCTTTTATGATTTAAATGTATTGTGAGTCTCATAAAATGTTTACCTACAATTGTCATTGGAAGCATAGATACAAATGCTCATCTAATCATCCAGAGATATTAGGATTTTGAGAAGCAATCTTTATGTTTCTTGGGACGCCTGAGGCAGTAAGAACTACTCAGCGGCAGATTGCATTAAAGGTCTGTGGGGCGTCTGTCTTGATGGAAGGGTTGTGCCCAGTAGGGTGTATCATCATGGGTGAAGACTTCTTACCCACTAAGAATCTCTCTTTGGGGAAGATAAAATCCACACAGAGGAAAGGCACTAGGCCATATTAGATGCAGGGGTATTAGGTAGTAGAAGTGAGTACTCACAGAAAGAAAGGTAAATAGGACACAGACAAGGCAGAAACACCAGGGTCTGAAATAACAGCTTGTTTCTGAGAAATGACACGTTTACAGGGAGCGGAGCTGCCGTAGGATCATTGGGGTGATTTAGGTGGTCTGAAGGATATTGAATGATGTTCTCTTCCCACCAGCCCTCCTCCATGTCCCCAGTCCCAGAGCATGAGTGCCGGGATGGCTTCCTGTCTGACCTGCTGTTGTGGCTTTGTTAAATTAACCTTTGTTCAATGGGGCCCCAATGCGTCAGGTGCATTTAACAAAGGACCACAGAGAAAGTAAAAGAGAGATGTTTATTACTCCCACGTCTTGGAGGAGGTACAGGGTGGGCCTGGCGGGATCACGTGGGGAGGTCGAGGCAGCATGCAGGCCGTGAGCGCCCAGCAGGGTCTGGGGCACCTGCCTTTATTACAGTCCAAGGGTGAAGTGCTTTGGGGCCCCCTGGCTAAGGACAGATCGGTCAATACAAACCAGAAAGTGCTGGGTTTGGGTGAGCTTTGCAGGGGTCTTCTCTAAGGGATGCACGAAGGGGAGGCCCCAGGAGACAGGGAGAATGCTTATCTCAAGGGCCCACGGGACAGTCCGAGCAGGAGATCACATTTGCTCGTGACTCTGGGCTGTTATCTAGGGTGTGCTCTGGGGCTGGGGAGCGCGGCTCATGTCCATTCACCGCCCCTGCAGGCCCCTCGTCCCCACAGAATGGAGGCCAAGTGGCCATGGTATGGGGCTGTGTCGCTGAATTCTCAGCGTTGGATCCACCCCTTAACGCTCCAGTATTCTCACTCGTTCAGAGCGACTGCTCCTTGCAGTCAGAGAGAACTTATTTAACACAGACGAACTCTCATGAGTAAAGCAGTCCTCTTAAAGTCATCCTTTTGTGATGACACATGCCATATTTATAATCTTTGTCTTCACATTCTTCCCATTGTTTCTTTCCTCATTAATGATATTCAGATTTTGCTTTTATCCAGTAAATCCAGTTGTCTTTCTAGTGAGTTAAGGAAGTGCTAAATTTATCTAAAATTAAAAATTGTACTTTAAACTGAAAGCTGAGGGACCTGAATCCAAAGGAGCTTTTGTGGGTAAGAGTGCTGTGAATTTGCTGGTGTTAGATTAACAGCATGTGTGTGTAAAATGGCCCAGGGCCAAAGAAAGGCAGCCTTAAAGCATCGTGAGATAGTAAGACATTGCCATTTATACCAATTAATGGACATGTCATGTCCAGTTTGATATGGAAGGGATTGTACAGCAAGGCGCAGTTATCAAAACTGGTCTTTGATCAGGACATGAAAGCTAAAAGCAATTATTAAAAGCTACATACTTCCATCCCTTCCCTTTGTGAACTCAGATTAGAGATAATTTACAGACACATTACAACGTAAACAGCCTACAAAGGGTCCCTTTCCAGAGTAATTTGAGTTTCAGAGGAGAAATATTTTTTTTTTTTCCCAACATGATTGCCAGAAATACTTTAAGCACAACAAAGCTACCCATTAGACTTTGATGCTATCCACAGATTGGGTTGTTTTGGAAAGAAGTAAAATGTTATCTTCTCACGGAAGTCACAAGTCAACACTTCTCACACATATTCACGGGGTCACCTCCTGGCCTTCTCATCACAGGAAAGCACTTAGGGACACCCCCATCCTGGACCAGAAGAGGATGGGAGCTAGAGGGAGCAGTGCGGGGAAACAGCTCGGATAACGTGGACCATTCTGTCAGAGGGGCCTTTTTCATAGGAAACATAAAGAGAGCGATCTCGTCAAGCAAAACTTGTGTTTACCAAAGGCATGGGGGAAAATGTCATAGGTACATAAGAATTTAAGACTCATGTCTTGTGGGGGGAGAAGGGAACTCATATCTCTTGGTTACTTGCTACGATTCGGGCACTTTCTATAGCCTATCACATTTAACGTACGGTTTCTCTGTTTTCCCTATGAAGACAGGTGACAGTTTTGGCTTAGCTGCCCTCATGAAATGTTGCCTTCACAAAGCATCAAAGCCTTTCTGGAAGCCACCAATGATTTTGCTTATAACCATTTACTTATTCATCTCCTCTGCTACACTGTCAGCCGTCGGGCGTGATGGGCTTTCCCTGGGTTGTCTGTGTGTCAGACATGTACATTGTCTGAACAAATAGGAAAACAGTCGGGCTCTCCAGGTGGTGACGTATATTATCAGCCTATGGAACTATCCATACAGTGATCCCTCCTCTAGCAGGATATTTGGGTCTGTCGTTAGAAAAACCCAGATACTCATCACTCCAACAGCCTGTGAGGTGGTCATCATTATCTTTTATAGACGAAGAAGCCCAGGTGCATAAGGGTAAAGTCAGTTTGCCAAGGCGACTCCATCACCAGTCAGTGAGGTGGGATTCAATAGCAGATCTGTCTGGCACCGAAGCCTTCCCACACTCCTCTTCCATACCAAACTCCCAGGAAGGCTTCCATTTTATGCTTTGGCTTCTTGGGGTTTCAACTCATGGAGCTTCTCAAGGAAGCATTTTCCAAATTGGGAATGGGGTCTGGGGGAGCAGGCAGTGAGTGGTGTTTCTGTTGTGTGTCAGGATAAAGGCCACCAACATCTTTGGGACTTTTACTCTTCTCTGGGAACACAAGTCCTCTCTGACTTATTTAGTTAATGGCCTTTGATCCAGATACAAGTTCTTTCTGGGACTCTCTACAGTTCTCATTTGCCAAGACAGAATACTCCAAAAGTTGCCCTCAGCTTCTGACTCCCAGCCCAGTGCTGGCTCCTCTCTGCCTCCACTCTGAGAGGTCCACGAGCAGAGCATTTCTGAGTTTCGTTCTCCTCCACAGCTGACTGCAAGCAGTCCCTTAGGCAGTCTCCTACCCACCACTCTCATCTCGGGAGTGTGAGAAGAAATATGCAGAATTGGGGGGCCCGAGTGGCTCAGTGGGTTAAGCATCCAACTTTTGATTTCAGCTCAGATCATGATCTCAGTGTCTTGAGACTGACCCTTCAATGAGCTTTGCACTCGGTGGGGAGTGTGCTTGGTAGTCTCTCTCTCCCCCTCTACCTCTCCCCCAGCTTATGTGGTCTCTCTCAAATAAATAAATAAATCTTTAAAAAAATATGAAGAATTGTTCTATCACATTTACTCAGAAATTTTGTGAATCTAAGTTTTATTTTTTCAAGTATTCAGGAAAGACTGATGGATGTGTATCAGGGGGTCTACTCTGGGATCAGTCAAGTCTGATAAATGGGAAAGGGTCAGGTGGTTAAAACATTTTCAGTGGGACCTGGCCCCAGAGAAGGAGGAATTATGTGAAGGGGATCTACTAAGTCATTGTGGTTTGGGGTAATCCAACAGTCTTAAGGGACTCAGCCTTCTGAATCACAAAAGGAAGAGAACAGTATTCCCTGCAGATTTAATATTAATGCTATTATACCATATTCTATTTTTTAAAAATTGATAACATATATAAGAACATAATTTAACTTGCCACTGATAGGAAGAAATAGAGAAAGAGGGGATTGGGGGAAAGGAAGAAGAAAGAGAGAGAGAGGGAATATGAAGAACAGAGTAGTTAAGAATAATTTGGTTTTTATGTTTTGGTTTGCATATTTTCAGGACTTAAAGAGCCATGAATAACTCATGGATTTTCCTCACCAAACAAGTATCTCTGCGAGCTCATACCCAGTCATACCCAATCTAGTTAGTTTGGTGGGGGAAACAGTTGTAGGAAGTCTTGGAATTCATTAGTTCAAAATCATAGAACTTAAGAGCTAGAAGGAATCTTATGATTTAGGTCAATTTGTTCATTTGGCAAATAGAAAAACTGAAATCTAAGGAAGTTAAATAGCTTCCTTAAGGCCATCCTGTATGCTGGTGGAGATTTGAGACTACATAGAATCTCATCAAAGGAAGCTGAACATTTGATATTTGTTTTGCTTTGTGCTGTATCTATTTCTTTAAAAACATTAATTAACCATCTTTCAAAAAATACATAAAAGCAGAGAGAATAGTATACTGAGCCCTTCTGTGCCTGTCATCCACCAGGAATAAAAAAAGCTCATTTTAGCTAATTCATAAACAAACCCTTTATCTATTCTTTCTTGAGCTTTGGTAGTTGATATATTTCAAGGAATTCATCCTTTTCTTCTCTTACTATTCTTTGAATAAATGGAAGATCTGTAGTGATGCCCTGCTCTCATTCCTGATATTGGTAATGTCTGTTTTATTGATCTGTTCAAAATGCGAGTCCTCCAATTTTGTTCTTTTTCACTATTATTTGGCTATCCTGGGTCCCATGAATTTTAGGAAATATAAATTTTAGGATCAGCATTTTTGTTTTGCGGAAGCTGCACAACTGATTTCTTTATGTTGGTTTTGTCTCCTGCAACTTTACAGAATTTGTTGATTAGTTCTGACAGTTTTTGACAGAGTCTTTAGGATTTTGTAAATATGAGATCATAGCATCTACAAATAAAGATAGTTTTATTTCTAGCTTTCTGATTTGGATGTCTTATATTTATTTTTCTTTCCTAATTGCTATAGCTGGGACTCCCAGTACTGTTTCAAAAAGGAGTGGTGAGAGTGGGCACTCGTGTTTTGTTTTCTGATCTTAGAGGAAAAGCTCTCTACCCTTCACCATTAAGTATGTTAGCTGTGAGCTTGTCTTATGTGGCCTTTATTTTGTTGGGATATGTTCCTTCTACACCCACTTTGTTGAGAATTTTTATCATGAAAGGATGTTGTATTTTGTCAAATGCTTTTTCTGCACCTGTTGAGATGATCATGTGGTTTTTATCTTTCCTTCTATTAATGTGGTGGATCACATTTATTGACTTATGTAAGTTGAAACCTTCTTGTATCCCAGTGATAAATCCTGCTTGATCGTGGTAAATGACCCCCTTAATGAGCCGTTGAATTCAGTTTGCTAATACTGTGTTGAAGACTTTTACATCTGTGTTTATCAGAGTCATTGACTTGTAGTTCTCTTTTCCTGTGATGTCCTTTTCTGGCTTTGGTATTCGAGTAGTGATGGCCTCAAAAAATTGGATTTGTGAGTGTTCTCTCCTCTTAAAGTTTTTGGAAAAGTTTGAGAAGGCTTGGAGCTAACTCTTTAAATGTTAGGAACAAAATGTGTTAACAGTGGGGGAAAAAAAAACCTTGGGAAGACTGTTTAATTAGAATCAATCTTATAATAGGGCCTATGATAGTGATTGACCTTGGACCTTGCAGAAGAAGCATGAAGAGGAATGTTGGTCCCAAGGTCCCAAGGAGCCAAAGGGAGAACATGCAAAGGGATTTTGTGGGTATCCGTTCACTAACCTGACATATCTGTGTAACTGCCTATTCCATATTGCCCAATTTCTCCTTCTTTCTTGAATCTGATTTCCATCAACACTTTGTGTCTACCACTGTATGCAGGTATCGTCCAATTTTCCCTTCCATATGCACTCTCCACCCTGTCCTCGTCCCAGAATGCTGATCCATACCAATAGGCTTCCTAGTCCTTAAGTTTCAAGCTGAACTTTGCTGATGGAGAATTGCAGGTGTTGGGGGTTGAGTGGGGTGGTGAGGTTAGAGTATTTATTTCCCTGGTTCCCTCTCTTCAGGGCCACCTTGGGCTTGTTGCTTCCTCCTCAAATGATGAAAGGCCACAGTACCTTCCACAGGGCCTTCTCCACAGAATTCTGTCTCCAGGTTCTAGTTATATCCCCGTCTCCTCACCATCATCATTCTGTGTGATTTGCCTGATGCCTGCTCAAACCTTTGTATATAGCCCCTTTGTTAAACTCTCCACAGATTCTCCCATTTCAGTGCGCCAGCTGTTTCCTGCTGGGACCCTGACTGATATAATCACCATGCTCACCATCTTGCTGTCTTCCTCACTCTATTATCCATTCTTTATTTGAAGGAAACAAAGGATGAATGCCTTTTCTTTGCAACAGCATATGTTTTAGTTAGATTTTTTTGTTGTTGTTGGCCTGCTTTCTTGTTTCTAAGTTTCAAGTAGCTGAGACACACTCATGCTGCCTTAAGTAATATGAGTTTATTATGAGGACATCAATAAGATAGTAATTTCTATCACAAAGTTAGCCTTAAAAAGAAGAGCTGATTTTGCACAAAGCTAGATCTCAAGGGAACTGGAAGGCAGTCTAGATTTTTAAAGTCATAATCCTGACTGAGCACTTGGGAATTCTATACATATTTTTCTAGGTTCTCTCTTGACCTTAACCTCTCCTTGGGAGATCTAGAGATCATACTCGCAGGCTTTAGAACCAATAAATTCAAAGCCATATGCTTAGTGGCTAGGTGTTCTGGATCATACCATCTGGTAGCCCTGGCTTGAATCTTTAGTGACTTTAGTAACTGGCTGTGTGCCTTTGGGCAAAGTACTTCATATTTTCTAAGACTTAGTTAGGCCACTTGTAAAATGGGAATCATGACCAATTTTACTTGATTCTTGAGAAAAGTTCAACTTGAAAAAGGTGGGCAGGGTAAAGAAGAAGTGCTCAACAAAGAAAAGTAAAGTCCTGCTACTGTTATTTTCATTAGAAGCAAAATCCTTATGGCAAAGACTTGGAGGAAAATAAATCACTGAACCCCCCTTGAGCTAATAGCCCAAGACAATAGACAAGCCTCTGGTGCTTACATGCTATGATCAAGGACTGTGTATAAAGCTGCTGAAATGGGCAGAACCAGGGTCAAGATCAACTGTTGTTAGGACACCTTGGGAGACCGGTTACAGCAGCCGCTAAATAGTGAATACTGGTAAACTTTGTGTCTCAGTTGCTAGATGGGGCTTCTTCGCTCCTCCGTGGAGCTGGGTTGGAGTAGCGTCTCAGCTCTAGGGAGCAGGTGTTCTCATTTGTCTCTCACAGCAGGAATTCTACCCTTTCTTCCCCTCCTCACCCTGATCCTTACCCCCCCTCTCTTCCCCTCCCCTTCCCTCTCCTCCCCTCCCTTCCCCCTCGACCCTGACCCTGTCCCTTTCCCACCACTCTCCTCTCTTCCTCTCCCTTCCCTTTCCTCCCCTCCCCTGCTCTCCTGTCTTCTAACCTCATCCTATCCCTTTAGGGTGATAACAGCTTCTCACTTTGTCTCTGCTATATTCTGGGTGTTGTCATTTAGCTTTAAGGTCTTCAATTTTCTATGTCTTCTGTTTGGACTCTCAGAGAAGTATATGATCAGTATGGGCGGTCAGCACCCTCCTTACTGGGCAGAGCTTCCTTGTTCACTCATCCCATGGGCCAAGGGATTCCTGTGGGGACTGCCTTCTGGTCTGGAGTCCATTCCTTATTAAGTCAGCTCTTTTTTTTTTTTTTAATTTTTTAATGATTTTATTTATTATTTGAGAGAGAGAGAGAGAGAGCATGAGAGGAGAGAGATCAGTGGGAAAAGCAGACTCCCTGCTTGGCAGGGAGGGACTCGATCCCAGGACTCCAGGATCATGATCTGAGCCGAAGGCAGTTGCTTAACCAACTGAGCCACCCAGGTGCCCCAAGTCAGCTCTTTCATAATTGGAGGTGCAATGTGGCTGTGACATGATATGGAAGGAGCTAAGAAGGAAATCCTAGGCAGGAGTCCCTTAGAAGGAGTTTTTCACGTAATAGGTGTTTCAGAGATTTGGCCAACCTAGTAAAGAATATAAATTGTACCACCCAAGTGAATTTTATGGCATGTAAATCATACCCAAATAAAACTATTGGGAGTGGAGCAGAAAAGACAAATGAAACTGAATAAAGTGTGTGTGATGACCATTGGGGCATCCTTAACACCAAATATGTATTAACATCTACCACAGGACAAATACCATATTAGCTGTTGAATATAATATTTAAATAGATATATCCCATGCCCTTGTTGAAATAATACTTGCATATTATACTGGGGTATTAAACCTATATTTCCTTTCTTGGTAGAAATGCAATGCAGATGGCATTGTAGCCTAGATTTTCTCTGGGCATGTGATAAAAAGCTGTATTTCTATGTCTTGTCCATTAAGTACAACAATATTTATGGAGTGACACAGAGTGTGTCAAGGAAAATGATGTTTCAGATCAGGCAAACTTTCCCTCTATGCTATCACTTCAAATATTGAGTAGAATTATAATTTTGGTAACTCAATAGCTAACTGACAATATAAAACCAACTCTACATACTTTTTCATTTCCTGGAGATGTCAAAAAATAGTTCTTGCCCTCATGACAATGAAAATAATTTTAAAGCTGCTGTCATAGGTATGTAATATATTATTTTCATGGTCTTGAAGCAATCTGTTTAACCTGCCGTTTCCAAGTCTCACTCTTTCTCACGGTGTCTCAGTACAGGGAAATAAAAATTTAAGTCACAAAATCGTTCAGGAGCTCTACCATCCCACAGTCAAAGAGTGTCCACTCTCCTAGGAAGTGTGTGTCACCTGCCATGAGCTTGGGCCGCACGAGACTTGGCTGGTAGCTCATTGGTCTACTTTAGATACGGAATCTCAGGGATGCCAAGTGCCAGACATAAACTTCGGTAGTTAGGTCAAATTCCCCTCAAAACTGCTGTAGTAACCTGTGTTCCTCCCTAGGATGTACAAAACTGCACTTCTCATAAACTTGCCAATCCGGCATCCTAGCAATTTAGTGTGACATTTTAAGCTAAGCTGTGTGTAGACCGGATGGAGGCTGAGTTGTAGTTGAGATGAGAACCTTGCTGGGGAGGGCCGCAGCCCTGTCTAGTTGGCTTCCCCTCTCCCTTCCCTGTGGGTCCTTTGTGGCATCTCTCAGGAATCTCAGAACTCCATTAACCATGGTTTGAAAATCATGGTTTACTAGTCTGCCTTCATGGCTGTAATTGGTCGGTTCCTCATCAGTAATAGCAATACATGTTTTCTGGCATTGAAGCTAAGGTATTTTAGCTTTCAGATTAACAGTGTGTTTCTTTTGTTGGTAATCTTTGATTTAAAGTGGTATTTAAATATTATTTCCAGTTCTCTAGACACAGAGTAAAAAGTCATTATATGCTTGTGCATTGTTTTAAAAAATCACTAACCAGGATCTTGGTAGGATACCAATATAAAAAGGGTTATTATCATCAGTGCTCAAGAGCCGCCCTCATTATAAGTTAGGCCATGTATGTCACATTAACTCTTTTAGGTCACAAGAGAAACATTTAGCAAACTCCAAGGGTAACATCTCTAAATTTAATACATTAGTGCATTCCACTGTGGCCTGGAAGGCTTTCCAAAGGACTGAACTAATGTCTTCAGAAATATTCAAGCTTAGGTTGAAAGGCCTATAAATACCAGGACAGTCCAGAGAATGCACAGGGTTCTAACTACACTGTTTAGTTTGGCCAAGGGTGGAAGGTGGAGAGATATGTCAGTGACAGTGAATCTTTTGGATCATGCCCCCCACTTACCTTTTCCATGAAAGCACACCCTGAAATTGCATGAAGTCAGCATTGGCTATAAGCATGGTCTGAGGCACTGTGGTGTATTTCCTGGGTATGAATTCTAAAAGGGGGTGGGATTCCAGTTCCTCCACACTTGGAAGAAACGTGGAGGAGAGAGCCATGGTCCCATGCCAATTCAGGAACTCAATGAAGTGACATAGAGCCATGGTCCCATGCCAATTCAGGAACTCAACAAAATGACATAGAGCAGTCAGCTAGCCTTACTTTCTGACATAAATGATTGTGTCAATGACTACACTAGAGGTAGCCTCTAGTGACCCCCACTTCCAGGCGTTTATACCGCTGTGCCATTCCCACTCAGTGACTGTGGGCTAGACTGAGGGGCTTACTCATAGGGAACAGAGGATGGCAGATTGTGAGGTGTTATTTGTGAGATATGTTTGTAAAAATACTGCACTTCTACCTTGGGTTCTCTCTCACTCACTTAGATGGTTTGTGTTGGGGTGAGGCCCTCCTGGTGAGAAACCAAGCCTTCTCAACAACTAGATGAATGGGATTGGAAGTGGACCCCTCAGTCCTCCTTCCATCAAGCCTTAAGATGAGACCACAGCCCCAGTTTACTCTTTGAATGCAACCCCGTGAGAGACCCTGGGACAGAGGCTCCCAACTAAGCCCCGCCTGGAATCCCGCTCAAAGAAATTGCTCTGTTGTTGTTATTTTTCGCTGTTAAATTTGGGGGCTAATTACACAAGCAATAGATAAACAAATAGACTGTTTGAAAAATACAGGTGTTTTCTACAACATTCTGAAGAAGGTAAAGGTAAAGAAAAATCTAGGCTGGGTGGTCTTCTGTTAGTAAAACATCAGGGACCTTATCTTTGATGATAACTCACCCAACAGAGAAGCAGTTCACTTGGCTACTACGATGGCTAGCCCACATTCCAGCATAGCCGTCGTCACTACTCTTCTTACACACCTTGGGTGAGACTGACCTGACGAATACTTGACTGACATTACTTGAGGTCTTGTTGAAGACTATGGTCCCAGGTCCCAGGAGGTCACCTAGAGACTGCAACTTCTTCTCGTTTAGAGTTTAGAGTTCAGTAAAACCCCATGCTAGGGACGGCCTATACACTAGTGTGTTTAATCTTCGCAGGAGCTCCATGAAATAAGTATGATCACCATTATGTTAAGATGTAAAGATAAATTCAGAGATGTTAAAGGAACTGTGGAGAGTTGTAGAGTTCAGGTGTGCCTGGCTCCAAAGCCAGTGCCCTTTCCACTTTGCTATTTTCCCCTCACGTGCTGGGTGGAAGGCTGAGGTGCGCAGCATGAGCATGGCAGAGGTTATTCGGGGTAGAGAGGACTTTGAAGAGGTGAGCACACGTGAGCTAACGTGTTGGTGTGGGGACCCAGGAGGCCTTCTGGGGAGGGGAGCATGCACTTCCAGAGAGACAGGATGAAGACTGGAATTCCTCAGTGCAGCTGAGAATGAAAGGAAATCAACCTAATCCCATTTGCTCGTGTGATCTGACACAGCTCGGCCAGTTCTAAGACAAAATGAACTGCCAGCTACACCCCATTTGGCCTCTGACTGTTCCTAATTTATTGTTCCTGAAGACCGGCCCTGAAGTAGGAGGTTGTTACAAATCTTCAAAAAATGCATCATCTTTACCACAAATCCTTCATTTACATCAAATGCCCTTCCATGCAGGCTTCGGCCCGTTCTGTTTCGTTGCATGTTGTGAGCCAAAATTATCAGTGACAGTTTTCATAATTATTTTCCTTTTTTTTTTTTTTCCCAAGCAGTTGCAATCTTTATGAAATTGAATTTAAATAATTACATCTTTCTGGGACTTCTTTTTTAAAAAAGCATCGTGTGTAAGGCTAAATTTGTGATGCTTCATTTAACATTGCTGAAGGAAAGAACAGATACTAAAATATTTTGAGCCAGAGCTTTACATAGACAAAGAGAAACTTCAAATACTGATTACTAATTACATTCCTATTTTGCACCACAAAAAAATCAGGAGGAGCTGAAGATACATTTGACAAGACTCAAACTATGACATTAAATCCCTTATGGAATTTTAAAAATTTGAAGCTGATTTTTTCTTTTCTTTTCTTTTCTTTCTTTCTTTCTTTCCTTTTTTTTGGGGGGGGGTATTAAGAGTCCCAGAAGGTGAATCCTAATCTGAGTGGCCCCCTCAGGAGTCCTGGGAAAATAGGGTGATCTATTAAGAGTTTTGTTAAATGAGGATGTAGGGCAGGCGACATGGCTGAGGGAGGTCCTCTAAAACACTGAGGCTGAGGTTTTAAAACAAAGTGGTGGTGGGCGGTGGGAAGAGTCAGTGCTGTTAGCAACCAGTAAAGTCAAGTCTGCTGAGTTGTCCTTCCCAAGCTCCCTCTTGGCATCTTGGACTTGAATGTGATTGGCTGTTGTGTCCTTTAAATAGTAATGACTTCAGCCTAGCCCAAAGTGCTCTACAATTGAAGGGCCAGCCTACCCTTCTGGAAGCTTAGTGAGTCACCTCTTCCTCTTTGTCTGCGATCTGGTCCAAGTGGTTGAGTTGGAGAGGATGGATTTAGCATGTCCAGTCTTGATGGGAATTGCTGGGACAGGACCTCTGGTTGTCTGAGTCGATGTCATGGATATTTCACGAACTTCAAGACAGCCTTCAGGTTCTCTTTCTTGGTGTCACCAAGCCAAGCCAACAGATACTTGTGCTGTCCTTCCATGCAGACCCTTCACCCACCGCTGTTGATGGCCCGTCTTGGTGTTTAGTTTACCCCATCTCTCAGGGGCATCACTCCTATCTCCGCAGGAGGAGGGAGGGCGTTCTTTTACACTAGCACTTGACAGGAAAAAACCTGAAAGTGTAATTGCTTATTTCTTAGGGTCAAGTTAAAATATGGAGCTGTGTCTGTATCTGTGAGATATTCTGTGAGAACATCCCGTATCTGGAAGGCACAGCTACTAAGAAAAGGCTCTCATATGTCGGAGCACAGGGTGCACAGACAGCAGAACCCAGAAAGCAAAACAGCTTCCCAGGGGAGTGAGTCACTGGGCCGCACCTCTTTACCCCTCCCCCTCTTCCCTTACACCCTCCTCCATACTCCCCGTGGTAGGTGGATGCGGCCTGTGGTCCCTTGTGGAGGCTGGGGGTGAGGACAGGAGGCGCAGAAGCAGCTAGCGTTTGTCAAATATGCCAGGAGCTGTGCGAGCTCTGTATCCTTCCCACTTAATCCTCCCAAAACCCCACCGCCTAGACAAACACAGACCTCATTCAGGAAGACTAGAAATGGAGAGGGAAAGTTGAAATGATTCCTTAGTTACTGCTTGAGCCTGGTTTGAACTTGGGTTCATCCAACTCATGGTATCATCTCAAAAATTTGTGAAGGGATGTTTCTGACCCCTGGAAATGTCTGGGCATCCTGGAATTTTAGGAATGACGGTCTCGTAGGCTACCTTTGTGTGTGTGTGTGTGTTTGAATGCACGTGTGTCTAATAGGTTGGATAAATGAATGGAAGCCCAGGGGATTGTGGGAGGCTGAGTTATTTAACAAGATTGATCATGGCAGATATGGGGCTAAATCTTTACTGATTTGTTATCTCTTCTGGCTGAGCTGTAGAAAATAAAATTGATTCTCATTAACTTAGTTATCATGACTTAAAGGGTAATTGGCACTATATTTAACTGTGGTTCTGATTTCTGCTTTGACAAAAGTCCCGCTCTAAGTTAGAAATGTTTTCTTGAGGACTGATTGCATGGTATTATTTTTCAGTCAAGTGCGGTCAAGGGGCAATAATTAGAATTGAGGAGAATGATGGTTTGAGGCAGATCATATAGATTAGCTGGCTGAATTATATTGGAAGGCCAAGGCAAAAGGCAAATTGGAAGTCTTGCCACTGTTGTTTATGCGTAGAAAGAACAAGAAGCAACAGCAGGAAGGGAAGAGAGGAGGAGATCAGGAAACAACTTCTACAAACACATTCTAATACTCGCCATTTTTGACCTCTTTTTTTCTAACTGATCTTTAAGTTTCTCTTTAAAAAAATTTTTTTTTTTTTTTTGACAGAGATCACAAGTAGGCAGAGAGGCAGGCGGTGGAGGGGGGGGAAGCAGGCTCCCTGCTGAGCAGGGAGCCCGATGCGGGGCTCGATCCCAGGACCCCATGATCATGACCTGAGCTGAAGGCAGAGGCTTCACCCACTGAGCCACCCAGGCGCCCCAGCTTTTTTTCATTATCAATAGTCATTCATGCAGTTTTCAAACTCTAGTTTTAATAGGGGGTATACATTTCTGAGTTTATTAGGGTTCTCCTGTTTATACTTGTGACTGTGGAAAAAAATTTAATCTCTCCCTTTCTTTCTCAAAAGTATCCCTGCTTGGGGGCACCTGGGTGGCTCAGTCAGTTAAGGATCTGTCTTTGGCTCAGGTCATGATCCCGGGGTCCTGGCATCAAGTCCCGCATCGGCGGGGAGTCTGCTTCTCCCTCTCCCTCTGCTGCTCCCCTTGCTTGTGCGCGCGCTCTCTCTCTCTGTGTCAAATAAATAAATAAATAAAATCTAAAAAAAACCCTACTATCTCCAGGTATATGAGAGTGCCTGTTTTCCTGCACCTTCCTAAATACTGGTTATCATTAAATATTTTTATTTTAAGTTTTGCCTGTTCGGTAAGTAGGAAATGCTAACTCACTGTTTTTGAAAAATGACTTTTTTTTTTTTTTTTTTTTGTGGAACCATGAATAGGATTGAGATTTTTCCTTATGTCTATGAGTCTTTAATATTTTTATGTTTTCTTTTTAACCATGTTTCTGCTGGGTCATTCTTTACAATGTTGATTTATAGGAGTTCTTTGTGAAATAATTAATTTGTAATTAAGGAAAGTATGCCTGATGGGGCACCTGGGGGACTCAGAGGGCTAAGCGTCTGCCTTCAGCTCAAGTTATATTCTTGTGTCTCGGGATCGAGCCCCGTGTCAGGCCTCTGCTCAGCAGGGAGCCTGCCTCTCCCTCTCCCTCAGCCTCTCCTCCATGCTCATTCTGTCTCTCTCTCAAATGAATAAATAAATTTTTTTTTTAAAGGAAAGTATGTCTGGAGATACAGTAACGAATATGTTTTCCTAGCTTGCTGTTTTGCAACCCAGAGTTTTGATTTCCAAACAGTCATATTTATCACGTTGGTCTTTATGGTGCCCAGATTTAAACCATGATTAAAAGAACTTTTCCACTTCCAGATTATAAATAAGTTATAAATAAACTCAACTATATTTTAATCTGGAACCGTTATTTTGAATAGTTTCAAGCAAGGAGATGATATGGTTTGGTTTGTATTTTAAGAGCTCATGCTCGGTTTTGTGTGACGTGTGGACCTGCAGAGAGCAGGGGTGGATGTGGAGAGAGACACTCGCTGTGTGGCACGTGGGTGGAAGGAGGTGGCGACGGCTGGCTTAACGTGGTACCCAGGGAGCTCTAGGTCAGTGTACAGTGGCAAGATATCTTGGAGATTGTGTTGCTAGGACTTGCTAATGTCCTGGATGTGGGGGCCGCAGGAAAGGGAAGAATCAGGACTGACTCCTAGGTGTTTTGTCTTCTGCCGTTGGCGGATGTCATGTTACTCACTGGAACGAAGACAGCTGGTGTTGGCAGCAGGGGTGCTCTGTGAGAGAAAATTTGGTTCTAGTTTAGACATGTAACTTGTGACATCTCTGGGAGACATCAGGTTGTAGCTGTTCACTGGTAGGTGGGTAACGGAGTGTATCAGGCAGGAGCTCAGACACAAGGTGTCACTTGGGTGGTGTTTTAGTTACTGAGATCAAGCAGGGAAGAATCAGAGTCAGAAACTCTGGCTTAGGTGGGGTTAAAAGAGAAAGAGCCAACAAAAGAGTGTGGGAAAGAACAGTTGGAAAGAAGAGAAAGTCCTAGATAGAATAATATTGCTGAATCTAAGAGAGCGGATTGTATGAAGGAGGCAGGGAGGAGTCAAGCCCACAAGGTGCTAGTGAGAGGAGGAGTGTGCGAGGACTGGATTTGGCCCATGAGCCTTGCTGGCGATCTTCATGGAAACTCCCAGTGGGATTTGGGGCAGAAGCTAGAGTGGATGGATTAAACTGGATGGTGAACACATGTTGATTACATTATTCCATGTTGTCCAACACTCGGCATGTCCTCACGGTACCCTGTCAGCTTCATTTACAGGAATAATCTCCTTCTGATCATTGCCATGTCTTGTCTTTATGAGGTCCCTGGTTCCCTCTTGTCTTCTCATTCCCACACCCAGATTCTCATAAGCACCTGTGTATCTCCTATTACATTCTCTCCTGTCTCCTCAACTCCTGAAATCCCTCCACTGTGCCCTCTCAAAATCACAGTCCATTAATGGCCAACGTTTGACTATCTTAATCATTTCTCTGAACACCCCTCTCTCCTTCCTGCTGTCACTGAAATCTGGCCCTCTCCAGAGGGTCCTGATTTCCCTACAGGGACCCTCCCTGGTGCTAGTGTTCACCCCCATGACCCCCGCAGGCTTGGAGAAGGGAGGGGAGCCCCGTGTGTCCTCCACTGCTGTGTTCAAACAACAGTCTCTCTTCCCCTTCTAAAAATGTCTGTCTCTGACTCTCACGGTCATGTTACCCAGCACCACTCATCGTTCCTGTTATCTTCCTTCCCCTGAAGCCTTTTCCTTACTTCTCCCTCCACCCAACCATTCTAGCTCCTGCCAAATTGGAACGCTTTCATGTGGCTCATCAGAACTGTTGGTTTTTTCCATATTTTAAAAATACCTGCACGCTCATCCCTTGGGGTTGTCTTCTCCAAGGGTCTGGCCCTGTACTCAAGCAGCACATGTCTCTGGCACATAACCTGGATCTCTTAACAGTGGTCCCTGCAACCCGTCCGTCATCTCCCTTTCCACCTCATTGCTTCCTACTCCCAATTTCAGTTCGCTCCACTAGGGTCACCAATCTACTGCTGGACTTTTACCTCCTTTTCATTGATCTTCATCCCCGTGATGTCCTCCTCCCCACCGCCATTCCCCAGCTGACATCTTATGCTTAGTTATTATAGTCACTCCTTGTATGGCCTTGAACTCCCTCAGCCCTTTTGTTAAACTCACATCCTTGAACCCCAAGCATTCTCTTAGTACGGCTTGACACTCTGTTTTCAGTCATTTTCACACCCTTTAGACAATTATTTCAGACCTTTTCTCTCCTTAAACATCCAATGTCACCTTCCCCAAACTACTCCAGCTTACGAAATTTTCCATTTCACTGAAAAATGAAAGTGCTCAGGCAGGATTTTACACGGGTTACCATTCCCACGTCTCTCAGCTCAACCTTTGTCTACATTCTCTGCTCTCTCTCTCGTACCTATTCATAGTCAGACTGAAGATCAGTCTTGCTGTTTGCTAACTGCTCTCTTCCCTCACCCTCTCGCCTACTCAGAGGTGTCGCTCCAACAACTCACCTTCTCTCCTACGTGAGCAGCTGTGTCTCTGCATGGGGACGTTCTCAGCAGCATGCACACGTGTTGTTATTTCTCCTTTCACAGAAACATAGAAAAGGAAATGAGACAAAACTCCCTTCCAGACTTATTTACTTACATCCCCTTTTCAGGAGCGCTTCACGACAACTGTTTGCTCTCATGATTTCCACTATTTTCGGTTATTCTCTTTGTCTCCTAAACCAATTTCAAGTATGCTTTCACCTTCGCTAGTTCACCTAAACTACTCTCGTCAGTGTCACCAGTGACCTTCCTGTGGCTGATTTCAGTAGTCCATTCTCCGTTCTCGTCCTGGCTGAATTTTTTTTTTTTTTTTTTTTTTTTAAAGATTTTATTTATTTATTTGAAAGAGAGACAGTGAGAGAGAACATGAGCGAGGAGAAGGTCAGAGGGAGAAGCAGACTCCCCATGGAGCTGGGAGCCCGATGTGGGACTCGATCCCTGGACTCCAGGATCATGACCTGAGCTGAAGGCAGTCGTCCAACCAACTGAGCCACCCAGGCGCCCCCCTGGCTGAATTTTTATCAGCACTTGGAATTGCTCATTCTGTTCTGCTTTGTGTATTTTCTTCCTTTGGACTTCGGTACAGTGCGCTATCTTGGTTTTCTTCCTACTTCTTGAGTCGCTTCTTTATAGACTTTGGGGATCGTCCTTTTCTCCTTCACCTCCTGATGTTGAGCTATTCCATGCCTCTGTCCTTTGTTCTCTTTATTTTCCTGTATGTATAGACTCCTTTGGCGATCGCTTGATGACAATGATTTCCAACTGCATTTCTCCAGTCTAGACCTCCCAAGCTCCAAACATATGTATCCAACTACCAACTTGCCATGTTCACTGAGAGACCGCCGATTCAGTATGTCCCCAAACTGAACTCATTGCCCTCCCAAAGCTGCTCCACCTACAACACTCCTCATTTCAGCTGGTGGCAACATTATTTTGTTCAGGCAGCTGCTCAGCCCAAGATACAGTTTTTTAATGATTCTTTCCCCCCACTTAGTCCCCATATCCAATCTCTCAGATCCAGTTCTATCTTCAAAATACATACAAGATCAGACCATATCTCACTATCCCTAGTGTTATTATCTTTGTGTTTCTGCAGAGCCTCCTAACAGATCTGTTTCCGGTCTTCCCGGCATCCCTTGGTCCATTCTGAACACAGAAACCAAAGTAACACTTAGCAATGTTAGTCAGATTGTGTCACTCCTATGCTCAAAGACAGGCAGTGACCCTTTCTGTCACCACTTTACCCAGATATAACTCTTATGTCTTCCAAGACCCTACACGATCTGGACACCCAACTACCCCTCTTCCTTTTTGTTGTCCTTTCTCTATTAATTGGCATTTAGCTCAGACAAGCTAAAATGGCTTCTCTGATGTTCCTTGAACTTCCAGACATGGCTAAATCTCTCACTTCCTTCATGTGTTTGTTTTAATGTCAATAAAGCCTACCACAACCACCCTATTAAAAATGACAGCCCCCTCATCTTTTTTTTTCTTTCATTTATTTATTTTCAGCATAACAGTATCATTATTTTTTCACCACACCCAGTGCTCCATGCAATCCGTGGTACCCCAACCTCCTAATACCCCGACCTCCCACCCCCCGCCACTTCAAACCCCTCAGATTGTTTTTCAGAGTCCATAGTCTCTCATGGTTCACCTCCCCTTCCAATTTCCCCCAACTCCCTTCTCCTCTCTAACTCCCCATGTCCTCCATGCTATTTGTTATGCTGCACAAATAAGTGAAACCATATGATAATTGACTCTCTCTGCTTGACTTATTTCACTCAGCATAATCTCTTCCAGTCCCATCCATGTTGCTACAAAAGTTGGGTATTTGTCCTTTCTGATGGAGGCATAATACTCCATAGTGTATATCCAACCCCCTCATCTTACTGTCCCTTTCATTATACTCTATGATTCCCCCCCCCATTACACTCAACACATTTTAACCTGCCACATATAGTTACTTACCTCTTCATTTTAACTATAATTTATTCTTTCTTCCTGTTAGAATATAACCTCCTAAATATAACCTCCTAAAGCATTTTAGTTCTTTGTTGGATCTCAAGTAGGTAAATAGTGCCTAGAACATTGCCAGTACTCAATACATATTTTTGAATGATTGAATATTATTTTTGAATGAATGAAAAAATTGCTCCACAGTTACCAGTCAGTGGCACCGTCAGGGTCCCATCCTGGTAGTCAGGGACTGGAGGCCAAACTCTTTCTTAAGCAGCAAATTTCACTTCCTTTCAAAGCCTGCATGAGACAGAGTAGGTGTTGCATGTACAAAGGCAAAGGAAATTGGATCAGACATTTATTACTCTGTAAGACATGACCAAATGGTCCTACTTATCATTCATAAAATCTCTAAAATCTATTAGGCTCTCTGGGGTCTGTTTGCTGAGATCAATATTACAAGCCACATTATTAAAGAATTATGATGGCAAAATTGAAGGCTGGAGTGCTTTTGGTGTACCGCCAAAGATGTGGGCAAGTGAAGCCAAAAGAAGACTCACTGCCCCCTTTTAATCTCTGTGATTGGTTACATGTGATCAGTGAATGTGAGTTCTTCCTAAAATATTTTCTTAACTGGAAAGGGAGAAAAACACATAGTATCCAAGATTGTGAATCTGTGATTAAACTCGCCCAAGTGGCTCAGGAAGGTTGTGTAGACTAGACAGTCCTTCTCTCTACTCTCCTTTAAAGTGGTGAGGCTGATGACAGTGATGATGAAAACTCATATACCGACAAAGGAACAATTCAGTTCTGCCTTTTAGTCAGATATCTAGATAAACTGGAATATTTAAGTATCTCTCAATGCCAAGAGAGACTGTTTTCTTTCACACTGTCCTTGTAGATTAGACAGTGATTTGTTATTTTAGAAACAAATTTAGCAACACTTTTGAAATGGAAAACTTTTTCAAGTCAATTCCTAAGGTTCTAATCCCTATTCTTCCACCAGCGTGGGTGTGTACCTCTGTGTGTGATGGAGAATGTGGCATGCGGGTGGGTGGTGTTCGTTGTGTGTCAGATACACTTGCTATCACCCCTTTCCCAAATGCCTTCATAATCCACTAATTAATATTTATGCATTTCTGTGTTCCCCTGTGGGTAAATTTTCTGTAGTCCTTCACAACACACTTACCTTTAATGAGATATTCACCTAGCTGAAGGGCTGGAAGGCTGTGTGTGTGTGTGTGTGTGTGTGTGTGTGTGTGTGTGTGTGTTGGGGTAGAGACATTGAAGCTCATGCTTGGAACTTACAACACTTTAGGGAGAGGAAATCTGGATGGAGCCCTATAAAAATCACACTGGAATTATCTGGTGGTGTTGGGGAGTGCCAGGGATGGAAGGTCTAGAGTTTGGGATGTGGGAAAGGAAGGAAGAAAATATATTTAATAAATATGTGTTGAATAAATAGATTGTGTATCAATAAAAGAATGTGTGATCAGATATTCTCTGAGTCCAGAGGATGATAACAAAATTATCTGGCACATTTCATAGGATATTTGTGGGTGTATATTTCAGAGATCACTGGTAATCCGTGAATCTCTTTCTGGGAGTGAGCAGAGCATTTCAAGAGAAGTGGTTTGGCCTCTATTTTTCACCCTCAAATCTACAGAAACTATTTTACTTGTTCTAATGGCTTTTCCCCTAAAAGAATTTCTCTTTGTTAATGTTTTCAGACTTTTCCTTCTTCCTGATTGTGAGTCAGAAAGATCAGATGGCCAAGACCTAATAATTTTAAGTTGACCTTCCTTGCAGGCAAAAGATAGAAAAGAAGATGACTTTTAAAGCTCCCCCTCTCTCTAAGTTTTAGAGTTGTTCCTTTGATTCTTGATCAAAGGTGATCTGTGGCTCTGAAGCTAAAATATAGAATAAAGTAGTGGTCATTCCTTTCTTGATGTGGAAATTTTAAAAAGATGCTCCTAGTTGTTTATGTTTATTATGGGCTTTCTCTCTCTCTATGTATATATTTATTATATATTATAAGTACTATAATAATGTAATTTTAGAAAAGAGAGGGTAGCAAGGATATTCAATTCTCAATTGTATATACATAGTAATATATATTTATTATTCTTACATACAGTATATATTATATATAATAAAAATATATAGAGAGAGCATTTGATTATATATTTATATTATCAATTTTATATATATTATAACATATAATGTATAATTATAATACATATAATTATATATAATAGATAATAAATATATATAGAGAGAATATTATAATTATATATATACTTATATATATTCTAAAATACCTCAAAATCCACTAATTAATATTTAAGAATTCAAATATATTATGTATGTGTGTGTATGTATGAAAATATGTATTTTTTAACCTTTGGTATTCTATTGGAATAGGCAGAGGGGATAAATTCTTAAGATTTGTTCCTGAAGAAAACAAAGGCCAGGGCTTAGTTTTTCACTTTGCAAACCTCCAAAGCTGAGGTTTATCTTAGAATATTCATGAGGGGGCGCCTGGGTGGCTCAATGGGTTAAAGCCTCTGCCTTTGGCTTAGGTCATGATCCCCAGTCCTGGGATCAAGCCTCACATAGGGCTCTCTGTTCAGCAGGGAGCCTGCTTCCTCTTCTCTCTCTCTCTCTCTCTCTCTCTGCTTGCCTCTCTGCCTATTTGTGATCTCTGTCTGTCAAAAAAAAAAAAATCTTTAAAAACAAGAATATTCATGAGGTTGTGTCTGGTTATACCACATTTGAAATAATTTGAGGGTCTTGCTATGGGTAAAACTAAGGGGAAGACTTGCACCTGAACAGAACTCCATCAAATTCTGAGAACTCTACCATAGTTCTTTTTCAGAGCTGACTGCATTCAGAATTTTCCCGACTCCAGAACAGCAGAATCATATTTCAGTCTTAGATATTAATACCCCTGCTTCTTAAATAAGGCAGGTTTCAGTTTAAATTTGAAGATGTTTCAATCTGTTTTATGAAGCATCTTGACAAAAGGGTATATTAGGGTTTTCAGGGAAACAGAATCAATAGTGTGTGTGTGTGTGTGTGTGTGTGTGTGTGTGTGTGTGTGTGTGTCTAAAGAGATTTGTTTTAAAGAATTCACCCATGCTATTAAGTCCCAAGATCCACAGTTGGCAAGCTGAGACTCAGCAGAGCTGATGTGGTGTTTTGCTCTAAAATGGGCAAGTTTGAGACACAGGAAGAACAGATATCACATTTCAAGTCTGAAGGCAGAAAAAAACCCCAGTGTCCCAGCTGGAACACAGTCAGGCAGGACGAATTCTCTCTTTGTTGAGGGGTGGGGGTGGGGGAGAAGGGTTAGCTGTTTGTTCTCTTCAGCCCTTCACCTGATTGGATGAGACCCACCTACATCAGGAAAGGCAATCTGCTTACTTAGTTCATCAATTTAAATGTTAACCTCATCCAAAAACACCTTTACAGAAACATTCAGAATAATGTTTGACCCAATACCTGGGCATTCAGTGGTCCCAATTTGGCACCCACAAACTGCTTCTTAAGCCGTCTGTAATCTCCAGGTGCAGATAATAGCAAGGTTATAATTCTGCCTACCACAATACAACAGTCTTGCATATGGGCAGAATATTAGGGACTGAATGTGTGTGTGTGTCCCTCAAATTCATACACTAAATCCCAGATCTCCAGGGCAGCTACATTTGAAAATGGGACTTCGAAGGAAGTAATTAAGTTAAATGAGGTCCTACAGGTGGGGCCCTCATCCTGTAGGATTAGTGTCTTTAGCAGGAGTGGTCCGGACTGCTGTCTTGAGCGCTCTCTCCCCCTGCGTGCACACACCAAAGAAAGGCTGTAAGAGCACACAGCAGGAAGGTTACCCTCCCCAAGCTAGGAAGCAGCCCTTGCTAGAAGCCAGAGGCCAAAACCTTGACCATGGACTTCCAGCCTCTGGAACTGTAAGAAAATAAATTTCTGTTTAAGCCACCTGGTCTCTGGTATTTTGTTATGGCAGCCTGAGCAGAAGACGACTCAGGGAAATTTGTGGACAGAGGAAATCTATTTCTTCAGCTTTCTTGAGATCAGAGATTTTTTTTTTTAAAGATCACATTCCCTGCCGGTTTTATGACACATTAGGAAATGATGAAAGTCATTACAGAACAGCAGTGAGGGATCAAGAAATCCTCTCTGAGCAAGTGTTGCCGTCTGTACTTTGAACAAAATAGTAAGTTACAGACACTTCTTGGGTAAATGAGTGAATCATTTGAAATGAATATTGAACATTTATAAATAAAGTAATTCACATAAAAGCATTAAAACTTATCTTCAGGGACGCCTGGGTGGCTCAGTGGGTTAAAGCCTCTGCCTTCGGCTCAGGTCATGATCTCAGGGTCCTGGGATCGAGTCCCGCATCGGGCTCTCTGCTCAGCGGGGAGCCTGCTTCCCCCTCTCTCTCTGCCTGCCTCTCTGACTACTTGTGATCTCTGTTTGTCAAATAAATAAATAAATAAATAAAATCTTTTAAAAAAAAGTTATCTTCACATGGATATTTCTTACATTGCTCTAAATAAGAATACAGCAGAAATGACCTCAGTTGTCTACCAGAAGAGGGTAGTTACATAATTTATCATTCATCTTTTCGGTAGACTCTTATGTGATAACCAGATATGATGATTACGAAACCCACTTGGAAAATGGTTATCCTATATATTAAAGAATAACATAAAATGTATTCTGCTATACTATACTATACTTACTTAAAATTATACATGCATATGGACAAGACCTCTCTATTTGCTTTATAGCAATTTTATATTAGCACTGTTTTTACAATAATGTTTAAAAGAATATTTATTTAATGACCAAAGGGCCCCTGAGCTGCCCAGGTCTGTCACACTTTGTCACCTTTGCTGGGCTTATGGATCCTGATGCCTGATGGGTCAGACGGCGACCATCCCTCACAGAGAACTGGGCTTCCCATCCGTCAGAGTCACACTAAGTGTTTGGTTACCTGTTTTTCTTTCTGTAAATCATCCTTATTAAGTACTTCCTCTAAAGAGCACAGCTTTCCCTTTTCCCTTTGCGGAAGCACATGTTACACTGAAGAAGAAGGGATGAAGATTAAAGTGGTTAAGTTATCCAGCAGGGAGAAAACTTCAATAAGTTGAACTGACATTTGGAATCATCATCGTTGTTGTTGGAGGAACAGTAGTTGACTTTAGCATTAGATTATTGCTTCTTCATCTTTTTCTTTTTCAAATATTTTATTTATTTATTTGACACAAAGATAAAGGGAGAGCACAAGCAGGGGGAGCAACAGAGGGATAGGGAACAACAAAGGGAGAAGGAGTAGCAGAGAGAGAAGGAGAAGCAGGCTTCCCGCTGAGCAAGGAGCCTGACATGGGGCTTGATTGCAGAACCCTGGGATCATGACCTGAGCCAAAGGTAGACAGACACTTAACCAATTGAGCCACCCATGCGCCCCTAGATCATTGCTTCTTTGCACACTCTCCTTTCCTACTCAGGCAGTTTCATTTAAGTACTTCTAAACGGCTCAACAGGTTCTTTGAGTTTATAGACTGGAATATTTAAAAGTACCTGCCATATCTTTTATGGTCATTCCAGACCCTTCCTACATGACTTTTGTGACTATCTCACCCAGGAGGTGACTTGGTTCCTGACATTGGCTTCAGGCCACCAGGGCCACAGGGATCTGTGAGATAAAGTTTAGGGACGTGTGCTGGTCTGACGGGACGCAGGGCTGGGGTTGGAGGTTATGGAGGACAGGACTGGACAGGTAACATGAACGCAGATAGTGTAGTGTGCCAAGTACACCTGAAGATTAGAGTCTTTAATATTTGTTTTATGTCACCAGAAAATATTCCGTATGCCTAGCTAGGAGGCTGGAAAGTCCCCAAAGGAAAAGGACAAGAATTTTCGGTCTCAGCACTGCAAATTTTCATAATTTCCATAACATATTGGTCAGTTTCATAGGTTTTTTACCTTTTTTTTTTTTCCTGCAAAATTTCCTAATTGGGAACAATCTCCTTCAGATAGTCTGACTTTTCTCTATCTGACATTAAGAAGATGGGGGAGGGAATTCTCTGATATTGATGTTTCCTGGACATCTGGGGCACCATAGCTTGCTCACTCAGTTGAACTTTCCCAGCATCCACTGAAGATCCCTGATAGACAGTCACCAGGTGCTAATAGAGGCCAGGAAGCAATGGATAAAAATCCCCCTTTTAGTGGAGCATGGATTTCATAGATAATGAAATTTAATCCTCAAAACCGGCTCAGTAGGTTATCATTACTATCTATATTTTTCTAAATAGGAAACCAAGGCTATGAGAGGTTAAGGGCCCTGCAGCAAGCTCGTGTAATTGGGAGAGCCTGGAATCTGTCCCTCGTCAGCCTGAACTGGGCGGCATGGGGGAAGGGGGTTCTTTCCTGCAGTTGGCCTGCATGAGAGTTTCCAGTGCCCAAAATGGTGAAGACAGGTATGGATGGCCTTTCCCAAAGCAGCGAAAATAACAGACAAAGATCAATGAGCTCAGGCCCCAGTGCAAGGAGCCCCGCTGGAGTTGGGGACACAGCAGCGATGGGCATGACAGAACTAGACGGCAGTGGGGCGGGCAAGATGCAGACAATAAGCAAATGAACACATGTGTGTTTTGCCATCATGTGTATAGCATGTATATATCATGTGTATGATATGTGATGGAATTTCAGATAGTGATGAAGGCTTACTAAAAAATAAGGAAGGTACAGGGACATTCATGGACATGGCAGGAGTGTTTTTAATGTGTGGTGGAAACGGAAGACCTCTCTAGGAAGGACGTATCTGGGCAGAGGCCTGGATGAAGTATGAGGCAGGCTATGAAATTGGAGGGGCAGGGGGAAGGGCACCAGGTAGAAGGGATGAGGCTGTGAGGGGTGAACTAACTTCCCATGTTTAAGGACCAGCATGGAGGGGAGAGTTGCTTGAGAGCAGTGAGTAGGGATTTGGGGAGGACGATGGAGGAGAAGTTTACAGTGCCTTCCCTCTATCTTAGGCTGATCCTGACTCGTGCATTAGGAGCTTTGAGTTCTATTTTGAGTGTAAGCGCAATCCAAAACAGAGCTTTAAGCAGAAGAACTATGTTATTTATATCCTACAAAGGGATTTTCTAATGAAGGGATTTTTTCATCAGAAACCCTGACCAGTTCCAACTGGCTCCTTGCTAGATAACTGAGTATTGCTTCCTCGAATAATTCGGAGGCATCCAGTCTCAAAAGCTTTTTGAGGATTTGATAGAAGGAAACATGACTAAAGGATTGAACAAGAAACTTCCTGAAGAGGAAAGTTTGAAGACCTTTTTTTCCTGCTTTATTGTGACACAGTTGCCATATATCATTGTGAAAGTGTAAGGGATACATTGTGTTGATTGATACACTTGTAAGGGGCAAAATCTTACCACTGCAGCCTTAGCTAACATTTCCATGGCATCACATAATTACTCTTTCTTTTTTGTGGTGAGAACACTGAAGATGTACCTCTTAGCAATTTGCAAGTAGATGACACAATACTACTAACTCTAATAGCCAGGCTGTACACTAGCTCCCCAGAACTTGTTCATCTTCGAACTGGTATGTTCTACCCCTTGTCCAGTATCCCTCTGTTTCCCTCCCTTCCCGGCAGCCGGTAGCCACCTCTCGGTTCTGTCTCTATGACTTTGGTTTTTTTAGACTCCACATAGAAGTGATGCCATATGGTGTTTTTTTCCTCTGTCTGACTTACTTCGTTGGCATAATCTACCCAAGGTCCACTTACTTATATGGTTGCAAATGGCAGGATTTCCTTGTTTCTTGTGTCTCTTGTCATATCATATCTTTCATATCTTTATCCATTCATGCATTGATGGACAGGTCAATTGTTTCTGCAAATGTCTGTGAATAACCTTGCAAAGGCTTTATGTGTTTATTTCCCAATGAAAATGGAAGGAGGTTTCTGCAGGAGCAGCTGTGCACAGGCACAAAAGGGAGGCCAGAATGCGTGTGGGTTTGGCTCTGTGGTTGGACTCTTTGGAGAGAAAGCTCCAGGTAGATGCTACTGAAGCTCTTGTAGCAAAGTTCTCTGAGACATGGGGTTGTAAGCTGTGCTTCTGCCCAGATGGGCAGCCTTGGCACCTAGCTCTGGAGCACTTGGTGAACACAAGTGTGGACACTCTTAGGGCGCTCTCCAGAGGGCGGAGGCATTGCCAAACTTGGATGGGGCAATTTCTGATGACAATGATGATGATTCATGTGCTCTCACCTGGAGGCCAGCAGGTGGGTGAGACCTGGAAACTTTGAAGCATAAGTTAGATATAGCCTGCTTTCCACTTTAATTGTAAGGTGAGATGCTTGCTAAATAAGACCTCTATCGGCAGGGTGTTAGGGAGGAGCCAGGCCACAGAGTTGCATTAGACAGCCACACCAGTTTTAAGAGCTGTCCCAATGGCAGAGACTTGAAAATGTGGAAGCAAAAAAACCTTCCCTAGAACCAAGGAAATCAGATGTGTAAGATGGGCTATATTATGAGGTGGTATACCTAATATAATGGCATATTTTACTTCCATCACTTGTAACAAAAGCTGGGAGTCAAAGAGACCCAAGTTTGTCTCTTTGCTCTTCAATGGCCATAAGTTACTGGAGGATTTGGTTAAGCTCCCCGCACCTCGATTTCCTTTTTGGTAAACTGAGATAATAATGATTAATTGAGCATCAGAAGAGAGAATTCTTGTAAAGCACTTAGCGTACTAAATGGCACACAGTAAGGGCCCTAGACTGTTGTGATTCATAACAAGAAATATTATGTGTGGTCTCCGTTTCTGGCACAGAGCACCTAAAACCTTTGGCATTTCCTAAGTAAAGAGAGCAATAAAGATGTCTTTTGTTATGTTAATTAGGGGACTTTTGGACCCCCTCTGCTCGTAAGGGTAGGGCTGGTTGCCAGGAAAACCAACCACATGATTAGAGGGTTGGAATTTCCTGCCTCACCCCTCCTTCTGACCTCCAGATGGAATGGGGGAAGGTGGAATCCATTGATTTAATCTATCGTAGGTATGTAATGACTCGGTAAAAACTCCAAAGGGCTTGGTTGGGAGAGCTTTTGGGTGGATGAGCTTGCAGAACTTTGGAGGGAAGTGGTGTACCTGGGGATTCTCCTTTCTCCATACCCTGCTCTCCGCCTCTTACCTCTGACTGCTTCTGAGATAACAGCCTTTCAGTATGCACTGGTAACTGAGTGTTGAAGTAGAATGTTTCTCTGAGTTCTGTGAGCTGCTCTAGCAAGATAAATGAACCCAAGGAGGGGATGGTGAGAACTTCTGACATACAGCTAATCTGCCGGTTAACAACCTAGACCAGCAGCTGGTATCTGAAGTCTGGGGTGGGGGTTGTGGGAACCCCCAGTCTACAGCCACGTGGTCAGAAGCGCGGTAGGCCGGGGTGGGCTTGGAACTGGTGTCTGAAGTGGCGGAGTGAGCCCTTCACCCGCGGAACCCGCCGCTCTCTTTGCAGGTGGGTAATGTCAAAACGAGCTGCATTCTCCTTGAACGCCCTTCTGGTGTCCCGGCGTCGTTTGTTGGCATGATGGACACCTCGCCGCCCCCTCCTCGTCCCCGCCCCCACACTGGAATCCGGTCCAGGACCCAAAAGAGGTAAAAAATAATTATCGTATTTTGTTTCTGTGGAGCAGACAAAGTTTTACTAAATACCAAATCATGATTTAGAAAGGACGTGAACATTTGTGGGAGGATAGCTAGGCTGGGGAGGATCTATTAACCTCATAATACGAACAAGCGCTGAGAAGTTCCGAGTAATTTGCTGTGACTAAAGCAGGACGTAGATGGGTGAAGAAAAAAGGCATAGGTAGTGGCAAAAGGTGAAGTATTGTCATGTATATAAAGTGGGGAACAGATTTGTGGTGTTTAAAAAAAAAAAGCCTCAATTTTTGCAGGATAAGCATTTTCATGCCTCTAGGACTAGGAATTTTAAAAATGCACAGAACTTTCTACTTCCTTCCCCAGACCAGGCTTTGTTGGAATAGGTCTGGTCACCCCTGCTCTTTTGGACCGACCACACACATACTGCTTCTCCTTCCTCTTGCTCATTTTGGGCTTTGGTGTGTATTGCTTGGAGCAAGAGTGAGACTGTCTGAGGTCAATGCCTTGGAAATTCGAAACCGTCCTGAGATAAGTAGGATTGGCTCCTGGGTTGTTGCAGTGGCTTTCCACAAGCTTTTCTGTCGGGTCTTTTTTTCTGGGGATAGTTAATCGGGAGGAGGTTGAGGCTCCGGAAGAACACAGTGAGTCCTGGCCGAGACCAGCTGCGTTTTTGTGCTCGTAATTGCCACAAATAGAACCTGAGAAACTTCCTCTATTCCCCCACACTTAAAGCTCCTTATCTGTAGAAGACACGAATAGAACACCTCCTGTAGGAGAGTGGTTTTCAGTCAGGTCTTAGCAGATTGACAGCGCGCTGGAGTGAGCGGCAGGGAGAGAGGCAGGACTGGAGCGCGGACACTATTGTGATGCCAAGATCATGGGTGTATTTCACGGGTCTCCCGGGGTAGGGGTATCCTTTGTGACCGATGGTGAACACAGCATCTCACCCCTTAGATGCCAGCCGTGGCCCTCGCAGCCCGGAGATGCTCTGTGGCAGAGCGCCGACTTTGTCTGTCTCTTTAACAAGCCTGACCCAAATGTGGCATCAAGGGCTCTGTGTGAAACTGACCAAGAGTCGTTTCTTCATAGTGGATAGTCACGTATCTCCCTCCGTCACGTTAATGACTGCATTGGAGGCGTGGGTTGGTGTGTAAATGTTGGCGATTCTGGGACGGGAACCAGCTCCCAGGCTTAAGGAGCTTGCAGAGCAAAAATGAGGGCAAACACAAAGGCAAGAGAGAGGCATCACCAGTTGGAGCATGGGACCGGTGAGCTTCATTGTCATCTGTGCACTGTTTCTGTGCAGTGAGTTCCATTGCTTCGGGCAGGTAGGTTTGCCAGAGCGCAAGGATGAGCACGGTGCCCAAGGAGCTGAGGGTCGTTTTCTATGAGCCAGATGGAAGTCTGTGATATGGTCTCCCCCGACTGCAGAAGCAACGGGCTTGCAATGTTCTTGAGCTACAGAAGCATCTCGTCGTTTCTATGTACAATTAATTACACGCCACCAGCTTATTGTTTGCTATAAATAGCCACAGATTTGTCTTCATTTACATTTTGGAAAGCTTACTCTGCCCAGCAAGGCCTCATTTTTCATCACAGCGTGTTGGAGAGATCTCTAAGGGAGATGTGGCAAAATCCTGGCGGGTCTCTGGCATTTTGAAACAGTAACTCTGGATTTTCCAGGTTTTCCTGTATTGTAATCATTAGGAATCTCTTTTATTTCTTATCTCCATCAAGCATACCATGTTTTGAAAATTGTGTGTATGAAAAGCTGTATGCATGAAGTAAAATTTCTTCCCATTTTAATTAATAACAGCAGCTGTAATTCACAAGTTCTGATCAGTGATTAAAATTATCTCTAAGAAAGAAAATAAGAGCTATGTTTTAGTTAGGGTTTTGTTGACATTTTAGAGACATAAAGTATCATTTCCATGAATTATTCATTAAAAATAGTGAAAAACAGCTCTCCAGCTTTTATTAATGCCTTCCTGGTCCCACTAGGAGTCCAGGAACCCTAGACTATATGCAACTCCGAATTACCAGTATTCTAGTATCACATAGCTATTATATGATTACTAATTATTAATGTTAATTACACTTAACAATTTATACTTTTATACAAAATTTTCTTGATTTATTTAAGTCATCAGAATAACTCCTTCAGGTAATTATTTTGTTCCCATAATAGGAAGAAACTGGGAGTCAGAGACTAGAACTGACTCGAGCAGTAGCACTTGGCTTTCCCGACACTGTAGCTCCAGAGTCAGGTGCAAGGCTCTCTTCAAACATTTTGCTCATGTACATTCTAAAAGTTTTGAACAGCTCTGCAACCCTTCATGCACGAAGTGGTTCTGTTAAATTTAAACAGATATATAGAACTTTTCATCACAAGTTTCAGGAGTTACAATTGAAAAGTTCCCAGCATATTTTAAATGTTTCCATTTTAGCTAGAAAGCCATTACATCGGTCTTCTGAATGCATCTGATAGTATCTGGTGCTTGTGATCAGTATCCATTTACAAAACACCTGGACAATAATAAAAAATAATCACAAATTATGGGGATGCCTGGGTGGCTCAGTTGGTTAAGCATCTACCTTTGGCTCAGGTCATGATCCCAGGGTCCTGGGATCAAACCCCACTTGAGGTTCCCGGCTCAGGAGGGAGCCTGATTCTCTTCTGCCTGCTATTCCCCCTGCATGTATGCTCTCTCTCTGACAAAAAAGATAAACAAAATCTTTTTAAAAAATCACAAATTATACATCTTTCTTTCTTTTAATTTTTTAAAAGATTTTATTTATTTATTTGACACAGAGAGAGAGAGATCACCAATAGGCAGAGAGGCAGGGAGAGGCAGGCAGAGAGAGGGGGAAGCGGGCTCTCTGCTCAGCAGATACAGGACTCGATCCCAGGACCCTGAGACCATGACCTGAGCTGAAGGCAGAGGCTTAACCCATTGAGCCACCCAGGCACCGAACATATCATTCTTTCTTTTTTTTTTTTTTTTAAGACTTGTGTTTTTATTCCATTTACCCATAGAATTTTTTAAATTTAATTTTATTTTTTCAGTGTTCCAAGATTCATTGATTATGCACCATATCCAGTGCTCCATGCAATCCGTGCCCTCCTTAGTACCCACCACCAGGCTCACCCAACCCCCCAACCCCCTCCCCTCCAAAACTCTCAATTTGTTTCTCAGAGTCCACAGTCTCTCATGATTCATCTCCCCCTCCGATTTCCCCCAACTCTCTTCTCCTCTCCATCTCTCCCTGTCCTCCGTGTTATTCCTTATGCTCCACAAATAAGTGAAACCATATGATAGTTGACTCTCTCTGCTTGACTTATTTCACTCAGCATAATCTCCTCCAGTCCCGTCCATGTTGATTCAAAAGTTGGGTATTCGTCCTTTCTGATGGAACCATAATACTCCATTGTGTATATGGACCATATCTTCTTTATCCATTCATCCATTGAAGGACATCTTGGCTCTTTCCACAGTTTGGCAATTGTGGCCATTGCTGAACATTAGGGTACATGTGGCCCTTCTTTTCAAAGCATCTGTATCTTTGGGGTAAATACCCAGTAGTGCAATTGCAGGGTCATAGGGAAGCTCTATTTTTAATTTCTTGAGGGATCTCCACACTGTTCTCCAAAGAGGCTGCACCAACTTGCATTCCCACCAACAGTGTAAGAGGGTTCCCCTTTCTCCATATCCTCTCCAACACACGTTGTTTCTTGTCTTGTTAATTTTGGCCATTCTGACTGGTGTAAGGTGGTATCTCAATGTGGTTTTGATTTGAATCTCCCTGGTGGATAATGATGATGAACATTTTTTCATATGTCTCTTAGCCATTTGTATGTCTTCTTTGGAGAAGTGTCTGTTCATGTCTTTTATTCATTTTTTGATGAGATTATCGGTTTTTTGGGTGTCGAGTTTAAGGAGTTCTTTATAGATCTTGGATATCAACCCTTTGTCTGTAGTGTCATTTGTGAATATCTTCTCCCATTCCTTGGGTTGCCTCTTTGTTTTGTTGACTGTTTCCTTTGCTGTGCAGAAGCTTTTTATTCTGATGAAATCCCAAAGGTCATTTTCGCTTTTGTTTCCTTTGCCTTTGGAGACATGCCTTGAAAAAAGTTGCTGTGGCCAATGTCAAAGAGGTTACTGCCTATGTTTTTCCTCTAGGATTTTGATAGACTCCTGCCTCACATTGAGGTTTTTTTTTTTTTTAATCTATTTTGAGTTTATCTTTGTGTGTGATGTGAGAGAATGCTTGAGTTTCATTCTTCTACACATAGCTGTCCAACTTGCCCAGCACCATTTATTGAAGAGACTGTCTTTTTCTCACTGTATATTTTTTCCTGCTTTGCCCCAGATTATTTGATCATAGAGTTGCGGGTCCATATCTGGGCTCTCTACTCTGTTCCACTTGTCTATGTGTCTGTTTTTATGCCAGTACCATGCTGTCTTGGTGATCACAGCTTTGTAGTAAAGCTTGAAATCAGCAATGTGATGCCCCAGGTTTGTTTTTCTTTTTCAACATTTCCTTAGCAATTCAGGGTCTCTTCTGGTTCCATACAAATTTTAGGGTTTTTTGTTCCAGCACTTTGAAAAATACCGGTGGAATTTTGATCAGAATGTTATTGAAAGTGTAGATTGCTGTTGGCAGTATAGACATTTCAATAATTTTATTCTTCCGATCCATGAGCATGGGGTTCTTTTCTATCTTTTTGTGTCTTCTTCAATTTCTTTCATGAGTGTTCTGTAGTTCCTCAAGTACAGACCCTTTACCTCTTGGGTTAGGTTCATTCCCAGGTATGCTATAGTAAATGGAATTGATTCTCTCATTTCCCTTTCTATATTTTCATTGTTAGTGTATAAGAAAGCAACTGATTTCCGTACATTGATTTTGTATCCTACCACATCACTGAATTGCTGTATGAGTTCTAGTAGTTTGGGGGTGGAGTCTTGGGTTTTCCACATAAAGTATCATGTGAGAGATTGAGAGAGAGAGATTGACTTCTTTGCCAATTTGAATGCATTTTATTTCTTTTTGTTGTCTGATTGCTGTTGCCAGTAGGACTTCTAGTATATGTTGAACAACAGTGGTGAGAGTGGGCATCCTTGTTGTGTTCCTAATCTCAAAGGGAAGGCTGTCAGTTTTTCCCCATTGAGAATAATATTTGCTGTGGGTTCTTCATTTTATGAAGTTGAAGAATGTTCCCTCTATCCCTATATTTTGAAGAGTTTTAATCAGGAATGGATGCTATATCTTGTCAAATGCTTTTTCTTCATGAATTAAAAGGACCATGTGGTTCTTCTCTCTTCTCTACTGATAAGTTCTATCACATTAATTGACTTGTGAATGTTGAACTACCCTTGCATCCCAGGGATGAATCCCACCTGGTCATGGTGGATAATCTTTTTAATGTACTGTTGAATCCTGTTAGCTAGGATCTTGTTGAGAATCTTGGCATTCATATTCATCAGGGATATTAGTCTGAAATTCTCCTTTTTGAAGGGGTCTTTGCCTGGTTTGGGGATCAGGCTAATGCTGCCCTCTATGAAGGCAGATTTCATAGAAACAGTCTGTAAGTTTTCCTTCTGTTTCTATTTTTTGAAAGAGCTTCAGGAGAATAGGTGTTATTTCTTCTTTGAATGTTTGCTAGAATTCTCCAGGGAATCAGTCAGGTCCTGGACTTTTGTTTTTTGGGAGGGTTTTGATCACTGTTTCAATCTCATTACTAGATATTCTTCTATTCAGGTTGTTGATTTCTTCCTGTTTCAGTCTAAGAAGTTTATAGGTTTCCAGGAATGCATCCATTTCTTTTATGTTGATTAAATTATTGGCATATAGCTGTTAATAATTTCTGATAATTTTTTCTATTTCCTTAGTGTTAGTCATGATGTCTCTTCTTTTATTCATACTTTTATTAATTTGGGTCCTCTCTCTTTACTTTTGGATTAATTTGGCCAGTGGTTTATCAATATTATTAATTCTTTCAAAGAGCCAGCTCCTGTTTTCATTGATGTGTTCTACTGTATCTCTATTTTCTTTTTTTAATTTTTATTTATTTATTTGACAGAGAGAGATCACAAGTAGGCAGAGAGGCAGCCAGAGAGGGAGAGAGGAGGAAGCAGACTCCGTGCTGAGCAGAGAGCCAGATGCGGGACTTGATCCCAGGACCCTGAGATCATGACCTGAGCCGAAGGCAGCGGCTTAACCGACTGAGCCACCAGGCGCCCTTTTTTTTTTTAATTTTTTTTAAGATCTTATTTATTTATTTATTTATTTGACAGACAGAGATCACAAGTAGGCAGAGTGGCAGGCAGAGAGAGAGAAGAGGAAGCAGGCTCCCCACTGAGCAGAGAGCCCGATATAGGGCTCGATCCCAGGACCCCAGGATCATGACCTAAGCTGAAGGCAGAGGCTTTAACCCACTGAGCCACCCAGGTGCCCTGTATCTCTATTTTCTAACTCATTGATCTCTAATCTTAATTATTTCCCTTCTTGTGCATGGGATAGGCTTAATTTATTGTGTATTTTCCAATTTCTTAAGGTGTAAAGAGACTTGGTGTATTTGGAATTTTTAAATTTTTTTGAGTGAGGCTTGGATGGCTATGTATTTCCCCCTTAGGACCACCTTTGCCGTATCCCATAGGTTTTGGACTGAAATGTCTTCCTTCTCATGTTTTCCATGAATTCAGTTCTTCTTTGATTTCCTGGTTGATCCAAACATTCTTGAGCAGGATATTCTTTAGCTTCCAATGTGTGTTTTCCTTCCAAACTTTTTCTTATGGTTGAGCTCCAGTTTCAAAGCATTGTGACCTAAGAATATGCAGGGAATAATCTCAATCTTTTGGTATCAGTTGAGCCCTGATTTGTGACACAGTATGTGGTCTATTCTGGAGAAATTTCCATGTGCGCTCAAGAAGAATGAGTATTCAGTTGTTTTAGGGTGGAACGTTCTGTGTATATATATGGGGGTATAAGTATTTATGATTGTTAGATCTTTGTGGATAAACTCTTTAAGAATGATGTAGTGTCCTTCTGTATCTCTCACTACAGTCTTTAGCTTAAAATCTAATTTATCTGATATGAGAATTGCTATACCAGTTTTCTTTTGAGGTTCATTGGCATGAAAGATGTTTCTCAATCCTTTCACTTTCAGTCTGGATGTATCTTTAGGTTCCAAATGTGTGGACTGCATATGATTGGGTCCTGTCATTGTATCCAGTCAGCAACCCTGTGCCATTTTATGGGAGCATTTAGGCTATTCACATTGAGGGTGATTATTGAAAGATAAGTTATTGACATCATATTGCCTGTGAAATCCTTGTTTCTAAAGATTGTCTCTGTAAATTTGTGTTCTGTGTCACTCTTGGGTTCTTTTCTTCCTTTATAGAAACCCCCTTAATATTTCTTGTAGTGCCAACTTGGTGGTCACATACTCTTTCAAACCTTGCTGGTCTTGGAAGCTCTTTATCTCTCCATGCATTTTGAATGTCAGCCTTGCTGGATAAAGTATTCTTGGCTGCATGTTCTTCTCATTTAGTGTCCTGGATATGTCTTGCCAGTTCTTTTTGGCTTGCCAGTTTCTGTGGACAGGTCTGGTGTTATTCTGATGGACCTTCCTCTGTACATAAGGAATCTCTTTCCCCTAGCTTCCCTTAGGAACTCTAGTCCAAAATTATGATTTGTGAATTTCACAATTAAGTGTCTGGAGGTCTTTCTAGATTCACTGATTTTGTGGGGTATCCCTTCTGCCTCTAGGACACAAATACTTGTTCCATTCCCTAGACTAGGGAAATTTTCATCTAGAATTTATTCATCTATATCTTCTAGTCTCCACACCCTCAGGGTTCTCAGTAATTCTGAGGTTGGAATACTTCATGGTGTCATTTATTTCCCTAATTCTGTTTTCATGGCTTCTAAGCTGTTTGTTGCAGGCCTCCTCCTGATCCTTCTTTTCTATCAGTTTGTCTTCCAGATCACTAATTCAGTTTTCTTCCTCAGTTACCCTAGCTGTTAGAGTGCTTAGATTAGATGGGATCTCATTGGTAGCATTTTTTAGTACTGCCAGATCAGCCCTCCCTTCCGCCCTTAGAGTTTCTGTATTACAACTAATGGTCTTCTCCAGCCTAGCCATTGCCTGGATTATTGTTAGCCTGAATTCCCTTTCAGACATACTGTTTATGTCCATAGCCAATAGCTCTGATGGAGAGGGCATAGTCTTCTGTTGGGTGTTCCTCCTCCTAGTCATTTTGGTGAGAGGTGGTTGAGGGGATGTGTAGCTGAATATATCAGCCAGAATCCAGGCAAGGTGCACCCTGGAATGTTTCAGAGCAACTGGCAGTCACCACCAAAAAGAAAGAAAAAAGAAAAAAGAGAGAGAGAAAGAGAAAAAGAAGAAACCCAGCCAAGATGAGCCCCCAAAGTAAGATTTATAAGGTACATAAACAAAAATGAACAAACAAAAAGACCAACGAAAGTAAAAGATAAAAAGAAGAAAGAAAGCTCCAGCCAAAATGAACCCCAAGAAGAAGGTTGTATAGTACAAAAACAAATACACTGAAGCACTAACAGAAGAAGAAGGTGGGAAGATGGTTATAAACCCTTGATGGGAGCGAGGAAAGCTATTTTGGTTCTTCCTGGGTGAATTTTGTTGTCTTTGTTAAAGGACTCAACTTTCCAGAGATATAGGGGAATTAAAACTGGTTTATATATAGGCATAGTATTGAATAAGGAGAATGTATTACTTGAAGCTTATATTTATATGCATAAAAGAAAGAAAGAAAAGAAAAAGAAACACAGGTATATGTACAAAAAAATTCAAGATAAAAAGTTATTATGGAATATGTATTAAACCTCTAGTTGTAATGGTAAGTAGGTTAAAAAAATTAAAAGAACAAGAATCATGAGAATGAATTTAGAAAAAAAAAAAAGAAAAGAAGAAGAAAGAAAAGTTGTCTCTATGAAATATACAGGTTTGGGGGCAATACTGGGAACTTATTTTCCCCTGATGTTGGGGTTTTACAGTATGGGGACCCTGTAGAGATTTTCCTCTTGTTGTTTTAGCTTGTCTTCTGGGGGAGGGGCCTGCTGCCCCCCCCACCCTCCGCAGTCTTGCTTGGGCTGAGTCGCCCTGCCCCCTCTTAAGGGGCTGGGCTCTGTGGAAATGGTTTTTTAGGCTTTTGTTCTCTGGAGGTTTCTGTTCTTTGGCAGCTTTTTGCGGCTTTTTAGAGGTTTATTAGAAAGTAAGTTGTCCGCACCCAGACCTCTGTCTTGAAGAGAAGCCTCAGTCTGCTCCCCTCTGGGTGGTCCAGAACACAAAGACTCCTCCTCTGCCAACTCCTGCTGAGCACTGCAGCCTGCCTCAGGCAGTGCACATCCCCAGCCACCGTCCCAGTGGTTGCCCAAGGCCCCCGCTCTGCACCCCCATGCCACTAAAACCAGGAGCAGTATTGGTGAGCCCCATCCTGGGTGGCTGCTGCTGTCAGCACTGTGGTCTGCGGTTCAGGCCCATGCTGGGTGCGCTTAAGGTTCAGGTCCCGGAAGGCTTTGGGCTGAAGGACCCCCACCTGACACCACACCGGGATCTCTCAGGGGTGGGCTGGGAGCATTCCGACTGCACTCAGACCCCTCCGCCAGTCGTAGAAGGCCGCAGGTCCAGAGACCACTGGCCGGTGTCCACACCAGGTTCTCTCAGTCGGAGTTGGGAGTGCGCCCAGCTGAGCAGGGGTGCAAGCAGTGGAAAGCGGGGGGCTCGGGGACCATGCACTGGAGGCCCCGCTGCACTCTCTCTGGCACGGGTGGTCGCCGGTGGTGACCGTCCCAGGACTGCGGGCTTAGGCCTGTGCCCATGACCACCGGATTCCCCCAGTTGCCCCTTAAGATCATTTGCTCTTTTTGAGTGCTCTTAACCAGACTCCAAATTATTGCTGGTCCCAACCACAGGGCACTTTCCTGCTCGGGTATTTCTTTCCAATAGGTCGCTTCTGGTGGCTCCCTCCCCCTTCTATTTATCCTCTGATATCAGTCCAATTGCTTCCAGTACATTTTACCTCTCACTGGTGTCTTCTGCCCCCGTAGAGATCCAGAAGTGTATAATCCTACATCTCAGGCTGATTTCATGGGTGTTCAGAGTGTTCTGGTAGATAATTAGCTCACTTTAGGAAACCAGTTGAAACAGGGTCTCCTACTTCTCTGCCATCTTGCCCCTTCTCCTACCCATAAAAATATTATCATGAAGTTTTTATACTCACATTTTATTAATCATAATGTTCTGTGTCTTTGCAAACAAAATATACTTGCTTCTCATTATTTGCTGCTTTTGTATTTGCAAATTCACCTCCTCGCTAGAATTTGTTTATAAGCCCCACACAAATACTTGGGGCACTTTTTGCTGTAACAGAGTAGTGAAATCGGAGTTCCTCTTGGGGCATGCTCCCAGATGAGGCTGAAGGAGATGGTGCTCTGCCTTCTTGTTTCTGCTCTCATGTTACAAGCAATGGTCTTTTTCTCTGTCTGTTCAGTTGCCACATTTTTCACATTTTTGTACCTTTTTTTTTTTTTTTTTTTTTGGCAATTTCCCTGTTTAAAATAGTTCCCAAGTGTAATGCTAAAGTGCTGTGTTGTGTTCCTAAATTCACAGACACTATGCTATGCCCTCCTGGGGAGTATAGATATGTCAATAGGCTTTATCCAGGCACGAGCTGGCTGTTGGCCATGAGTTCAATGTTACCAAATCAACAATATATATTAATATATTTTTAAACAAAAACAACCAAAAAAGTTATATTTTGTTGAGTTGATGAAAATGTTGTGACCAGAGGCTCATAGGAACTTAACTGCAGATTTCTCCTGGGAGCAGTGGTTTAACATTTGCTAATTCACTATTCCTAGCAAATTTACAGACCATGGCTAACATGAATAATGAGAATTGACTATATAGATATAATTTTAAAGTCTTTAAGAAATACCTTATAATCAGGAGCTCTAAGTGTTAATATATTTTTTCTGTACTAAACTATCATTAAAATTATTTTTAATATGTAATTAACATACACATATATTGTACTTATTAAGTCAGTTTTATAGTGTGGGCAATTAGGTAGGAAAAAACAGAGGGAAAAAAAAGATGGAATGAGGGAGATAGAGGAATTATACCTTTATTTTTTACCATGTGCCAGGAAAAGAAAGGAATTAAAAATAGGGAACAGAAATGGAGGAAGAGAAAAAGATCAGAGGATGAATGAAGAGAGAAGTGGGTAGAACCAAGGGGCCAGAGGAAAGGAAAAGGGATTTTACTATATATTTAGAGGGAGTGAAATGTGGAAAGAATTACACCTACCTGCAAAATGGAAGTCACTGGGAATGCACACACACATACACACACATGCATTTTAAAAATGTCTAAAATGTATAAATCAAAATTCTTATTCATTTTTTAAAAAACAGAGAACTTAATTTTTATTGTTTTATTGAAATCTATCACATACCATACAATTAACTTGAAGTATACAATTCAACCATAAAAGACCTCCTTCCCATAAGACCTCCTCCCTTTCCCCTCCCCCTCCCTGGTCCTAGGCAATACTGATCTACTTTCTATCTCTGTAAATTTGCCTGTCTTGGACACTTCATCGAAATGCATTCATACACTGTGTGATCTTCTGTGACCCACTTCTTTTTTTTCTCCCACTTTATTGAGGTCATAATCAACAAAAAGAAATTTTGTACATTTCAGGTAATGTTCTGGTATACACAGACATTGTAAAATGACTACCACAATCAAGCTGATTAACACATCCTTCACCTCACATAGTAATGGTTTTTTGGGGTTTTTTTGGTATGTATGGTGAGAACACTTAAAATCAATTCTTGTAGCAAATTTCAAGTATATCATATAGTATTATTAACTATAGTTACCAGACTGTTCATTAACTCTCCAGAACAATCCTTAATCAATTGATTGATTGTTCTGTGGAAGTAAATGTCCAATATTGTTATTAGGGATAAATTTTAGTGATGAGAAGTTTATGGGAATTATATCACCCAGTGGAAAAGAAGTGTTAGAAGCTGTGCGACTTTGTGTTTATGATTTGTCTTGTTTTAAGAAATCCTGCAAAGGAAAAATAGTGCATCAAGCTGGTAAAGAAGAACCTTTATGTTCCAAAATTATTCTTTCCTCAGTCAAGTTGATTTGGTGCATTCCTTTTAAAATATGGATGCTTAGTACATTTATACAGGAATTGTGATCAATTAGAAATAGAACCCCTGTGAAAATGTATGATTAAAGATGTCATTTAATTCACATGAAAATATCACCCAACCTACAAAGTAATTGGGTATATTTTAAGAACGTATTTTATTACGTTAAATGAAAGAGTCTCTGCTTCTCCCAGGTTGTGTCATTTGCATTTACCCACATATGTTTCCTTTTAAAGGTAAATGAAATGGGTCCTTGGACTGTGTGGTCTTATACCCTATCCACGGTACAGTAAATCACATGCTGGGCAATACTGAAACGTATTCGTAACTCATGTAATCCTCATGCTTGAATTTGCAGGCCACCTTGACACAGATGCAAATAGAAATGATTTTGTAAATTACTGAGGTACCTAATTCAATCACATTCAATTATATGGTCATGTATGAGTAAATCTCATCCTGATAATTATATATGAGTAATCATGGTATTCAGAATCATAGTGTAGTTAACTATCTAAATTAGATCGAAAGAAATATCTATTTTGGATTGCATAGAACAAGTTTCATCTAACATTGAAAGGTCAGGCTAAAGACATTTTTAAATGGCACTTCCAAAAACTGCAGTGCTTTTATTGCCAAAAGACAGTAAAAAATGCACTTCTCCACATAATTTTGCATGCAAAAAAGGAAATCAAAGAAATAAATTTCAGTTTCATCTTTTAGCTGAATGTCAGTGATCAGCAGGAATCTTTGCCTCAATGTGTCTTCCTTAATAGCTTTGCGAGATGGTAGACCCACATGCTTCTGGTCTTTTTGAATGTGTTAACTTTCCTTTTCTAGTTCCCAGCGATGCCTTTGGCGCTTTCTGACTTTTGGCTTGCTGAGCCCCCAAACCAAAAAGTTACGCGAACACTTGGTTTGAGACTGGTCTTCTGTGAAAACAGTTACCCTGTGAGAAGTGGTTTGTTCAAGGAATCCATGGTAGTTCCAGACCCCATGGAGGTCCTTATTGCCTGGTTCACTCACTGGTCATGTCTGTCTCTTAGCCCAGTTTCTTTTGGCCTAAGCATAACTAGGAATAGTATGACTTATGCCTACAGTTTCAAAAACACAATAGGACGGGGAGAGCCTTTAGCCACAGTTTGCTAGACGACCACAAGATGGGGCTAAATTATAAGTAAGCCTGCTAATTTGGGGCTCTGTGAGAGCAAGCAGTTACCTCATTTTATTTTTGCCCTTCGTGCTGAGGTTGGGGAGGGAGGCTGAGTTTTTAACAATGTAAAGCTTACACATTTTAACTAGCAATCGAAATATTTTGAAACCAACTCTGAAAGAAGTATTTCTTCTTTCCAAATGATCTTAATTTTAGTGGATGTAGATCATTTTTTTCTTGCCAAATGTGTGTGTCTGAGTTTTTGCATTTACTATATAGACACCTTAAATTATTGTACTGACTGATTATGCCTCCTCATGTATAGCATAAAATGGTACTTCTAAAGAGATTTTTTATAGTCTTCCTTAAGATAAAATACCTTGTCCTAGCTTTCTTTCCCCATTCCTTCCCCTCTTTTCTCCCTCTCCCTTCCTATCCCTCCTCCTCCTCCTCCTCCTTCTTTTTCTGTCTCCTTTTCCATCTGTCTCCCATTTTTACCAGATGACTAATATGCTAAGGGTGTTTTTTTCATTTCCTATATCTCCTCCTACCACTGAACGCGAAGGCTCAGCTAGCCGTGCGCCGATGGAAATGAGGGGGTTCTGTGGGTCACAAGGAGCAGGCATTGGAAGGGTTTGGGGGGGTCTGCTCTTATGTGCCCAATGTCGATGAAAATTAAATTATATTGATAATCATTCATTAATCAACTATTCATTGAACACGACTCTGAGCTAGGTATTATCTTATATAAATGCATTCGTTTTTGAGTATGTGTTACTTAATTATAGCTATAAGTATACATTAAGTTAATAGGACAGACATGGGTTCTTTTATAATCCAGTTTTTATAAACACACGGATAAATATTCTGGAGAATATATTTGTCTGTGGGGCCAACATCCAAGTCCAGATATGGACATTTCATCCCCCGAGGAAGTCCTCTCGTGTCCCTTCTGTCTATTTCAAGGCTTTTCCCCCTGAGCGCCCCGTGCCTGCAGCAACTATCCTGATTTCTATCCGTATAGATTAGTTTAGCCTTTTCTTGAACGTCACAGACATAGAGTGTGCTTTTTAAATATGTGACTTACTTCACTCAGCATAGCATTTTTGCAGTTTATCCATATTGTTGGGTAAATCAATAATGTGATTTTTTATTGTAATATTCTGTTGTATAAGTATACCACAAATCGCTTGTGTATTCTACTGGGGGATACTTTAGTTACTTACGGTGTTTGGCTATCACCACTAAGGATGTTGTGAACATTCTTGTACACACATCTTTTGCAGACATATACCTTCATTTCTTGGGGATATATAACTGAACGTGGAATTGCTGGATTGTAGCATACGTGTGTTTCTAACTCTATAAGAAATTGCCAATAGACTTACAAGGTGTTTATACCATTTTATCCCCCAACAATAATATAACAAGTTTCCACTCCCTCCACATCCTCAGCAGCATTTAGGAGACCGCGTTGTAATTTTAGCCACATTAGGGGGTATAAAGTAGCATTTCACTGTGAAGTTGCAGAGGTAAGTCAAATGCTAGCGATACCAACTGTAGCCATGGAGGGCGTGGTGGGGAAATTTGGGAGGGCGTGGTGGGGAAACTTGGTCAAGAGTGAAAAGAGGAATCTCGTAGAGAAAAAACAAAGTAGCATCCGGATAAGATTATTGGTGAGAGGGGATAGATGATCCGAGTCCTTCACGGTGAGTAGCCAAGTAAGACAGCCAAGTAAGACAAGTAAGCCAAGTCATTAAAAGTGCAGGTGGGGGGCGCCTGGGTGGCTCGTGGGTTAAGCCACTGCCTTCGGCTCAGGTCATGATCTCAGGGTCCTCGGATCAAGTCCCACATAGGGCTCCCTCCTCAGCAGGGAGCTTGCTTCCCTCTCTCTCTCTCTGCCTGCCTCTCTGTCTACTTGTGATCTCTCTCTGTCAATTTAATAAATAAAATTAAAAAAAAAAAAGTGCAGGTGGGAGCAGGGAGAGACAGCACCTATGCGGTGTACTTAGCTCTGTGTAGCCCAGTTGGTAGTTGGAATGTTCGAATTGATAGCCCAGAACCTCTTCTTTGTCTAATTCATATAGTACCTTAAACTGTTGGTTATACTCTGTTAGAGTCATTAACCCACTGAGCCACCCAGGCGCCCCTCTGTTAGAGTCATTAAACCTAGTTATAGAAGACATTTCATCCTGAAGAGTATATCCTAATATATACTTTGTCGTTTACACAGTCTCACTTACAGATGGGATATTCTCTTTTGAAATCATCTTTTAATTTTTTAATCTTTTTCTTCTCCTAGTAAGATAAACATAATATCTTCTCCTAGTAAGATAAACATAATATCTACTTAAAGTAAAATACAGAATTTATTGCAATCATAGATCATCAAAACATTTTTTTTTAAGATTGTTATTTATTTATTTGACAGAGATACAGAGAGAGCACAAGTAGAGCAGCAGAGAACCAGGCTCCCCATAGAGCAGGGACCCCGATGAGGGGCTCTATCCCAGGGCCCTGGGATCATGACCTGATCTGAAGGCAGATGCTTAACTGACTGAGCCACCCAGGCGTCCCGGTCATCAAAACATTTTAGCGGACTTTTATTAGCCATAGATATGATCGGTTAATCTATTTAGATCTTGGCATTAAAAAATCTCTTATCACTGTACTTACATTTCACAATCTCAAATGGTAAATTCTGAATTTTAAAACTTGCCAATGAACTTTATAAAAACATAAACATTTGGGGTGCTTGGGTGGTGCAGTTGTTTGAGTGATTGACTCTTGGCCTCAGCTCAGGTCTTGATCTCAGAGTTGTTCGTTCAGGCCCTGCATGGAGCCTACTTAAAAAACAATAAAATAAAATAAAAAATAAACACTTACTTTGGGATAATTTTAGATTTATGGAAAAGTTATGAAGATAATACAAGGGTCCCATATATCCTTCACTCAGATTTCCCTAACGTTAAAAACTTACATAATCGTGCTATGATTTCTAAAACTAAGAAGTTACCATTGACACTTGACCACCTCAGCATTTATCTTAGACTACACCCCGCCAACTGCTATTTGTAATTTCTTTCTCTGATAGTGAGAAACCTAGATCCTATTTATCTAGCACTTATAAGCTTGTTTTTTTCAATCCTAGTAGACATAAAAAATAGTTTCAGAATGTTAACTGATACTCCTCTGAGAAGCAAATTCACTAAGTAGCTAGCGTGCTGTGTTTATGTGCAGTTTCTTTTTTTAAGATTTTATTTGTTTATTTGAGAGAGAGAGAAATCAAGAGAGAGAGCAGGCATAAGCAGGGGGAATGCCAGGCAGAGGGGGAGCGAGACGCAGACTCCCTCCTGAGCAAGGATACTGATGTGGGACTCGATTTCAGGATGCTGGGATCATGACCTAAGCCAAGGGCAGATGCTTAACCAACTGAGCCACCCAGGCATCCCTGTAAAAATACTGTTTTGTTACTTAGGTAAACTCTCTTTACCTCCACTGCCTTCATGGAGGTTAAGTCATATGTTTTTATTATAAGTAATTCATTAAGGCCTTCATTTGTTGTATCCAGATACTTACTCTTTTCTCCGTCGCTCTTCTTTTGTTGAGTTCTACATATGTTCTGGTGTATAGGTACTCTTTATGTTTTCAAGAGATTTTAGTAGCCAAAGTAGAGTGGTCCTGGGCAGAGTAGCTGGATATGAATCTGAGGACTGACTCACGTACTTAACCTTCTCAGTGGAATTTAAGGTTTAATATGGACTTTTCCCTCACAGAAGTAGAATGTTCTCAATGGCTTGGGAAACACCTGGGCTTGAAATACAGTGGGAAATGCCAGTGTTATGAAAGGCACAAGACTGATGGAAAATACATACCCTGTGTCAGACATTCCTCCTGGAGTTCTTCTTTTGGTGGACACAGGTGTTATAGGCTTGACAAATCATTGCTAGAGCATTGGACTAATTTTTCAAATGAATGAATATGAGTTTTTAGTCTGAAAACTATCTCCACCACAAGTACTTTTTCCACTAATTCTTTAGACCATTCCTTTGATTATTTGCCATCTTTTATCTTTTTTTTAATGTTTCCACATTTGACTCTTTTTTCTTTACCTGTAGGTCCTAATATTTTCACCACTTAAAAAAAAAAAAGACATAAAAAAAGCTAGAAATAAAACCCAACTTACATACCCAAAGCTATTTTCCACTTTTCACCAGCAATCAATCCAGCTGGTTAAACCAGATTATAGTCCACTGATGTTACTCCAGTGATGGTTACTAATGTCAGGGTCTCTGAGGCATTTCTCCTTTCATAGTGAATTTTGGCCATCTGGGGTCTTACTCCCTGTCAGTTATTATGTTGTTGTTACTGTGCCTGCCTGAATTTTTCTTTTTCTGTGCATTTTTCTATGCTGTAGGGCTTTGTTCTTGCTTTTTTTTTTTTTTCTTTCTTCTATAGATTTTCTTCCTTCACATGTTCCAATTCCTTGGCCATCCTGTAGTATTTGATGCATACCCAGGACCTTTATTGGTTGGCTGTCACTTGTCAGAATAGTTGGGGAATATACATTTGTCCATATAAAGAAGTTATTAGGGGCGCCTGGGTGGCTCAGTGGGTTAAAGCCTCTGTTTTCGGCTCAGGTCATGATCCCAGGGTCCTGGGATCGAGCCCCGCATCGGGCTCTCTGCTCCTCGGAGAGCCTGCTTCCTCCTCTCTCTCCGTCTGCCTCTCTGCCTGCTTATGATCTCTGTCTGTCAAATAAATAAATAAATCTTTAAAAAAAAATAAAGAAGTTATTAGTAGACCACTCTGCCATGCTTGACTGTTTTCTCCTCCATTCCTAAAATTCTATGACTTGACATTCACTTAATTCTGTCTGGTCTTTGTCTGATCAGTTTTCCTCTTTCTCTTCTGCTCTTAAAATTGGGTGTTGCTCAGGTATTTTGTTTCTATTTTCCCAGTAGTCTCTCCCTGCCTTGGTTTCCTTATTGCTGATTTAACAAATTAACAAGTTACTTAAAGTTTCGTTAGTTACTTACAACTTAGTGGCTTAAAATAGCACAGATGAGCCTGGGTGGCTTAGTCCATTAAGTGTCTGCCTTCATGATTTCAAGGTCCTGGGGTCGAGCGCTCCCACCTTGGTGGGCTCCCTGTTCCGAGGGGGTCTGCTTCTCCCTCTCCTTTTGCCCTGCCCTCCCCACACTCTAGCTCATTATCTCTCTCTCTCTCAAATAACAAACAAACAAAACCCAGCACAGATTCTTTGGGCTGGGGCAGGGGCATTATTCAGCCTCCAGCAGTCTTATCAGTCGCCTTTATTCTTCTGGTGTTGATTAAAACCCAAATGTTAATGACTCCCACCTCTGCATCTCCTATCCAGCTTGCTCTCCTGCCTTCAAGATCCATATTATCTCCCTGCTTGCTCAACGTTTTCCTCTGAATCTATTTCCAATTCAATTATAAGAAAGAGACCTTATCATCTTCACCAGACCATATCCTCTTCCTGTGTTCTCTTCATCCGTAGACGGTCTCCAAAACTGAAACAGGGGGTCATTCTTAAATCTCAGCCCTCTCTCACTGCCTGTATTAAATCAGCTGCTGTGTCCTGCTAACTTAACTTCTCTGTACTCCTCTAATCTTTCCGCTCTAATTCATCCTTATATTCACTTATCAGTTTTCTCATTTGCAAAATGGAGTGACAGTGCGAAATCCTGTTTTTAAAAAAGATTTATTTATTTTATTTGAGAGAGGGGAAAAAAAAAATTCAAGGTGGGGGAGGGCCAGAGGGGATGGGAGAGAGCACGTCAACCGGACTCCCTGCTGGGCGCAGAGCCCCACAGGGGGCTCGATCCCACGATCCCAAGATCCCAAGATCAAGACCTGAGCTGAAACCAAGCCTTAGTCTTAACAACCTGAGCCAGGCAGGCACCCCTATGGCTGTCGTTCTTGTAGGCATTATTATGCCACCTTTACAGATGAAGAAATTGAAGTGTAGGGAGACGAGGACCTTGTGTAAGGTTACCTAGTGAGAGAACTGGGATTTAACCATGGGGTCCAGCTTCTTTGGCTCTGTTAAACTCCTCTTACCTTTTCTGGGTTACTCCAATAGCCTCTGAACTGTTTTCCTTGATAACAGTTTAGGCTCTTCAAGGTGGTTCTTCATGGAGTCATATGATCTTTTAAATATGCAAATGTGACTCCTCACTGAGATATACCAGGGCCCCTGAGATCAGGACCTCTCTTCCTCTCCTGCCCTCTCCTGCCAAGCCCTGCTTTTATTCCACACTTCCACAACGTGGAGCTCCTTGTATTTCTTGATGCACACCTGCTGTTCTCAAGTTTGTGGCTTTAATCTGGTTAGTCCATTGCCTAGAATACCCAGCCCTTAACAGCACCGCCTTCAAAGTCCTATTGGTTCTGTGAAATTCAGCCCAGACATCTTCACTCCAAGAAGGCATTTGAACTTCTTTTTCTTCTGTATTTGTATTAGGTACTTCTCTGTATCATATGTGTATCTCCATTACTAAACCTACCATTAAAAAATGTTTGTCATTTTGTGTGTGTATTTCTTCCAAGCTGTTTTTTGTTTTTGTTTTTAAACTTGATTTCTGGATCCTTGAAGAAAAGACTGTTATACTCCTTTTTCTTTATAACACCTAGTCTAGTCCCTGATACAAAATGTTTATGAATGCTTGTAGAGGAAAGAATGAATCAAAAGGTATATGTTGGTTTTATTATTTATTTCTCAATAAAACCAGAAATAGTCCTTGTGTTTTCTGCATGGAACCATTATCTCTAAGTCTTTATTTTATTTATTTATTTATTTATTTAAGATTTTATTTATTTATTTGACAGACAGAGATCACAAGTAGGCAGAGAGGCAGGCAGAGACAGAGAGAGGGGGAAGCAGGCTCCCCGCAGAGCAGAGAGCCCAATGCGGGGCTCCATCCCAGGACCCCGGGATCATGACCCGAGCCAAAGGCAGAGGCTTTAACTCACTGAGCCACCCAGGCACCTCATCTCTAAGTCTTTAAATAATAATCGTAGTAAAGGCAATTACCATGCTGGAGAAAAGGAAACTTAATTCCATCCTTGATATGGATTCCTGTTTTTTTTTTTTTTTAAAGACTTTATTTATTTATTTGACAGAGAGAGATCACAAGTAGGCATAGAGGCAGGCAGAGAGAGAGAGGAGGAAACAGGCTCCCTGCTGAGCAGAGAGCCCGATGCGGGACTCGATCCCAGGACCCTGAGATCATGACCTGAGTCGAAGGCAGCAGCTTAACCCACTGAGCCACCCAGGCGCCCTGGATTCCTGTTTTTATAAGAAATTGTTTTACACAAAATAACAAAAACAAATCATGACATTAACATTAAATAAGAGGAACAATGCTTTTATTACCCTTAAGAAAGCATTTTCTATTTTTTCCTGTTTAAATAAGTTGAAGGTTTAATGCAGAGCAAATATAAAGAACCTCTTTTCACACAATTTAGATTCCTCACAACTAACTAATGGTAGAAGTGGAACGTTTTCCCGTTTGTATATGTATCCATTCAAGATGAAATTATCAATAACTTGTTCCAAATGATCAGTTTATGTAACCGAAATACGTCTCTTTTGTAGCTTAGGAGCCAGGTAGGAATAATTTAGAGAAAAAGAAGAGCTTGTTTTTCTCTGTGACAAAACGTATAACTTTGCTTTAGAACATTGGAACTTGCCACAGTAGAATGCCAGCTTGTCCCTGACTGCTATATTTCAGGACACTTAGGTGATAATCTAACTTTGCCAGTGCTGATGTTTACTTAATTCTCAAGTGTATGAAGAATATTATGATCTATTTTATAAATTGACACTGTTTTTTTTTTTTTAGTGATGACTACTGACTTCCCTTTAAATCTGGCCAGAGTGCACAGAAATTATATTATGTCATTTGTATAATAAGAATAAGGGTATTGGTTTTTATTATTTTATGGTTTTTTGCTAATGGAAAGCTACCAACGGAAAGCCAAAAGGAAAGGTGTTCGTTTTTGAAATAGGACACCAGAAAGAGCAGGGAGAACTGAGGAAGAGATTCTGCTAAGATAACTGGAAATCAAGGACACTGAGCATCTATGAGCTCATCAGCCTGGAGACAATTAATTTTATTATGGTTCATTACATAATCTCCTGGAAAATACAAGTGCCGCGTAAACTAAGACAAATGAAGGAGCGGTGGGAGCTCCAGATGGGGAGCAAGGTGAGCGTTTCCCTCCGGGAGCTGGGATGCTTTTGGTTTTGAAAGTACTTTAATCACCCCATGGAAAGAACTGTTTAGAAGCAATTAATTGTGATATTAGATGGGATATTTGGATTTATTCTCGAAATCAAATTATTTGAAGAAGTTTTGGAGGCACTTCTGAACAGAGTAGCAAATGGTGGCTCCTGCCTTTTAAACATGGACCGTGTTTATAGGACATTTGGGGGATGACCTCTTTAAAAAAAAAGAAAGAAAGGTTTTATTTATTTATTTGAGAGAGAGAGAGAGAGCAGGAATGAGGGGGTAGAGGAAGAAGCAGAGGACTCCCCACTGAGCAGGGAGCCCACAAGGGGACTTGATCATTCCCAAGGCTCAGGTGGTGTCAGATCTCTGTCCCACTCCCCTTACCAGCCAGGCCACCCAGGCACCCCCTGAGATGACTCTTGATTTCACATCCATCTTTCCCTTGTTTTCACACGCACACGTAATGAGCACTCAGTTGTGCTGTCCCTGAGCAGAGATCCCATTTGTGAAAACGCTCATTGATGCCTTCAGGGGTGCTGCTCCCTGAGATATTCTGCGTGTTGAGCTCAGTTGGCAAACCTGACTAGTTCGCATCAGTTTTCCTCCCAGTCTGGTCATTTCAGACACAGTGTCTTCCCTCCCGTTGGCCGACGTTTGTTCTAGTCTTGTACTCATGCTGATCACATGATATCCGCCCCCCACCAGTTACCTTACAGTCATCTTGACAATTCCCAACGTTTACAGGGCCATCTTTCTATCCCTGTCCTATATTTCTATCCCTCTCTCCTCCTTTCTGACTCTAGGGCCTTCGGGACCTGGCTCATGATTGCTTTCCAAATATGATTTGCGCTTGCCTGCTAACTGAAAGGAATTCCTGGGAGCCAATCTTTTCAGCTTGTGTGGATGAACTTTCTAATGCAGCTGAGGAAACCAAAGGCAGCAAGCTCACACCCTTCCTCTGATAGGAAAGGGAAATGTATTAGATCGAATGTGAGAGCACAATGTATTCACTCTCAGTCAGTGCGGGATGATTTTTCTTGACCACTCTGGTTTTTTAGAATCGTTTTCACTGAGTCAATCACATGACTGTCTCAAGACACCAAATGAAGGGATTTTGTGTTTGTCTGGGAGGTACAAGACACATCGCTGACCCTAACACAGGAGTGGCACCTATTGAGTCTTTTGGGGGTTCCATTTTTTAGAACATGTTTTCTATAGAGGCTAGCTTTCCTCCTATTGGTTTATAATGACCGGTGTGCTTTGAAAATTGTTCCTTTTAGACGATAGGAAGCTGAAGTAGGAAGCGATGTATTTTATTGACTTGGATTATATTCTTGGATCATATCATAGGCAGATAACAGGTAGCGAGTGTGCCCCAAACTTAAGTGATACAGATGATGGTTGTCTGTATGCATTGTGCGTGTGTGTGTGTGTGTGTGTGTGTGTGTATTTGGAGGGGAGAGATCACGAAGAGATGACATACTGTAGTTTTAATCACATGCAGCTGATTTCTTGGACAACTGAGGCAGTCTGTTTTACTGATTTATGTTCTTGGAAATAATGGACTGTAGAGAGGAGTGGTTAGTTGTATAACACCATCTTAACATCACTTCCCAGGCAAAAAGTTTTTTTTCAGGGGTTGCCCGACAAAGTCCAGAGTAAAGCCTTTTCCAGTCTGGTCTTTGTTTTCTTGTTCCATTTCCCATGATCCCTCAGTATTTATTTTCTTCCCCCTTTTGGACGGTATACCCCAAATACTCTCTCCCCCATGTCTAGTTCATGCCCTTCCATTTTTTGTGATGTTCCCCATTCTTCAAAGGCCCATTCGGGTCTCATTCCATTCATATGGAAATGGAGTTCATCTTTCTTTCCTTTTTTAATTTTTTTTCTTAAATACTGGAACTTCTTTTCCATAGGACCTCAAATCTGGTCCTATTTTGTACAACCATTTAAGTTTTGATATTAAATTTTCGTTATGCTTTTTAGAGTGTAAGTTCTCCAAAGGTACGGACCATGTTTTGTCTTTTTAATGTCCACTGTGCTTTATTTATTTATTTATTTATTTGACAGAGAACACAAGTAGGCAGAGAGAGAGAGAGAGAAGCAGGCTCTGCACTGAGCAGAGAGCCCGATGCGGGGCTCGATCCCAGGACCCTGGGATCATGACCTGGGCCGAAGGCAGAGGCTTTAACCCGCTGAGCCACCCAGGCTCCCCTGTACTTGGTTTAATAATGTACCTTAAGCTCTCATATGTTGAGTATGAATGGATATGAGTGAATTAACTTAGCCATAGCGGGCATGTGCAACTGGATTAATGCAACCTATTTTTACTAGCTGAGAAAACAGCTCAGATACCATTCTTTACAAATAATGAGCCAGCCTTTTTTCCCCCTCCCCAAGGGAGTCTTTCTCAGAAACAGTCTTCTACAATAGAGCTATGAAATGAGATTTTGCAGTGCTAAGAGCTCTACCTGTGATTAACTATGTACTCTTGGACCACGGACAGGTCCCTCAATCTCAGAACACCTTCGTTTCTCTATCAACAAATGCAATAAAGTTCTTTCTTTCCCCGGTTTGACAGCAGATGTTATAGGGAATAATGAGCCCTACCTTTGCCTTTCTTGTTTTTTTTTTCTTTTCAAACAAAGAAAATTTTCAAGATTTCAGGGTCTGTTTTTAAAGGAAAAACATAAACAAGTATTTCATGAGATAATATTGTTCTGCTAAACTATTCACATATACAGCCTTTGGTAAAAAAAAATCATATGTATAAAAATGAAAAAAATATGTATAAGGAATATCAAAAGCAAATATTCTATATGTCTTTCCAGATTATTTTATTTCTTACTAGGTAGTCAAAGCTTTAGTTGATAGACAATTAGCAGGTTGAAGTATTATACATTTTCAAATCATAGAGTAATGCCCTATGCATAAATCAATCATTTAGGTAATATTCTGTACACATATTTATTATAGCAGAAAAATGACATTAAAATGCACAATTTTCATTTTACATTTGTAAGCTCTTCATGTCTATTAACTCAGTTAGTGTTTATAATCAAGATAAAAGGGAAGCTTTTTTTAAGAACTTTGAAAGGGCTGAGTAGACCGACTCCTAGTTCCTGAATGGGGCAACAACAGTTTCTCACATGCTGTGGTGAACTCACAGGAGCATAGGGGCAGATAGTGGACATTTGAGGGAAACAGACCTGTACTTCACACCTGTTGGAAACTGACTGGACTATTAGTCTGAAGTCGGTGAGAATTTTAATACTGGATGGTGCTCCATTATTTCACTCACTTCATGCATTTGTGAAGCTGGGTTTTGGAAGTTGCTGCGATAAAAAGCAAAAGCCACAGGAAAATCAGTGTAGAACAGGAAGTGGGGATGACCTTGCTCGGTCTCATCCCAAGGCTGGAGAAGCTGTGCAGTCCTCAACTTCATTAATTAGTTAGTTTAAAAAATTAATGAAATAATTACTATTATTTAAGAATGAAATCATTTTTCCCCCACTTTACATGTATTTTTATGTTCTACCCAGCTGTTAGGCTGTGGATGCTTATTACACTTCTTGGGTGCAGCTACCTTATACATTGAATTGTCAGCTACTTGTTTTGGTTTAGGGTGCTGTTAAAGTTACATAGACAACCTGAAAACCAAGAAAATTTAGGATTTTAAAAAAGATTTTATTTACTTATTTGACAGAGAGAGAGAGAAATCACAAGCAGGCAGAGAGGCAGGCAGAGGGGAGGGGAAGCAGGCTCTCCACTGAGCAGAGAGCCCGATGCGGGGCTCGATCCCGGGACCCTGGGATCATGACCTGGGCCGAAGGCAGAGGCTTTAACCCACTGAGCCAGCCAGGCGCCTCTAGGATTTTTCTTGTCTGAGATGAAAGAGCCAATCTGGGGTGCCTGGGTGGGTCAGTTGATTAAGCATCTGCCTTTAGCTCAGGTCCTGATCTCCAGGTCCTGAAATCAAGCCCTGCCTTGGGTTGCCTGCTAAGCAAGGAGTCTGCTTCTCTTTCTCTCTCTCTCCCTCGACCCCCTCCCACTGCCTGTTCTCTCTCTCTCTAATTCAAATGAATAGAAAAAAATCTTAAAAAAAAAAAGAAAGAAAAGAAAGAAAGTGCAGAAGCTTTTGGATTGAGCAGGGATAAGTACAGTTTATGTCTGCGTAATCTGGACAGAGACACAGAATCACCTATGGAGCCTTGGTGCAGAGGACGTAGGCTTTGGATTTCCTGTCAGAAATCCTGTCTGCCTGGTTACATGATGCTTGTTCAGAAGTGAGGTCTCTGCTTCTATGGCCTTGATGAGACCTTACTGTGAAGTAGAGAAATGGAGCATTTTCTAGTTCACTGCAGTGGTACACACATCCATCTTTTTGGGTCCACCAAAAAAGAGGAATTAATGCCCATTTTTCTCTCTCTAAGGAGAACTGTCAGAAATGATGAAACATATGTTTATTTTAAAAGTTTCACATCTTTTGGTAGGGAAATGCTTTACAGTTGTTTTTTTTTTTTTTTTTTTTTTTTTTTTTTGCTTCAGAGTTATTTTAACCACTTTTTATGCTTGAAGTGATCTGTTCACTGCTGAGGTCATTCATTTCAATCTCGACCTTGAAACACTTTGCAGAAATGATTACAACAAGAGTACAAATTGTGATTTCTTAATTTCTTAAATAATTTTCTTCTATTAATTATTGTAAGGGATCTGAGTACATTACCAATTAATCATTAGTAGGAATGTTTATTTTATATCTAGTGACAAGGCACAACATTTGAATCTTAATGCTAAAACTTTTGAGAATTCCAGTATTTATATTAAAATTGAATTTTAAAAATAGATTCATTGTTTTAAGATGATGATTAAGTAACAGACTGCATAGTCATGACAAACTGGGCATATTTAAGTAAATGTCTGTTAACATTAACAAGGTTATATCAAGATAGTCTTACTGATAATTCATACTTATTATTGCTAGCTGTCAAGCTTAATAAGTTGCAGACAGGAAGATATGATTCCTTTCTATAATATAATAAAGCAGACAGAAGAATTAGGTTATGAAAAGACAGGGAGATGGTGAACATCTAACCAAATACAATTGAGTTGAAATCTTTTTTTTATCCATTTAATTCTATGGACCATGTTCATAGCAGCTTTGAGTCAGGAGAAGGTCTTAGGCAGTAAAGGAAGGGTCTGCAGAGGAACTGTGTTCCCAGAAAGGGTAAGATAGGGAGGAAGAGAAGCTGACCTTATGATGTGTGTGTGGGTGAGGGAAGTTTTTGAGGCACAAGGTACATCAGGAGTGAAAATGAGTAACAACAGAAATAGAAAAATTATAAAATCTTGGGGATTGATCATACTCTGGAGATTTTGGTTTAGAGGTGAGGGGTCTAGTCACGGAGAAGTTCAAGCAACTTGCTTTTGGTCACCCCAGCTGGTTATTAGCAGAGCAGCTGCTAGAGAGCAGAGCTTCCACACACATCAGTGGTTTTCCATGATATTTTGTGCCAGGGAATAATTCCAACATGTTAATTGTGTATGCAGTATTTATTTGTAATGCCACAAACCACTCACATTGTGATTTTAATTCATCAGATTTGTTTTTCTCTGTGTTTTTAGGACATTTGAGGACACTTAACAAGAGGCAGGCAGGAAACGTGTTTCAGTGGGCAAAGCATAGGCTCGGGACTCAGGACTGGAATGATGACTCGTGTTTATCACTCCATGACCCCCGCGAAGATGTTTGAAATCTCTGTGCAAGAATGTTCACATCTGTCATATCAGGATAATATGTCCAGTGGTGGCAATGAAAAGATTAAATGAAGCGAACGAACAGATCCTGGTCCATAGTAGGTTCTTGACAAATTTCAGTTCATCTTGGCTTACATAGATTTGGAAGGTGATGGTCTGGAAATAATTTAGAATGTAAAAGGTTTGGGTAAAAGGGGGAGAGAGGTAGTTAGCAATGTGAGAAAAGGCGGGTAGACCACAACTGAATCATTTACTGACAAAATACTGCTCTTATTAGACTTCTAAGGACAATTTTGTGGTCTACAAAAACATGTAGAAAGCGGCACAATGATTTTGAAATGTAGTCTGCACTTAGTATGTGAAAAAGAATCATAACTTAAGTCAAGTGTGTAGAGAACTAATGATGTTGAGGACAAAATGGCTGGGTATCATAGGAGGCATTGACTTCTAGGGTCTTTTAGAGGAGGATTGATTTCTGCAGGGCATGATGGAGAAGAGCCATATAGAGCCACTTAAGAAAGAGAGGGTTGTCTATCAGAGGCACCAAAAGACACAGAATACTTTTCCCTTTCTCTTACTTTCTTGCCTATAGTAGCATCCACAAGAAGCAACCATCCCATTCATAACTCATAAGGATCTTTCTGGAACAAATTCTACTAAGTGTTGCATTAACTTTATTATTTTCCTTCCAGCACTAAGCCCCTTTGCGTTTTCTTGTTTTGAGTGACAAGTACTTCATTGTTTCAGCATGGTTTTATGATGGCGTAGAACCAGAGGATGGAGGTCTGCATTGTCTCCCATGTGTCCTTTCACATATGAACAAAGCAGACGGTTCTTCGCAAGTTGTTATAATCCTTAATATCTAGTTTCACTTACAAAATTATACAAAAACATGAAGCATAGTATCTTCACTCTTATTTGTTCACAGACTTTCACCAAAGAGGTGTGTTTGCCCTCTTTTCAGCAAGACAATGTGAGAAAGTGAGAGGTATAGGCAGATCTCATTCAGGGAAATGTGTCTGTGGAGTTAAACTGCTGGTGAAGGGTGTGTGTGTGTGTGTGTGTGTGTGTGTGTGTGTGTGTGTAATTTTCTAGGTTAGGGATCCAGAAAAACTTGCCCTACTTAAGCATTCACCAGCTACTACATTTCATTAGAGAACTTGCTTTAATGTTACATGTACAGTTCCTGGGAGGAACCAGATTTATGTAAAGGCTGACTATAGGGAGAGATCTCCTCAGGTTTCTGATATCAGGAGGAGCTCTGCTCCAAGGAACACTTACACAGATGTTGCAAGTTTTCTTGCCGGAGACTTAGATGGATGAAAAGAAATTAGGAAAGAGTTTGAAGCTCTGAAATGCAAAGAATTGGGGGAGTGAGGACTGCCTGTAGTTTTTATTTGAATTTGATAGAGGTTGATTTTTTTTTTTTTTAACTATTCTGGGAAGGATGAACATCAAATTAAATGAGAAATGTAAATGACAGGAGTTTACAAATAATGGTATTGTAGAGGAAGGTAAGGCACACACAACAGTGTTATGTTTAAAGGGGGCATAGTTACCATCTTAATTAAGATGGAGAATCTGTTTGCTTTTTAAAAAATATTTTGGAGGGGCACCTGGGTGGCTCAGTGGGTTAAGCCTCTGCCTTTGGCTCAGGTCATGATCCCAGGGTCCTGGGATCGAGCCCCACATCGGGCTCTCTGCGCTGCAGGGAGCCTGCTTCCTCCTCTATCTCTGCCTGCCTCTCTGCCTACTTGTGATCTCTGTCAGATAAATAAAGAAAAAATCTTAAAAAAAATATTTTGGAGCATTCCTTCCTTTTTTATTGGTGTAAAATTGGTGTATAACATTATATTCATTTCGGGAGTACAGCCTAATGATTTGGTTTTTGTATATGCTACAAAGTGATTATTACCGTGAATCTAATGATCATCCATCACTACGCCGTTGACCCCCTTCACCCTTTTTACCTACTCCCTCCTGTCTCCCCCTCTGATAACGGCCAGTCTGTTCTCTGTATCAATGAGATTTGTTTAATTTCTTCCTTTGCTTCATTTTTCAAATTTTTGCATATAAGTGAAGTCATATAGTATTTCTCTTTCTTTGTAGGAGTTATTTCACTTAGCATAATATCCTCAAGGTCCATCCATGTTGTTGTAAATGGCAAGATTTCATTCTTTTTTTTTGGCTGAGTAGTATTCAACTATATCTATAACTATCTAACATCTTTATCCACTCCTCCTTTGGCGGACACTTAGGTTGGTTCCATATTGGCTATTCTAATAACACTGCAATTGAACATAGGGATACGTGTATATTTTTAGATTAGCGGTGGGTGTTTTTTTTTTTTTTTTTTTTTTTTTTTAAGATTTTGTTTGTTTGACAGAGAGAGAGAGAGAGAGCGTGAACACAAGCAGGGGCAGTGGGAGAGGGAGAAGCAGGCTTCCTCCTGAGCAGGGAGCCCGATGCAGGACTTGACTGCAGAATCCCAGGGTCATGACCTGAGCTGAAGACACACACTTAACTGACCAAGCCACCCAGGCACCCCTACATGAGTGTTTTTATTTTCTTTGGATAAGTACCCAGAAGTAGATTAGCTGGATCATATGGTAATTCCATTTTTACTTTTTTGAGGGACCTCCAGCCCTTTTCCATAGTGGCTGTACCAATTTACATTCCCACCAGCAGTGCTCAAAGATTCTCCTCCAAATCCTCTCCAACACTTGCTGTTTCTTTTCTCTTTTTTTTTTTTTAAGATTTTATTTATTTATCAGAGAGAGAGGGGGAGAGAGCGAGCACAGGCAGACAGAATGGCAGGCAGAGGCAGAGGGAGAAGCAGGCTCCCCACTGAGCAAGGAGCCCGATGTGGGACTCGATCCCAGGACGCTGGGATCATGACCTGAGCCAAAGGCAGCTGCTTAACCAACTGAGCCACCCAGGCGTCCCTTCTCTTTTTTGATAATAGCCATTTTAACAGTTACAAGGTGACAACTCACCACGGTTCTTATTTGCATTTCCCTAATAATGAGTGATGTTGAGCATCTTTTCATGTGTCTGTTGGCCATCTGTAGGTCTTCCTTGGGAAAATATTTAGATCCTCTGCCCACTTTTTTTTTAAATTTTTTATTTTTTATAAACATATATTTTTAGTCCCCAGGGGTACAGGTCTGTGAATCACCAGGTTTACACACTTCACAGCACTCACCAAAGCACATACCCTCCCCAATGTCCATAATCCCACCCCCTTCTCCCAAACCCCCTCCCCCCAGCAACCCACAGTTTGTTTTGTGAGATTAAGAGTCACTTATGGTTTGTCTCCCTCCCATTCCCATCTTGTTTCATTTATTCTTCTCCTACCCACTTAAGCCCCCATGTTGCATCACCACTTCCTCATATCAGGGAGATCATATGATAGTTGTCTTTCTCTGCTTGACTTATTTCGCTAAGCATGATACGCTCTAGTTCCATCCATGTTGTCGCAAATGGCAAGATTTCATTTCTTTTGATGGCTGCATAGTATTCCATTGTGTATATATACCACATCTTCTTGATCCATTCTTCTGTTGATGGACATCTAGGTTCTTTCCATAGTTTGGCTATTGTGGACATTGCTGATATAAACATTCGGGTGCACGTGCCCCTTTGGATCACTACGTTTGTATCTTTAGGATAAATACCCAATAGTGCAATTGCTGGGTCATAGGGCAGTTCTATTTTCAACATTTTGAGGAACCTCCATGCTGTTTTCCAGAGTGGCTGCACCAGCTTGCATTCCCACCAACAGTGTAGGAGGGTTCCCCTTTCTCCCTCTGCCCACTTTTTAATTGGGTTGTTTTGTTTTTGTTTTTGCTATTGAGTTGTTAGAGCACTTTATGTATTTTGGGTATTAATCCCTTATCAGATATATGATTTCCAAATATTTTCTCCCATTTAGTAGGTTGCCTTTTCATTTTGTTGATAGTTTGCTATGCAAAAGCTTTTCTATTTGAAGTTCTCTTACTTGTTTGTTTTGGGTGTTGTTGCCTTTGTTTCTATTTTTTTTTAAAGGTTTTTATTAATTTGAGATAGAGAAAGTACGCGACTGCACAAGCAGGGGGAGCAGCAGAGGGAGAGGAACAAGTAGAATCCCTGATGAACTGGGAACCTGATATGGGGCTCGATCCCAGGACCTTGGTATCATGACCTAAGCCCAAGGCAGATGCTTAACCAACTGAGCCACCTAGGGCACCCCTTTTGCCTTTACTTTTAGTTAGAACCAAACATTCATTGCTAAGATGTCAAGGAGCTCACTATGTTTTCTTCTAAAAATTTTATGGTTTCAGGTCTCCTATTCACATCTAACTCATTTAGAGCTAATTTTTGTGTGTGGTGTAAGATGATGATCTTGTTTCGTTCCGTTCATGTGACTGTCCAGTTATCCCAACACCATTGAAATGTTCATTCGCATTGTGTATTCTTGGCTCCTCGGTCATAAATTAATTAACCGTGAGACTGTTTTCTTATTAAGGAATCCTTTCCAGTGCTTGATCAATCTGCAGTGAGTCCTCAGGTGCCCTCACCAGCCTCATTAACAAACCAACTACATTCCTGTATTTTCTTTCTCCAGTAGGAGACTGGGCTTTAAGGAATTTATTGAAGCATGATACGTCTAGCAGGACTAGACTTGTGGGCATAAGTCTGTGCAAGTTTTTTTTCCTAAAGTCAGAACACAAACTCTTCCTTATAAGGCTTTTTTTTTTTTTTTTAATTATGAGAACAGTTTGCATTTCTTTTTGAGTATAGAACATAGCATTCTTCATACTGGGAGCTTTTGAACCCTAGTCCTGCGCAGAAATACAAAGGAAACTCTTGAAAGTAATACAGATGATCTACTGTCTATATTTAGACCTCCATTTGTTTATAGTTTAAAAATCACTGGGAAAACCATGATGAAAGGCAGGGTAATTTATACAGAAAATTGTGAGACTGCTTCATCTGGTACGTTCTGTAAGAGTCTTTGATGCAAATGGTTCACATAAAGCAAAAATGTCCCAGCGGTTCAGAGTTCTTTCTGGCGGTAAACTTCCAGTGTAAACAGGAAGACTTCTCAGGCCTCTTGTGGATTTTACAAACAAACGATGCTCATTGCTGTTGTACTCAGTCATTTTCACTGTGAGGCAAGAGGTGGAATGTTTAGGAAATGTTCTGATTTTAAGTTCAGCATACAGGTATTTACCGTCACCGTGAAAGAACTTGTGCGCTCATGTGTGCGCTCAAGCAGAAGTTCAGGAGAAGAGTGTGAAGGGCGTAGGTTACTTAGTATCCTTAGTAGAAGCTATGAAAGGCCATGACAGAAGAACTGACCAATTACATCATCATTATAAAGAAGCGAACTAAGAACCACCATTCACGCTGTGACGGATATTGCACAGCGAGATTATTGAACAGTTTCTCCCAAGTTAGAATAATGGAATTTTCAAAAGAACCATCCATTGTATTTCAGGGGAAAAAAGGGACCAGAGAAACTTTTTTTTGCAAAATCGATGACTATTCTTTATGATAAGAAGTATAACTTTTGTCTAATTTTCAGTGGAAACAAATACATATAGAGTTAAAGAAAGTAATGGGAAAATCAACAGGAGATATACTGCACAGTCAAAATAATCATAGTAATAATAATTATTATTATACATAATTATGTATAATAGTAACTGTAATTATAATAATCATTATTTTAAAAGAAAACGAGGCCTGAATTTCCAGTGCTAAGAGAACCTATGCAGTTAGTGATTTATTCAGTACGTTGAGAAAGAATATATATATTTTTGAAGGGACGTATGTGAGAGCACACACTTTTTATAACTTTAATGTCTATTTAAAATCTGAGAATAAGGGTGTCTCTAAATTAACTGAGTGGATGTTTTCCAAAATATAAAAGGAAACCTCGAATAGCATTTCTATTTATTTGGGTCCTCATAAACAACTGGGAAGAATTAGAGTTTAAAAGCAAACGAGTAGGGTATAGAGCAAAGGTGTCGTGTGTGTGTGTGTGTGTGTGTGTGTGTGTGTGTGTGTGAGAGAGAGAGAGAGAGAGAGAGTAAATACACTCAGTAAACTTCATCTGCTTTCACCTTGGAAGGACTAGTTCTTTAAAAAACAAAACAAAACAAAACAAAAAACGCTTTGGCTTCTGTATCCTTGAGCAACTGAAGCTGGAGCCCCTGAACTTTTCTTTCCAGAGGAGTGGAGAAGGTCCTCATCTGCTTTGCTGCCGGGGGAAGCACAGTCTGGGACCCGTCTTGGCGACACCCTTATTTGCGCCTTCTTCCCATCCCTTTCCCTAATGTCAGAACAAATCCGAGGCTTTTCTGGAGCTAAATAAGCAGGCGCAGTGGGGCCGGGCGCTGAGAGCGGCTGCTGGTTTGCCAGGAGGCAAGCTTTGTGGAATGAAGCAGCCTCACCGCAAACTGGCGGCAAGAGATGAGCTCGCGCGGTGGCGAGTCCCTTCCCGAGCTTGGAAAAGCCTTTCTCCCCGTTCTCCTTAAGCTTTCGGAGCAGCACTGGGCAGCCAAGTGCAAACGGATCGCGTGTTCGGCGCACAGAGCAGGGAGAATGAGAGAGGGATGGAATCACTCCCTGGTGCTCCCCCGTCCGGGTCTTAGGTAGTGGAGGCTGCGGAGGAACTGTCCCCAGCCCGCGACGCCGGCCCACGCGGCTGCAGGTGGCACGCGGAGCTGTCCAGCACTCGTGCGGTGCCGGCGGGAGCCCCCAGCCCCGCGCGCCCAGCGCGCCGGTGCTCAGCAATAGGGCTTTCGCCCAGCAGATACTGTCCTCATTCGCTGCCTCCCGGCCCTGGGCTCGCTCCGAGCCCACGCGGCCTCGACCCAGGCGAACGCTCAGCCCCCGGAGCTGCTACCGCATGATGGGTGCCAACCCGTTGCCCCTTCACATCCCTGGGAAGAGTCTCCTCCGGAATGGGCGGGCTAGACCCACTGGCCTTTCTCCTTGCCACAGAACTTAAATAAACTCGGAGGAGGGCAGGAAAGGACAGCCATGGACCCGAACTCCCCCACTTCGCGCCCTCAGGCTTTCCAGAGGTGGCTCCGGAGGGAGGTCTTCCGCCGTCGCCCCGCGCCCCTCTCCCTCACGGCGCCCAGCGCGGCCGGACCGCTCCCGGCTGCCGCTCCCGCGGACCAGGGCTGGGGCATTTGGCGTTGGGGCCCTTTGGACTGATCCAAGCCACCGTGCGCTCCTCCTCGGAGGAGGGAAAGGTGGGAGCGGGGAGGGCGCACAGAGGACGGCAACCAAGTGTCCTCGTTGCTCCTGAAACGTGGCGACAGGCGAGGCAGAGACTCGCAATGAGTATGATGGCGACACGTGATACCGGCGGAGGGAGCGCATGGGGGGGGGCGGGGGGGACGATAAAGGGAGAAGGAGGGAGGCGGGCAGCGAGGGGAGAGAGGCGGGAGGCGAGGGGCGGGAGGAGAGCGGGGAAGGGGGGCGCGATCGGCGCGCGGGCGGCAGAAGCTCTGCCTCCCAGACCGCACGGGTCGCAGCCCCGCCGCCCGGCCGCCCGCGGTCGCACGCTCGCAGCCTCCCCGCGACCGGAGCGCGGCGCACTGCCCGGCGCCCAGGCGAGCGCAGAGGCGGCGCCGCGCGAGCAGCAGCGGAGGCGGCGGCGGCCCCGAGCCCAGCCCGCTGCCCGCCACCCGCCGCCGCGCCCGGGCCCCAAGTTCCCGCCATGAGCAGCCGCCTCTGCGGGCTCCGCGGCTCCGGGGACTCCCTCCCGGCCGGGCGCCACCGCACAGCCCCGCGGCCCCGACGCGCCTAACGCCGCCGCCCGCCGGTCCCCCTGCCGCCGCCGCCGCCGCCCGCGCCCCCGCCGCCGCCTCGGCCGCCGCAGCGCCGCCCGCAGCATGTCTCGGAGGAAGATCTCGTCCGAGTCCTTCAGCTCGCTGGGCTCCGACTACCTGGAGACCAGCCCCGAGGACGACGGGGAGTGCCCCCTGTCCAGGCTCTGCTGGAACGGCAGCCGCAGCCCGCCCGGGCCGCCCGAGCCCCGCGCGGCCGCCGCCGTCGCCCCGGCCCCGGCCGCCGCCTCCTCCGCCGCCGCCGCTGCCGCCGCCGCCGCCGCCGCCACGGCCGGGGCCAGGAGGGCGCAGCGCCGGAGGCGGGTCAACCTGGACTCGCTGGGCGAGAGCATCAGCCGCCTCACGGCGCCCTCGGTGAGCGGGGGGCCGGAGCCCCGGGGTCGGGAAAGTTGGCGCCGGGAGCGCGGAGGCGTGCGCGCCGAGCCCGGCCGCTGGGGGGCGAGCCGGCCGCGCCCCGGGCCTCGGTGCCCCGCGGACCCCCGGCCGCCCCGGACCCCTGCGCCCGGCCGGAGGGGGGCGTGAGAGCGCGGCGGGCGCGGGAGGGGAGAATCACTCTGCCGGGGGGGTCCTCATTGGGGGCCCTGGACGCCCACCCCTAAAAAGCCGTGCGCTCGGCTTGGTGTGGGTCACCCCGGCGGCCCCGGAGCTCCTCCACACCCACCTGTTCTCTTTCCCCCAAACTTTCCCAGGCACTGTGTTCTGTACTTGCCCTTTCTGGGTCTTTCATCTCTGTTCTGCAGGATCCCAAAGGAGCCCCTACCCCTTCCAGGAAACTCTTCCGCTCTTTTTTCCCACACTCTCTTGGTCTTCGTGTGACCTTCTCTGACATCTCCGCATTCCACAGGCTCTCTGCCTTCTGTGTCGCATCCCCTTTCTCAAGAATCTTCAGGAACTGGCTGTCAGATACTTTTTTTTTTTTTCTTTTTTCTTTTTTTTTTTTTTTTTTTGAGTTGCTTTCAGATGATGAAACCTCTGGCCTCTTGTTTTCTCCCCACCCCACTGCCTTTTCTCCCCCCCCCCGCCCCCCCCCTCCCGAGCATTTACTGGCTCAACTTTCTTCTCTGGGCAAAGCCGGTGCCTGCTTTGCTAAACCCGTCTGGTGTTTCTTGCCCCCCTACCTCCTCCTTCACTTCCTTTTCCCTGGGCCTTTCAGTGCCCCCCCCCCCCCCCCGTCTCATTTTGTCGTGGCTACCTTCTGTTAGACCCTTTATAACTATCTGTTCAATGAATCGCTGTCTCCCCAGCCCTCTCTAAACTTGTGTTCATTCGGGGTGTCTGTAGCAGCAGTTTGAGGTGTATTCCCGGCTCCCCCGCGTTCTAGACATTTTTCCGGAGCGCTTCTGCCTCTTCCCTGCCTGGGTTATTGGGCTGCCCTTGACTTTTACCAATTCAGGGATGCCAGACCTCCGTTTTGGTCTTTCTGGGACCGATGGGCACTGTTTGGAAGGAATCCACTGCACTGCAGACAGAATCTTAAGGAGACGGACTGTCAAAGCTCCATTCACCTTTTATTCTCATGCCAGTCTCGTGTCCAAGGGCTACAGTTCCTGACAGAACTTCTACCTATGCACCCCTGGGACTCTTCTTACTTTCTCCCAGTTACCAAAAGTGAATGGGAACATTGATCTTGTTTGACTTCTCTGGAGTCTCACTTTTCAAAGCGCTCTTGCAGTCGAGGGTAGGAGGGACCTGAGAAACACGGGGTTTCAGGGTCCCCAGGGACAGGGTATTAGTACCAGGCAGTCCTACGAATATCTCCATGGCTCTTGCATTAATGAAGAATGACCTTTTCTTTCTTTTAGCAGTGAATCATCTTATTTACTTGTGCATTTTCTCTTCAACGTATCTTTTTCCACCTCTTTCACTGATAACCTAGTAACAAAACTCTGATGGGATTCCCTACTCTTCCCTACTCTTCGCTCTTCTTTACTGCAAATATTTCCCAAGAAAGATGATCTTAGGAACTATTGGATGTGGCCAGCTGTTGAAATTATATGCCTTTAGGAAAGCAGGACAGTCATCCTGCACGTCTGTGGTTTTGTGTTAGTATCTAAAGCAACATTTGTGCAATGTAGTAATTCGTCAGTACAACAGATTCGTATCTGATACTGTGATTTCACTAAAGATAATGAGGAGTTTGGGGAGGTTGTTTTTATAATCTCTGAGTTTTCCTTTTGCCTGCAAATCAGAATTTACAGATCTCCATGGCATGTATCTCTGGTAGTACCTGTGTAATTGGAGATTCTTTTCAACAACTTATGTGAGAGGTGGATAGACTAAACTGAATCCCAGTATTTGCTGTCAGAGTAAGAAGGAGGAAATCGTTTCTGGCTTTTACCTTTACAAGTCAAATTTGAATGACGCTAGCTTTTTGATGGATAAAAAGCCTGTTCCCACATAACGGTTATGGTAACATAAGGATCAGAGGCCGTAGCTAGAACGCTATAACATACAGGTAAATAGAGTGTAAATCTTTTCAGTCTTAGAAGGTGTGGCTAAGAAATTTTGCATTGGCTAACTATATCACCTATGGACTTGGTAACACAAAGATGACAGCAAGGTTCTATTTCAGAGCAGTGGCTTATTTCTGGGATCTCCACCCCTGTGTTTTTATTTGGCGATCTAGAACACTGCTTCAAGAAGTTTCAGTAGAATCGTTTTCCTACGTGGTCAGCATTCTGAACTTCTCTGGAATCACTCAGGGAAACAAATGATGTCTTCTCCATTCTCTTTCATTAGAGCCGAATGGCTATTTTTTAAAGAAGTAATTTCATAAAGAATAGTTATAAATCAGCAACAACAAAAAAATAGCTGCAATTCAGAGGTGGGAATTTCAGGCTGTTTTGAGTGTTGGGAATCTTTCTACATTCTGTCACAGTATGCTTCGGGTGCAACTGTCCTTGCTGGGCAAGTTCCTGCCTTCTTAGTGGCCTCATCGTGGAAGGTTGTGTCAGTCACTGGAGATTGGTCCTTTGTTCAGAATAATCTGGAAGGAGGAAATTTAATAAACACGAGGATATTGCCAAGCAGTTAAGCTAGTCGTTTGATCATTGGAAAATCCTAACTCAGGTTTATGACATTTTTGACAGTCATTTTCAGATGTATTGGGTATAAATATTGTAATACTTTCCACCATTTTAATGATAAAAGTAAAATGAATTGATGAAACTGAAAAAATTCCAGAATTTGGGAGACCTGGTCCTCTCATTCCGTGTGCCTTGGATGGCTAGCTACTTTCATACCTCTGTGCACCTGACTTTCATGTTTTAGAAGCCTTCTTGTCCATAAGGTGTTATAATTACGATCCTTCCCTACTCTCGCATTCTGTGAAGACATGTTTTTCAAGCTTTTGATAAACTGTTATAAGGGCATATAAAAGAAAAGCCTGCACCTATCAGTTTTAAAGCTTCTCACAGAATATATTACTTTCCTAAGTAGGGACATCAAGGTTCTATTAATTCCATGCAATTATTACAAAATATTTGTGGCTCTACTGAGTGGCAAATATTGTGCAAAGCTCTGGTAATACAAATTCCAAACAAAACATTCCCAGTCTTCGACCTCATGGAACTTCTTTAATTATAGCCTTTATTTTAAGGAAACTGTATTGAAGGAAAACGGAAGAACTCCGATGGTCTTGGAGCTGTCTGGGGGGAAGTTCATTTATCATTCATTTTGGATAATTTTGTTCCCTCTGAATCTCTGGGGCACAGCCATAACAATAAAAATAAACCCTAACAACCTGGCTGAAGATACATAAATCACTTATTACATTATTTATTTTGAAATCATTTACTTGGGAACACATATGGAGAAACAGCTGGGGATTTTACATCAAGGGGGAATTTAGTAACTCATTTATTTCTATTTTGTTCTTATAAACCCTATCACTCAGACCCCTGTTACTTATTGGTTTGGGGTTTGCTAATGTGAGCCTATCAGTGAAGATATTCCAGAAGCTCAATTTAAGATCACGGCTTCCCTAGTTTGCTCGTCAGGGAGCTATGGGTTGTTCAGCCGTGCAGGTGGCTCTGAGGACTCCAGAGGCCACGGGGAGGAGAATGACAGGAAGAAAACTCACAAGACTGGAAGGGTGGCACGTAAGGGGGGAAAAACCACTGATGGAGAATAATCCAGGAAACTGAGAGAACAGTGTGGAAAGAAAATGGAAGGGAAGCCTGGGTCTAAGTAGCAAAAAAGCCAGACATTGTTTCATTATTGGTGGAAAGGAAATGATGTTGATACATGCTTAGGAAAAGGACATAAAAAAAAAATTACATATTTAGCTTCCCCTGATACTAAATAAAGTGAATTCTCTGGATAAACCCTTCAAAAAAACCACAAAAAACAAAAAACCCCTTAGAATGTGACTGCGTTACTAACATGTAAATAATGAAAACTGAAGTATATTTGGGAGCTACGATGTTTCATCAATTTACATATCTTACTGAAATTTTTAATGATTAGGGGCTCAATTTGACTGATAAAGTTCTGAGCAACACATTCATTAGAATTAAAAAGTCAGACAAGAACTATTCTAGTAGCTCTATGTTTTCATATTTGTAGAAATTAAATACTGCAATCTGACATCAGAACTTAACGGCCATCTAGGGCTCTTCCAGACCTCCTCCCTGGTCATTGGCAAACAGTGTGGCAGAGCTGAAGGACTGGGAATTTGATAGCTGTGGGTTTGAATAACTCTCTGATGAGCCCCTGACTAAGTGTGAGACCCTGCAAAGGCAACTCCTACCTTCTTAGAGCCTTAGCTTCATGTTCTGTGGTATATGGATAATAATTACCTTGTACATTTGTTGTGAAAGAGGAGCGCTGTTCTTTGTGAGACGCCTTCAACTAGTCAAATGTTAGTTTCAGACCAAGGTCTATTAATTTCAGTCGAAGTTGAATGTCTCCAAATGATCTAAAAATTTTCCTTCTTCTGTTCATTCATTCTTCTTCTTGTCCTTGTCCTTGTTCTTGTTGTTCTTCTGTTTCTCCTTATTTTTCTATAATTTACCTGGTAGTAACCTTATGGAAAGAGTTTGTGGGTTACCTGGTGTCATATACTCAAAAAAAAAGAAAGTGATAAGGAGGATTTTATAGTGTTGGCATTGCGCAGCCAACCCATTAAAAAAATTAAAACTGGAGTCCCATTGCGGTTCCCTGGCTAGCACTCCTGTGTGCGCACAAGCATCTGTAATCATTGCGGATCCAGATTTTTCCAGCAAACTGCTGAATGCTTATGTGGCAAAATGAAAACCACTCCTGTAAATTCTCTAAAAATACAACGACATAGATATTTGGTGGAATGGGGGTATTTCACAATAAACCACTCCAATATTACAGAGAAAATAAGGAGGTGACAGAGAAACTGCTTATTTTATTTGCCGAGGATTTCAAGGGTTCCCCATCCATTGCATTCAAACTAGTTCCTACGTGTGTTCAGGGGTTTAGGCAACTGTGAGGTGCGGCAGTTACCCCGGGAATGACATTGGTGTTTGGTGGACAGCGCTCGATTCTTGTTTGGCTGCTGGCTCAGTTGTTAAGCCTTTATTCTGAAGACAAATTTTGACAATGAAAAATGCCATCGTTGGCGATTATTAGTTTGTAGGCAGAGGTGATAAGTGAATATATATCCCTTCTTAGTATGTAATTTATCTACCTTGAAATACTGGGGGATGTGTGGGGAGAGTACTCTCACGTGTTTCCCTCTATGTCTTCATCCCTTTCGCCATTCTCCTTTATTTTGTCTCGTTTCCTGTATCATATGGAGCTGAAGGTAAAAATTGAAAAAAAAAACCCACCATATTTCTTTGAGTATGATAGTAAAATAAATGCATTGTCTCTAGGTGTACATGGCACTGGCTGTGAGTGAGCAAGAGGATAGAATGATCTCTTTTGGAATTTCAGACCTATCTCGGAAGAAAAAATATTAGGGAACGTAAGCAAGAGAATATTTGTGAGGGCTCTCCAGTGACTGAGTTTCTCGCAAGACCTTCTTTGCTGCATGAGCTAGAGAGTTAGCTCAAAATTTAAAGTTCCGCTTTCTGAATTCTCCTACCTCATTGCTCTTATGTTTATCCCATATTTAGCACAGTTTCCAGTACCCGATGACTGTTCCGTAAGATGCTAGAACAAATGAATGGAAGCTCTTTGTTTACCTGTCCAATTACTTTATTTCTATTGTGTTTGATGTTTCTTGTGTTGTATTTGGTTCCACCGAAACAAAATATCTCGATTTTGTGCCCAGATACTTTCAAGTATGGAAACCTGTTGGAATTTTACCTACACCTACCACGTAAAGCAAAACTTCAGAATGCAGTCGTGTTCACAGAGAGCAGATGGAAGAATTTCCTTCTCCTGGAACTTGTTGAGTGGCCCTTTTGTATTTTAGGAAGTTAGGTAAATGTGATGACTCTCCTGCACTTTCCTTATATTTTCTGCTCAGACTTTTTGTACAGTTCTCTCCCCAATGAAAGAAAAATGTTTGTCAGCAAGTGGGCTACTGTTGCCAAAAATGCACTCTTAGGGGATGGAATGACATAATCTTATTCCTCAAATATTGCTTTGGGACAGGATCTGAAGACCCAGAAGTATGCGCTGTGAGCTCAGAGCACCTCATAAAACTGAAAATTCCAGACGCGAGTGACTTAGGAAGTAGGGGAGCTGGAAATATCTCCGAAGCCTGGAGATTTGTTGGGCTGTGGTGGGGAATTGAGAAACAGTGAACATTCCTATAAATAGAACAGTGAGAAGTCACTTTCTGTACAGGCTTTATTTGAGGCTTATTAAACCACACTTCCTTGAAGCTAGTGGTTGTCAAACCTCTGTGAACATAAGGAATCCTTGAAGAAAGGTATGAAAATGCAGATTCCTGGGCCTTTTCCTCAGGAGGACTGGTTTGTAGCTCTAGGGAGGGCCTGGGACTTTCAGTTTTAAACCATACTCCAGGTGATTTAGGCACACCAAAGTTGTGCCAAAAGGAGACTGAATTCTCTACCTTTGGGGTCATCAATCTGGGTTTGGTGAGCTCTTCAGACTGAGTTGGTATTTTTGTTTTGTTTTGTTTTTGGAAGGAATGAATCTGGAAATGACTCCTTTGGGATGAATATGTCCCAGGCAATTACTGTTCTAAGAGGAACAGAATACAGGTGGTCACTTGGAGCCACCTCTCATGTTGTATCATTTGTGTTCAAAATAATCTTGTTGGTCGTGTGATAGAAAATCTCTGAAGTTTCGCTGTTTGTGGTATCGATTGTGACTCTCTCCCTGTTCTTCCCAAGGATGCTTTGTTAGCTACCTCAGGTTCCTGTTCAGTAGGTCACGTGTCACTGCTGTCAGTGTCCTGTGTTCTCTGGTTTCAGGATACAGAAACAGCTATTCAACATTGCTAGGGATGGTAGAGGAGAAGGGAGGAGAAGGGAGGAGAAGGGTTGTTCCAAGGGTCCACTTGACGTTACACTCAGCATCTGGTTTTCAGAGTGAGACTGACATGGCATTTCTTAAATGTTCCATCTACTGGTTCCTTTTGGAGCAATGACTTGTTTGTACGCCTGTACATTTTCTTTTTTAGAGGTGAAAGGAGAAAGAAACAGATCTGGAAGTCAGAAAAAATTTTTTTTCCTAGAAAAGAAGCAATTCAGATAGCAGACATAAAGAACCACCCTTCCAACCCTACCAAAACATGGAAGCTACAATAATGGTTGCTAATTTCTACATCTGTAGCTGATTAGTCTTCCTCTTTCATTCAGGGACTAAATTGGGTAGGAGTTCAGTTGAACTCTCCAAACACATGGTGATCCAACATTTCAAGAAATTTGCATTTGCAGAGAACTCTAGAACCAATCTGTCATGAGAGGAGGCTGTCTGTGTGGAAATCCTGATGTTATTTTAATTGTAAGTCCTTGAAGTCACCTTGACTGCTTTTCCTTTCATGGCACTATGTTTGTTATGTGTGAGTCGGCTGTGTCCTGTGGAGGAAATAAAAATGTTCTAAAACATGCTTTCATTTCTTGTTGCTTTATGCCCGTTGCTTCTTCATGCATGAACCCTCCAATGTAATGTTGAGAGAGAACGGTTTTTCTAATTAGTCTCATGCACACACAACCACAGATAGAGGCACACCCATCTTGTTTCTTGTCACTGCAGTATTTTCCCTGTGGAGCGCTAAGTTACTGCTCACATCTCTGTAATAAGACTTACAGTGTTGTAATGGGATTCTGGTTTATTCTGCCTCTTCGAGACAGAGATCTATATATGTTCCTGCCTAGCAGAAAGTCTGATTTATAAAGACACTCAATAAATGTTCGCAGAATGAATAAATGTTGAATAAATCCTTACAGACTTTGTGGTGTATCCAGTAATGCTTTGTAGGTTACCATGATTTTGTGCTGCTGTATTTTATTATTTTTTTTTAAAGATTTTATTTATTCATTTGATAGAGAGAGAGTATACACAGGGGAGGGGCAGAGGGAGAGGGAGAAGCAGGCTCCTCGATGAGCAGGGAACCCAATGTGGGACTTGATCCCAGGACCCTGGGATCATGACCTAAGCTAAAGGCAGACGCTTAACCGACTGAGCCACCCAGGCGCCCCTTGCGCTGCCATATTTTAGCTGATTATTTTAAATGTTCTGTTTGTAATTTTTGTTTAGTCACAAAGAAGAGTAAATATGCTATCAAAAACTAATGTCCCTCCATGTTGGCTAATTGAATTTTAAAAAAGGGTAGCTATAGGTATCACATATTTTAGAGTGCTTTAATATTTTCAGAGCCCTCCTGTATTGTGTGTTTTATTGTAGCTTCATAATAATCTATAGATTTTACACTAGTGAGTTATGCCAGTGAGTATGATTATGTTAAATTATCTTAAATTCCTAAACACACACGAACTGTTTGGTGGAGCATATGTGCTCTCACTTATAGGCGTTTGCGTATTTTCTGTTAGAGATGTGGATCTCTATAAGATACAAAGATAGTATCTCCACTGTGCTATTTTATTTATTATTATTTCAATGGATAAGAAATCCTGTATTCTCATAGATTCTATTAAATAAAAATCTTCACAACCAGCCGATCCCCGTACAGTAACTACTATAGGCAAATAATGGCACAGGGGGCCCCTGGGTGTCTCAGTTGGTTAAGTGTCAGACTCTTGATTTCCAGGTCATGATCTCAGCATCGCTCCTTCTCCTCGTGTCCCTCCCCATGTTTATGTTTTCTCTCTTTCTGTCTCTAAAATAAATACATCAGTCTGTCTCTCTCTCTCTCTCTCTCTCTCTTTCGGCCCTGGAGAGATAGAGTCCTCGGGAAATTGATAAAGCTAGAAATTGTTGATAGAAGGAATGGAGAAGAAAACTGACCAGGATCTGGTAGAGATATTATTGGGTATTTTTTGAATGCCCAGCTAAGGTTAGGGATGATGAATTTGTAGCTTAAACTGGATGGTGAGTATGACTTGAAGAGGTATTGAAATGGTGAAGGTAGGCATTGTATATTAGAAGGCCTATATCTCAGATTAAGTTTGAGGCGATTGGGGGCAGTCATTAAAGTGGAGGTTTTTGGTTTGTTTATTTGTTTTATCTTGGGAAATAATGAGAATGAATGCCAAATGGGGAAAGGCATTTCTAGCCATCTGATATCAAGCTTATTTAATTTATATCTGGGTCTTATTCTTTCCCTAGTGAATTGATTCTGTTAGAATAGTTGATTGGCCCCCAGGTCTCCTCCTCTCCCTCCAAAAAAAATCCCTCAGAATCAGGAACTCGTATCAAGTTAGTGATTGAGAAACTCAGTTCTAATTGCTTGATTAGAATTTACATGATGTTTTCAGTATTAGAATTAATCCTTGAAACACAGAAGAACATTCAGTTACATCATTCATTGCATTATTGATGGGCTCCTAGTTGCTACACAGTAAGGTTTCTGTCCACTCAGACTTGGTACGTGAGTAAGAGAACCTGTAGAATATAGAGTAATGGTGGCCACCAATACATCTCCTGTTACACTGGAGAAAACCGTATTTTTTCCCTCCATCCATCCCTCCCTCCGTCTCTCTCTCTTTCTCTTTTTCTTTTACCAGCAGACATTTTCTTACCTGAAAAGGTGAAAAATTATTTTTGGTCAACCAACATTCCAAGCAAACTGTTAACATCTGCAGTAGCAATTTGTGAATAGATGAAATTCAATAAAATATCTTAAGGGTTATGCAATTCTTGTTGTGTTCATCAGCCTTTGAAAATCCCAGAGCCTGTCTTGAGGGTTTCAGTGCCTCACAGTCATCGTGATGCATTGTAATGACCGTCTTGCTGTAGGTGTGTGGACATTCTGGTGAGTGGAATATCCTAGATGATCAGATGCTTATTAATAGGACATTTCTTCCTCATGGGGGTCCCGGAGAGCTCTATGGTGCTTGTGGTCTCTGAGTTTCTCACACTCCAGTAGTGTCTCTTCAGCAAGGGGAGACAAAAGATGGGTAGAGTTTGAAAGAAGTTTTTAATTAGAGTTCTCTGTATCATTTGGCTAATGTGCCTGTCTTGTTTTGTTGAAATATGCTTCTGTGTGTGTGTGTGTGTGTGTGTGTGTAAACTACAATTCAATGAATGCTGCATTCTGATTTTTGTTTTAATTTGACTTTGGGGAAATAACTTCCGTCTCTGTTTTCCATCTCTAAAATCATAGGTACTAATGCGAACCTCTTACTTTAGGGTAAATATGTAAGAAAATGCAAGTAGTGAGTTGGAGACATTGTGTTGAACTATTATGAATTACATCATTGTGCTGCTACGCTGATTTTTTTGAGGAGCAAGACTTGGTTTAGATTCTTTTACTCCCTGCATTCTGGGGAAAAAAAAAACAGGTTTTGGAGTCAGACACGAACTGTGGTCATTATTTTGTGCATTCTTGGATAAGCCTCTAGGGGACTCAGCTTCTTATCTATGAAGTGATGGTAACCAGTGGCTGATTAGCTCAGTTGGTTAGAAAATGGTGCTGATAAAATGAAGGTAATACTTTATTGGATTATGAAGATGAGAAGGATAATGATAGAGTATTTTGAATACTGTAAATCATCAATGTTGCTGCCTTTCTCCAGCCCTTCTTTCCCAGTCTTCCTATTGTTAATCACATCTCCTAATGCCTTCAGTTACCTTCAGCCACGGTTTTTAGCAAAACGTCCAGATGTTCCCTTTCATCATAGGGAGTATCTTGTTCAGCATTCTTGTGCTCTTTATGGGAAATATTTTCAACATTTTTGGGGATGCAGCCTTTCAGGGTTATAAAATCTTCCAGGAATTCTGTTCTAGAAATCTGAAAACCAAACGGGATCTCCTTGGGCTCCTGTTCATTCATGCATTCCCTGACCTCTCACATTCATTCACTCAGAGAGCACGTATTTGGCAAATGAGCACTTAGTGATTCATTCAGTGCGCGGTGTGCGGTAAACCACATACATGAAGTAGGACATTCCGACAGAAATTCCATATGGCCCTTTTGGATTAAGAGAAAACATAAAACCACATTTTAAAAATTACCAAATAATGTCCATAGCTGTTCCTTTGGCCCCTCCCTCTGTATTTCCCTTTCATCCAACCCCAGTCTCTCCTTATTTGGCTTGATACCAAGGGTGCGTGGACCAGGGGAGGGTCTGTAGGTGAAAAGACCATTAGAAGCTACACTGATGATGATGGTGGTAGTAATAATGTGTTGACTCATCAAGTCCTTACCACACGCCGGGCGTCGCACTGAGCGCTGTGCACATTTTGTTTAATTAGATGCCCATACCTGTTCTGCAGGAGCCATGCCTCACCATGGTCTAAAGGACATCAAAGAGCCGACCTTTGACCTCTGGCAGAGTCTGGGTATAGAGAGGAACAACAGCTTTATTGCTTTGCAGGGGCAAAGGAGGCTGTAGCAGCTAAGGTGTTTAGACCTGCAAGCCTGGCCCCTGGGGATTTATCTGGAAATACAGGATCTGGTTGGTTTCTTTCTTTTCTTTTTTTAAAAAGATTTTATTTATTTGACAGGGAGAGAGAGCACAAGCAGGGGAACACAGGCAGGAGGGAGAGGGAGAAGCAGACTCCTTGCCCACCAGGGAGCCTGATGTGGGGCTCGATCCCAGGATCCTGGGGTCATGACCTGAGCCAAGGGCAGACGCTTAACTGACTTGAGCCGCCCAGGCGTCCCCAGGTCTAGTTGGTTTCGACAGGAATTGTGTATGTGCTGCATTGGTCATGTTTTCAGGGTGGTACCAGATTCCTGAAAGAGAAGGGTGAGGAGGGTGGAGGGGAGGTTTGGGGAAGAGAGAGGAAAAGGTTAGTTTGAAATGGAGCTTCCCTGAAGCGGCTACTTTGCTTTTCCTTCATCGTTCTGCTCTGAGGCCTGTCTGCAGACAGCAGCCCTCCCCACCAAGCTCCCCCACCTCCCTTTATTTTCATCAGGGCACTCTCCGTCAGAAGTAACCCTCTCCATTTACCCGTGTGCACATGTGTTCTCTGTCACTGAAGGCCGGCCCCGGGCAGAGGCGTCCACTGGGTTGCTCCCGGAGGGGTCGGTGGTCTTTGCAGTGCCTTGGAGGATCCTGGCTGGCGGGGGGGTGGGGGGGTGGGTTCCAGGGGCCTCTTGATGGACTGAATGAGCAAGTGTCATTTTAAAAGAAGTCATAACACTTGGAAGAGAAAGAACATAGTTAAGAAAACAAAACCAAACCCACTAAACTTCTAGGGTGGGGGGAAGAGAATTAACGAGTGTCAGGAGTTTTAAGTTTTCCTAATGTGCGTCTGTGAACTTGTAAAATAGTCTCATCAGAGATTCAGAGAAACGGAGTGACTTGCCTGGGACAGCAGTGAATGACGGACTTAGATTAGATTAGAATCTTGGCATGTTTGCCTCCGAGCTCTGTGTTCCTTGGGCTGTGTGGAGTGTTTTGAGCCTCTGCGAACGTGGTGGACATTGTGATGAAGCACCCAGATGCCCCTTTCGAAACCAAGGGCTTCTTCCCCTCAATGCCAGCTGTTCTGCTGACAGGCTCCCTCCGCTGTCAGCCCCCCGGTGCACTGCGTGGACCGAAGACAGCTGCTGTGGCCACGGTCATGGCCCATTCCGGTGGCTGCAGAGCAGGGGGGCTCCGAAGGCTCCATCCTTCCATCCTGCTGGGCCAGCTCTGAAGGGGGAACTCTATGGAGCGACCCCGGAGGCCTCCCCGGAGCCTGCATCACAGTCCAGCTCCTCCCTCTTTCCCACTCCGCCTCCTTCTGCGCTCTTCCTTGGGTATTGATCCCAGGTCACCCCCTCATAAGCGTTCTTCCTGCTGATCTTCTCAGAGCTCGCTTCCCAGGGGGCCCAGCCCACGGCGGTGGGTTTGAGAACCCCGAGAGCTCGCATGAAAGCGCCACCGTCAGCAACGGGGAGGTGGTATTTGGGAGGACCGTAATGATGACCTTGGTTTTGGATTGTATTTTTGGAATTTAGGCCCAGTTGCTTGGCTCTCTCTTGCGAGTTCTTTGAGGGCACTTGGCGCTCCCAGATCACCCAGGGCCTGTCATGGGGTGGGCAAGCCGTTCAGTAAACCGACCTAGAGGTTTGGGATTGGGTTTTGGTAAAAACTCATGGAGGTAGTAGTTCATATCTTGAAATCTGACAAGCTCTCTGACTGAAAGAGGCAGAAACACAATAATAGAGCACTGAGAAGTGCTAAACAAAGAGAACCGGCAGCATGTAGGTGCCCAGAAGCTTTTCTGCTTGCTTGCGGGCGTGGGAGGTGGGCTGGGGAGCAGCGGGAGCGAGGGCTGCAGCGGTTGACGTCTGAAGCCGTGAGAATTTAAGGATGGTATTTTCAAGTCCAGACCAAGACCGCTAGGGGCCTTAGAAGAACAACGTCCATTCTGCCTCTGAGATAGAAACCTCCTTAAAGAGGGAATCTGGTGAATACACAAAGGATTTCATAAGCGTGTTTCTCACCCAAGACTTTGGCAATACAAGGGAAAGGAGAGAAAGAGTTGGCAGGGCCTGTGAGGCCAAATCGAAGTGTATGAAAGAAGTGGAGACTCGTGTTTGAACACGATAGTCAAAACCTGTTGGAGGCGGATGAGAGAGATGAGCTTTGGGAGAGGGTGGGATTGATCCCGCGACGTTCGCGAGCCTCTTTGCCAAGCGCGAGGATCCTTTCTACCCAAGGGGAAAGCAAGACGGCGGGCGCACCATGGGGCAAAGGCAGTGGACGGACTTTGGTTTTCCATACATCCGCTTTATTACAGTCTCGTCCTGAGTTTGTGACTCCGTGATCGGCTGGGAGTTTTTTTTATACCTAATTAGTGTTGAATTTAAATTGTCATACTATTTGCAGTTCTCCAGGTATATCTTAACTGTGGGGACTGCACTGATTCTGGGGCGTCGAATGGGGCCAGAAAGGCCACTCGTTCACCCCTCAGAAATTTTGTACTCAGACCATAAAGTACCTTTTTTTTCATTTGTGTATTCTACTGCATATAACTTTTGGGTTGTTTCATCAATCTGACTTCTCTTAATACATTTAGGGATCAGATTTTGTAAGTCAAATAGCTTGTGGCAGGAACTGTTTCTTTCATCTGTGCTTGTATTAGTGTGTTCTCTTTCAGTTTTAAAGATAATTTGAGATATATATGTATCTATATATAGGTATATATATAGATACATATGGTCTCTATTCTTAGCCTCGCCATGTCTGATATGACTTTGTTTAGTGTTAGAGCTCTTCTTGACCTTGATGGAAAGGTCACTAATGGAAGGAACTCTCCGGGGATTAGGAGGCAAGTGAAGAGGACTCTGCTTTGTTGTTTTATCAAATGTATTTCACACAGTTGAGAGGCCGTGTGGAAGGTAAAATAAGGCCAGCCAGGACACACACACAATCCGATGTAGCTTATTGGCTCTCTCCTTTTCCTCTTCTGGATGAATTTTGCTCAATTTCATCAAACAAGGATTTTTGTCTATTTTATATATGGCCATATTCGCAGTTTGCCAGCACCTGGCACATCGTAGCTGGTCAATAAATATTTGTTACATGAATACATTTAGAGTGAATGTGAGAATATTTATTCTCACTGTACCGTACAAATGTTGTGAGAAATAAATGCGTTGATAAGTAGTGCACTTCAGGATTAAAACCAGGAGCCATAAAAAACAAAAACAAAATAAGGCAGATTATACAGATGTAATTATTATGTCCTATTATTTTTATTCCTTCACCCCGTGTTTACTATTTGTGCACTGTACATGCTTGACTTTTTCGAGTCATGAGCCAAAATAGAAGATCTATGGAGGAGAAAGTGTTGCTAGTGATCTTCAGAGTTCAAAACCGTATAGTGTTGGGTTTTCCTAAGTCTGCTTATACGGGGGCCTGAGGAAGGAATAAGTTTTTTCTACATGATCAAACCATCTTCAAAGAAAAAAGAATTCAACACTACTTCATAAATAGGTATTTGTTGTTGGCTCTTTCTGTGCCAGAAACCGGAGATGTCTTAGTTCCATGGGAAGAGCGCTTGTAATCCCCCCCGCCCCATTTCTCTTGTGATTCTGTTGCAAACATTTCAGGATTGAAGCTTCAGAAAGATTTTATCTTTCTTCCAACCAATTTCTTGAGTAAAGTCTTCCCAAGGGAAAGCAGCAACTTTTGGAAGAAAAAATCACATTACCCCAACAGTAAATTTAAGGAAAACCTGCTGTTGTGCTAGTGAGAAGCCTGTCATTCCTGGAGACCACAACTAACCAAGAAAGTATCTTGTTTAGACGCCTGTGGACCGAATTCTCCCAGGACAGGGTTACCCTGTCTTCCAAATGCACGTTTTCCTTGCGTGATCGTTTTAATTTATGTATGAGAGAGAGAGATGTCTTGATTTTTGAACGTTGGCTTATGAAATATTTGGTTTTTAATTTAAGGAATTTGTTTGTTTATTTGCTTTCCACGAAGGAGAAGATGCAGGGATTGTTTCAGATTGTATGTTCATTATGGTATTTACAGATAGGAACTTAAAGTTATTTGAAGGGCACTTTCGATGTTTACCTATTTATCTCTACGTATCTCCGTTACAAAGGTATGTATGTATGTGAGTTCACAGGTGTGGATCTGGGCAGCTGTGTATCTCCTATTGATTATGTAGGGCAGAGGAGAGATGGCTCTGTCTTTGGATTCTGAATTTAAAAATGCCATTCAGTAGGAATCCGGAGTAGCTATAAATACCATCATTGTATCTTTTAAAAATTTGCCAGGAATAGTGAAAATGTCTTTTACCTCCTTAACAAAAGAATCTGCCTCTAAAGGCATTTATTGTAAGGGGTGATGATGATGAGATAATTGTGTTGTAATGGAACACAGCCTGAGGGAAAGAGTATATTTTAGCGACTGACTGTTGTAATCCCATCTGAAGCTTCAGACACACAGGAGGGAGTTTCTGGCGTGGATGCTGGAGACAGAGGTTTATTGTTCCCTCCTGAGACAACGATCAATAAACACTCTTGGACCTGACAGTGTTTGCAAGCTATGAAGCCTCCTTTCTTCCCCCTCTCTCTTGTGTAAACTTACTGCCATTCTAAACACATTTCAAAGAAAACCAGTCTTTCCTTTTGTTCTGAATTAAATCCTCTCTCTAAAAGTGTGCTTGCAAAGCAGGAACCTAACTTGGGTGCTGAAGAAGAATGGATAGGATTTGGCCACAGCTTCCGAGGAACCAACTGTGCAAAGTCTGATGTATGAGGCTGCTGCCTGCTGTTATTTTAAGCACTTGGGCACTTCAGTCCTTACTCAGCTGTGTTCTAGGGATGGGAGTCCGGGGAAGATGGAGGAAATCAAATACTGAGTTAAGTCCTAAGTTTGATTTTCCATTGTCAGTCTTGCATTCTTGACTGTTGAGAAAAATCTAGGTCTCAGGTATCTAGTTAACACAGATATCCAATTATTCTGATTATAGCATTGGGATATATCATCTTAATCAATGGCATTAATGATGACAGTAATGAAAGAAATGACCAATTCCCTTAGATATATAATTGGAAATGGCATTTTACTACAAGTCACCTCAAGAGACATAATAATTTTTAAAAAAATACATATTAGTAAGTCACTTTCAAGTATGGGTCAGTAAAAACATTAACCGTTTTTATGGTAAAACTATAAAATAGGAGGCTAAAGATGTGAATCTAAAAATAAGATCAGACTGACAGTTCTTGGCCATTAAATAAAGTATTCAGCTACTTTCTGTGATTTATATATCAAATCAAGATATGCCTGCCTGGAAACATCTTGAAAACCCAAGATAACAAAGTTCATTGTTTTGTTCTTCCGGAGTACCCAACAGAAATGAAAGCGAGGGCATGTCAAAGTAGAGCGTATCCAAGTTTCTGCCTTGGTGTTTTGTAGTAGTTTAAACCTGATATGTTAGGAGTTAAAGTTGGGAAAAATTGTAAAGTAGGGACATTTATTTCTGGTTGTCCCTATTCTTAACCTCTCTCTTATCAAAACCTCACTCCATAAAAATCTGCCATGAGTATCTCCCAGCAGACATGTTAGGCCATGTGTATTTTAAATACCTTACATCAAATTATTAGTTGAAAAATACCTCCCTTGATTTTAAGCACCTTAAAGGAGTGGAATCTAAGTTTGGGGTAGAGAGGACTGGGAATGGATATGCTGGAGATCGCGCTCTTGGTACCCCCCCACCCCCCCGCCAATCCTCAGATCAGACCTGGCTGTCTGGTCCCACCACGCTCCAGTATGTATTGTTGGCTATGGGAGTGACGCCTGCCTGCTTCTTGGGCAGCCATCCGGAGACCTCCTAAAGCTATAGTAAATTATCAGATATTCTTGGGCTGTAGAAATCAAGTAGGATACTGGGAGATATACACACAGACACACATATATATACAATTTTTGATTACATGGTACTATACTTATTAATTTGGTATCATACACTCTTGTGTGTATTTTACAGAGCTATTGCTGCTACGTCAGGGTTTGTTTGGAATAAAGCTCATATGGCCAAATGAGGCAGATGGTGTCCTTAGGTTTTATAATGCTTAGAGATTCTGGAGACTCTGTACCTTAAAGGAGTAAATTATGGACTGATATATGTCGTGCCCATTACGGAGGCCACTGCACTGGGGTGGCCTTGGAAACTGCTGTGAAGAGCCCTTGTTCACATGAGGAAATTAAAGGGTTTTTGAAGCTGGGAAGTACTGCCCGCTCTCCCGTCATACCTTGCTCCTAAGCATCGTATCAGTAAAATTCTCTGTTGTTTGGGGTGAATGTGTAGACATGACTTGCGCGGGTCAACATCTGAATGATGTTTGTAAAGCTGAATGGCAGAGGAAGACATTTAAACCTCGTGTAGTATTCTAGGAAGAAATTGAAGAAATAATACTCTGCCAGAAACATTTCTCTTCTTCTCTAGGCAGCTGTTCCCAATATCCCCTTCTTACTCACATCCTTTTGCCCCCCTCCTCCCTTTCCCAGTTACCAGTTTACTTTTCGGTAATGAGACAAACAAACGGCCAAGAACGACCACATAGCTAAAAGTTTGGTTCTCATGTGAGCAAGTTTTGATGTCTTTTGTTGATGTTCTTCTAAAATGGCCACAAAAATTCTTATTATGGTGCCTGTTTTTGTGATAAATGGCTTATCTTGGGGCACCTGGGTGGCTCAGTGGGTTAAGGCCTCTGCTTTCGGCTCGGGTCATGATCCCGGGGTCCTGGGATTGAGCCCCGCATCGGGCTCTCTGCTGGGCAGGGAGCCTGCTTCCTCCTCTCTCTCTGCCTGCCTCTCTGCCTACTTGTGATCTCTGTCAAATGAATAAATAAAATCTTTAAAAAAAAAAAAAGGCTTAGGGACGCCTGGGTGGCTCAGTTGGTTAAGCAGCTGCCTTCGGCTCAGGTCATGATCCCAGCGCCCTGGGATCGAGTCCCATATCGGGCTCCTTGCTCGGCAGGGAGCCTGCTTCTCCCTCTGCCTCTGCCTGCCTCTCTGTCTGCCTGTGCTCACTTGCTATCTCTCCCTCTATCTCTGACAAATAAATAAATAAAATCTTAAAAAATTAAAAAAAAAAAAGGCTTATCCTATTAGTTTTTAGGGTAAGCCGACTTGAGGAGAGTTTTGAAAAATCAGGGGCTCTCACCGACTGTAATTTTTTTTTAATGCCCAAGAATACAAGCGTTAGTGACATTTTTTTTCCTTCTTAATTTTCCGCACTTCAGGACCATGACGAATGATGGGCTGACCGACACTTTGCACGCCAAAAAGCCACTAGCAATGAGTGCGTCTGTTCAGTTTACAGAGTAGGTTTTGTTTTGTTTTTAAAGATTTATTTATTTATTTGACAGAGACCGAAGGAACACAAGCAGGGGGAGTGGGAGAGGGAGAAGCAGACTCCTCCTCCACCCCCAGCAGGGAGCTGGATGTGGGGCTCGATCCCAGGACCCTGGAATCATGACCTGAGCTGAAGGCAGATGCCCAACAACTGGGCCAGCCAGGTGCCCCGTCACAGAGCATGTTTTTAACGCACATTTTCCCCGGGGTTCATGCAGGGAGTGAATGAGATGGGCAGGGCAAGGATTATTATTAACTCCGATTTAAGGACAAGGAAACGGAAATTCAGAGAGGAGCAGCGACTTGCCCGAAGTGCAGAAGCCGGTGACCACATGCATTTTAGGGTCCAGTTCTCTTGTGTCTAGCTCCTTCCACCATGATGTGTCTGTCCACGTGCCCCCGCGTTGTCCCGTCCTCAACACACCACGTGCGCGCAGTGCAGCAGGGACTCCCTGTTTCGCGCCTTGTGACTCGTGAAGGGATGGCCGGTAGGGACTTCCTGTTGGTCTTCTTGAACCTGAACTCGCCCCTAACCGCTTGTGGAGTTCCTGAGCGCACGGAGTCCTGCAGAGACCTGCGTTAGAGACCCCGGGGGCTCTTTCTAGCTCAGCGCTTTGCCTCCAGGCTGACCTCTCCGCCTGTGCAGGTGCACTCCAGGCTCCCGGGGTGAGGCAGCTGTGAACGCAGTGACGGAAGCCACCGTCATGGCTCTGCCTGTGCCCCATAGTCTGCCAAGAGTGATGGTGTCACTTCAGTTTGGTTTCTGGGATGTGAAGGGAGGCGTGAGAACCCTAGAAATCGTTACCCTAATGAGGGAATGTATGTCCTTCACAGATTGCATATTGTTGTGCGTAACCCCGCACACACATGTCTTGGTGTCACTGAGTACTTGCTAGAAGGCATGGGGAAGCCGTGTAATAGTTATTATATGTTGGAGGGATCCCTAGATTTAAAAAATGTGCTCATGTAGAGTTTAATAAAAAAATGTCAGGCTTTGCACATCACACTGTATTAGCGTTCTCCTGCCTTCCTGTTTTCTCCAGAGTGACATGTGATGATTTTGTCCTCTGCTCGGAAATCTAGTGCATCATAAACACTGATGACGTCACCCTCATTATCCGCAGAGTCAGCACGTTTCATATCCGTTTGGATCATTGGATTGTAGTTAACACCGGATCTGATGATCTTTGCTGAGTTTTATCTTCCCGAGAGGTTGAGGCAGCAGCGCTGGGCAGGACCCCCGCAGGGTGGTGTTTGGATGGTTCTGCTTGGTTTGGCATCTGAGATTTTCAAACTCCAAGGACCTGTTCTTGTCAGTGTCCCGAAATCATCAGACTCACAGCCTCTGACTGGGTAAACAAAAGTGCCCCATGTCACTTGGGTTGGCATTTGCACGACAGTTCACTTATTTACAGTGAGCCGGGAACTGGGAGATGAGGCTGATTACTAAGTCTGTACGATCAGCACGTTCCTTACCTGTTCAGGCTCCATGACAAGCCAAGTCATCATTAAAAGTTTGCTTTAATGCACTCGGAGTCAAAGCAAAATGAGTTTCATGCCGAATCCTTCCGTCGGGTGTAAAAGGAGCTAGCTCTCAGGTTGTAGGATTCAGCCTTGCTAGAGAGACCTGATAGTCCACTGCCCTTTTTAAGAGTCCCTTTTAGTTAAGATGGTTGGAGAATTTCTTTAGTTTGGGAATAATCTTCCTCAGTGTGACAGAGGGCCAGTATACCCCTGGACAGTGTTGAGTATAAAGTTTCATAAACTATTCCCCTCCTTTCTCTTTCCTCTGGGGCCCTCTCTGACTTTGCCTTCTTCCCCAGGCCCTGTTTTTGGCCCCTTTACAAATGTTGCTTTGGAGGCTGGGTGGCCCACTTTTCCCAGGGCTGCACCTTGGGCTGGATGATTGGAGAGAACTCTCTGTTACTCCTTAATGAATTATTGTTGAAGCTGGTGCATTCAAGGTTGACAAAACAGTTCCTCGTTTTGTGTGTAAATTTTGTGATTTAACTGTCAGGCAGGAAATATTCCTTCTCTTATTTTCCAGGCTCTTGTTGGGAAAATACCATACTGTGGCTCCCAGCACTGGAAACAATAGGGAATTCTTTGGAAATACACAAGGGGAGCTTGCAAAGAGCCTGTAAAGGGCTGGAAATGATTTCCTGACGGGAGGACCATTGCTGTCCGGTAGGGTGTTTAGGAACCGAAATGGCACTAATTAGCTTTGCAGCATCTAATTGGCATCTCTGGGCCGTGAGGCATGCCTGGCAACTGTCCTAGATGTTAGACACAGGCAGTTTAGTTCAATTTAGCAATTTTTTGACTACTTGCTCATCAAGAGATTTTTTTTTTATAGAATCATCATATAGCCCATATACATATCATACTTTATACTTTTATCTCATTTTGACTTCAAACAACCCTGAGCAATAGTTATGCTAGAAGTTTCTCTATTTTATCAGAAAGGAAACTGAGGTTTAGGGGGAAAAAAAAAGGCTGTGTCCAAAATCACACCATCTAGCGAATAGTTAATCCCTTTCAACCGTAACCTTTTCTGCCTTGAAGACAGAAGACGGTATTTTAGTTCAGAAAAGCAGATGAAAAGCTTGGCTTTTTGGAGGCAGGCATAGAGAGATGAGACACATATGTAGACTTAGACACTACCTACGGGACTTTGGGCACGTTTTTTAACTTGTCTGGGATGAGTTTCTTCCACATTTATAGCATTGGGGTAATACTTCTTCCTCTCTTACAGGATTTTTGTGGGGACTGAATGAGGTATTACATGGAACGTGCTCTCTTAGTGTTTCACAGCAGTCAACAACGTGTTTAATCCGGAAAGCCTAGCATTTGGAGGACAGCACGACCCGTTGCCCTGAGAAGGTGTCTAGAACCAGGACCCTCTTGTCTCAGGATTTTTGTTTGGCCATTGTTTTTATTCAGATGGCCAGGGGGACCAAGATGTGACCTGGAAAGCAGGTTTCTCCTGAAGTTACCTGATAAAGAAGTTAACGACCATACCAGAACTATTTTTAAATAACAGTAACTTTTATGAATTTGGGAAAACAATACATTGTTTTCAGATCCATTGAAAACAAATAAAAGGAAACAAGGGACTTGGGAAAGATGCATGGAAGGCCATTTTAGTAGTCAGCAGAGCCCAGTAGGTTACTCATGGGGGAAGATGCAGAGGAAAGTCGCGGGAGACCCAGCTCTTTGCCTTGTTGGTGGCTCTTTCCAGCCCTGTCCCGAGGCAAAACACACTTCCACCTCCCTGGACCTCCCTGTTTTCATCTGTAGAGTGTGGATAATTCTATCTGAGACTCACAAGGTGGTTGTGAACTTCTAATGAGCGGAAAGGAAAGAAAGTGATTGGTAAACTGTGAAGTGTTCTCCGTACTGAAGGTGGTGGTGTTATTGGTTGAAAACACCCCAGATTCTTGGATAACTTAAATGTGCTCTTGCTGGAAGGTAGGGGACACACTGAATACATCATCCTTCGGCGCTCTTTCAGTTTGAGGAATGTGCTTTTTCAGCTTAAATGGGTATTCAGCTTAATGGGTATTCGTTCTTGTATATCAAATTGAAATTCAGTGGCTATTTTTGGAAAGGGGTTAAAATAACAAAGGGGGAAGTACTTGGAAAGCAAACATACTTTATATAGGAAGACTGAACTATACCATCCATTATATGGTAAGTATATTCAGCTATAATCCGTAATTACAATGATGATAACCATTGCACTTCGCTAATTAGAACATGCTTCTAATAAGGCCAAGGTCATCAGTTTGAATCCTTGTATGGGTCAATTAGCATAATGTCAACCTTTACCCTAAGTTCTCATGGGGTCACTCAATTGTATATTGTGTTCATAAGGAGAATAAAGTGGAGATTGAAGGAAATCATGCAGATTTTCAACCCGTGTGGGTAGGAAGAACTCTACGTTATTGTGTGTCTCTAGCTTTCATTTTTTTTTTCCTTTAGCACACTTACTACTTTTGCTTTTCGTGACTAATTATCTGGACTACCGGTTTTATTTAGCAAATTACTAGCATCATTCACTTGAAATGGTACTGCCCAGCTTCCTGAGAGATGGCAGACTCTCCAGTGTGATTTGACCCTCTGTTTTCAAGTGCTTAACTTTGCAATGGTTTTCTTCAAAATGACCCTGAGAACTACGAACTTCTTACTAGCATTTTTCAGATGGGAAAATAGAGGCATTCCCCCCCCCCCCCCAAGGTTTCCTACTCCCAGGTGAAGAGATGTTGGCTAATTTTATAAAGGTCAGTAGCACAGCTGGGCTTGAAATACAGAGGTCCTGACTCAAAGTTCTATATTTAATTTGCCATCTATTTTTTTTTTTCTTTTTTCGGGTTTATATGTAGTAAGTTTAGTCAGAGGCTGGGAAAGTGAATATTTTGTCTGCATATTTAGCAAGATGGATGATTACTGCAATTGCATCTCTTTCAGAAGTAGTTAAACCACTTGCCGGAAGTGACTTATTGTTGTTGGACTAATTTTATTAAGGAACACCAATCATATCATTTGATTCATTGGTGTCTACAGGCTTAGCCATAAAGACAGGATAGCTAATTACAATTTTGGTCACATTCAGTGACGGAATTTGGCATATCATGTCCTAATATGAGAAATGCTCTCACGTCCTGGAGAATGTGGTCGTTCTGGTAGTGTGACCTAGAGGATGAGAAGTGCATCTCCCCACCATCCCCCCCCAACCCCTTAACTCTCACTGAGAAGCCTGTTTACCGCAGTGCCGCTGTTAGTGGTTCAGACCATGTTTTATCATGGAGGGATGTTCATTTTTTACCATCATTTACCTTAGGACTGGAGATTGCATTTTTGAGGAAATGGAGGTATGACTCCTTCTGAGCACCCTCTGAGATCAGGATACTAAAGGGATTGAGAATTTTGATGAGAAAAGGAAGGGAAATATGCAATGGTGATTTCTGGACATCTGTTTAGGGAGTGTAGGTGATGGTGGTGGGGAGTTCGGCCCATCAGAACGCAGCATCCGTATGGTAGATGCCCGGCTGCTGGGAAAGGGAAGGGGTGAGCCAGAGGAGGACAAGCTGAGGGAGGGGAAGGGCGAGCGTGCGTTAGGCTTGGCGATTTTGCCTGCGCTTTCTTTGTGTGTGGAGGTTTGGTGGACAGAATGTTCCGTGTGTTCTCAAGAAGCAGACAACTAATTTGAATCCATGTGTTTCTTTAATTGTATGTTGACATTAAAAAAATGCTATCTGAGGACAGTTTCCGAAGGGAAGAGATGATTTTCTTTGCAAGGCAGGACTTGTCATGTCTCTAACTTTGGTTCTTTTGCCGTCAGATGGGGATCATGGCACCAGGCTGACTATTTGACTGGACTGATGCAAGGATCAGTTGCGATAACACGGATTAGAAACTGCCAACCGGAAAGTGCTCAACCCAGTACAGTTTTAAACGTTACATACGGTATAGGTTGGAGATGATGTGCTTGGATTCTGGAGCAGGTTACCTGAGACTCAACCCTGGTGTTGTCTCTTTTTACCTGTGTGGCCCAGGGCAACTCAAATGCTGTGTGTCTCGCCTTTCTTAGCTGTAAAGTAATAACACCCATGAAGATGTGAAGGCTCACATGGAGGCAGTGTCACACGAGCCGTTATGTGGTGTGTGCGAGCCTGCGCTAAATCGAATACCGATGTACGCGCCTGGGAGTGAATTACATAGGAATTGAAAAAACCCTATATTTATGCCTCAAGCCATGTAGCTCTTTGTTTATCTAAGAAATTCATACTTGATTATAAGCCATTAGTGACAGTTAAGGAACAAACGCTTGAATCTGACAGTTGGGTGCGTCCACCTCCCAGAAGCTTCCTTCTCCTGATGCTTGAATAAAGAAACTGTTCTCATGAATGCTGACTTACTCGGTTCAAGCAAGGTTTCTGGAGGATTACTGGTCTTGATTATCATGTTTATACCTTAAACGAAAGGTTTTCAACCCTGACTGCCCACTGGAAGCAACCGGGTCTCCCAGACCGGTGGAATCGGAAAATTTGGAGGTGGAGCTCAGGCACTGGTGTTTTTTAGAAGGTCCCCAAGGTGATTTTAATGTGCAGAGAGAATAGAAATCCACTGGCTTAGAGCATTAGTAATTAAATGTATACCACTATTATTTAGTTTCTGGATATTTAATTTTCCCATGTTTAGGTAAATAAAATGATGTGGCTAGTTACAGGTATTTGTTTAAAGGAGAATGGATGTATGGTTTCCATTAATTCTGTAGCCTACCGGTCTGTGCTGTAAAGCAGAAATGAGAAGTTTGTTTTTAAGCTATCTGTGAAGTTGTGTCTATTTTTGGCACGATGAAGTGCTGTCAGTATTAAGGTAGAATCCCAGGATGTTCAAGGTCAGAGGGACCCTCCAGGCATCTAGCAGAAACAGGGTACACTTTGAAGCCAGTCCTGGCCTGCAGTGGTTTATTCACTCACTGGTTTTGTGATGCGGGGATACTTACTTAACCAGTCTGAGCCTCAGCTTCTTGATCTCTAAAATTGAGGTGAACGTGTGCCATCTATCTGGGGACAGGGGTTCCCGTGCGCACACGCGCACAGGCGCGCACACTGCCGGCCTGGCTCCTCGCCTCCTGCTGGATCCTGGATCCATCTGGTGCGGGTCTGCAGAGCAGGGACTGTGCCCCAGGCTCCGCTTGCCGTCTGAGCCTGCAGGGCCAGCTGCTGGGAACGGCTTCCTCCCACTCCTCAGGGACCACTTCTCTGGCTCTGCTGGGACCGTTTCATGGCTGGCTGTTTGGATCCCATGACCTTCTCTGAGCATCACATTTAGTCTGCGGGGTCAGCACTGCTGGCCAAGCAGGGGGAAGCTATTCTGAGACCAGAGATGAAGATGGTTCCTGGTGGCTCCGTGATGGCAGCTTCTGAGTACCTTCTGTTTAACCCCATAGTATCCATGGTGGGACCCAGACGGCCGCCTTGTCTGTCCGGCTGTCTCCCTGTTCAGTGCTCCTTGGTGTTGAGCAGGGATGGTAGGAGACCCCATCTCTATCTTAGTTTGGGGCGAGCAGAGAAGAATCACAGATCTGTCTTTTTGTGAAAGGAAGAGTGCCTTTTTCTTTTTCCCCACCCGTGTCTCTCAGATCCTCCAGCCTCTGGCTATGAAGTTATAAGGCCACCTGGTTCTTCTGTTGCACACTCTTTGTGTCCTGGGAAGGAGGCTCATGGCTTGTTTCTTATTTCTTGTAAAGCTTAATGCCTGGGCTCATCTCAGCTGTGGTGCCTCAGGGTCCTTTCCACATGCAAGCCTGCTTTCTAGATCTGTCCCCAATCTTCATTTTCAGAATTCTGCTTTTATCGCCATCTCTGGACTGATCTGAAGTTTTCATTGGAAATATTTATATGTTCTGCTACCATTTTTTTTTAATTGTTTCTTCTGTCTCCTGGATTCGGCACCCTCTTACGAGGGGAGGTCATGCTAGCTCTGTTGATTTTTTTGGGTGGTAAGGATCTCGAAGCATTACACTTAAGGGGCGGATGCTCTATGCTGTCCTCCACTGGACTATGAAATGCTCGGGGGTGGAAGCTGTGTTTTGCAGCTGAGCATGGTCATAACTATCCGTTACTAGGTACCACCTGTGCACCAGAGACTGCTTTATTTCAATTAATCTCCATGGAAAGTAATGTCTACATAAGGAATCGTATCTCAGAGAGCTTAAGTGAACCACCCAGGCTCCTCTAGCTCATGAGTCACAGAGCTGGGTTTTGAACTCACTTTGATATTAAATCTTCTTTTCTAAAATCATGTTTCTAAACTCCTTCTTAAAGGAGGGGACAGATACAGAGGAGGAAGGGAATTTTGGCCTGCGGAACTGTTGAGTGGGGGCCATGTGTAGAGTTACATTCTTAAAGAAGAGAAGGTCTGCCCATCTTCAGAACCCCTGTGTTTCCCACTCACACACTGGCTTGTGTCACTGACGTAATGTGGACACTCAGAAGTGTACCCTACGACTCTCCAGGCAGAAGTCACCCCTGTGGATGGCTGTGACCCCCATGTGGGTCTTCATGCTGTTGTATTCAGGGCAGAGAGACCCAGAGATTTCGTGAAGATGTCTCTCACTGATAAGAGCCATTGGTTGAGCAATCAGGCAGACTCTGAAGAAGGTTCACTGAGTCCATGGCAATGAGATGTCCTGGGGAGTCAGGTGTGTGGGCAAGTCTGCCATGGCTTGCTGGTGAGGAGAAGCTCTGCCCTCAGCTTCCATACTCCTCGTTTAGACCCTCAGAATGTGCCCACTGTCTTCGGCAGGCCACAGGAAGTGTATAAATGCTTTCCCAAGTTGAAGGCTGGTCAGCTATGGCCAGAGAACATTTTCTTTTTAATGTATTTGGAAACTATAAATTTAACTCCCGCTGGGGAAGAAAAGTAATTGCTTTACAGAAGAAAAAAAAAAATCAGCTCTTTAAAAGGCTCAACTCCTCTTGCAAACATGTGCTTTTTAATGACTGGGAAATTCCTGGTGCAGGGAAAAAATGTCCCTTTGTACAAATGAGGTCATTCTGGTCTTTACTGGCTGGCCCTGTGCACTGGAGTTCCTGCTTTCTGTTCCATGTGTTGAGACCAGAGGTTACTGGAAGGTAATCCCGCTGTGCATATTCACTGCTTTTAGGGCGTGAGGCCAAAGAGAAAGTTGTCCTAGCTCACCAACTGCCAAGCCAGTGCAAGGGGCCCTGGTCCCAGGGGTCCTGAGCCCGTGACTGATAATGACTTGGTTTGTGTTGGCCGCGGGTCGAGTTTTGAAAGCAACTTTTCCTGCACACTAGGACTGCTGTGTCTGCTTCGTCCCCCCGAGATTTCTCAACAGCTCCACTGCTCTTGGCTCAGACGTGATGTTTTCCTTTCCTTAGGTACATTCTATTCACTCTGCTTTGATTCTGAGGTATCTGTGCAGGTTCGAAGCCTCACCTTCATCTTTTTAACGTAGTGCAAATGAAACCCGGCTGTTGAAAGCATTCGCCCTGTATCTATTTCCTTCAACACGGGGAGGCTGATTCCTCCTAAAATTAATTTCTGATTGCTTTGGCTTAAGGGAAGCCTTAGATTTGCTCAGTGAAAGGGCTTTCCTCGATGGTAGCGTAGAACAGATTGCAGGGGATGCCCTTGATTTAATCGAAGTTCACTTTCCTCTTGCTTTCGAATCAAATAACCCTTTCCTGTCAAGAAGGAGACTGAAACTTGGAAGAGTCTTGGGTAAGGAGGCTGCTACCTCTGTCCTGGACATTTTCATAGAGAGGTGAACAGGGGAGGGGAGCAAGGGAACCTGGACGACCACCTCTGTCTGTAGCCTTTTTAAAAAAATTGCCTGTTTTTAAGACGGTGAGCTTTCTCGACCTCACCCAGATTTGTGTGGTTAATCAGGGGCAGAGCCATGAGATTGCCAACTGCCTGCTGCCTCCCATCTCGAGAAGAGAATGTCAAAGTCCTTATGTTCCTCTAAAATTCATCCGTCGCTGTAATGAACCCATCTTTTGATAAGCCTGTGGAAGATTATTCTCTGTGCCCGAATGACTGCGTTTTTATATTTTAAAAAAAATTCACACTCTTGCCCCTGAAAAATTAGGTTCTTACCATAATTTCTTAATTAAATCTATGTTCTGGGATCTTCCCATCTCCCTCAGTCAGAAACTCCAGGCTCTGTTGCCCAAGTTAGTCTAAGAAAAAATGTCTTGATCTGGAATTAAGAAACTCTATCTTCAGCTGTCATGGAGATGAAAGAATTCTACTGTTTGGTCAGGAATGACTTAGGTATTTGCCACACACCCCCTCCCTTGCCCATGAGGGTTTGGAACCCTTGCTTGGAATCTCTTGGGTCCTTGAAGAAATCAGGTTTGACCTGGGCACAGCCACATTTCCTTTAGTACACCTCCCCTCCACTGCCCCCCAAACCTTGGTTTATCGCCTGCAGATGTTTTGTTGAACCTAAGAGCCGGTATGGAAGAATTGGAAAAAATGCAGCCAGGAAATGCTATCCTACTTGAAACTGAGAAATTCTGGGTAATTGCTGAGGGCCTTGTATTAGTTCCTGCGGGGAAAATACATGGCAGAATGTGTAATGGGTTAATATTGTAAAGCAAAAATGCATACGAGATCAGTCAGAAGGTGCATCTCTGCGTCTGATGCTCAGAATGGGAATGGCACTGATCGCTGATAATATATTTTATTGTTGTTATTATTCTCCAGCCTCAAACGATACAGCAGACTCTCAAGAGGACCCTGCAGTATTACGAGCACCAAGTTATTGGGTAAGTAAAACAGATTTTGGTCATTATTTGGGGCAAATTAAAGATAATTACTCAAATATAGATGTTGAGCCTGTGGTTTTCTGCCACCCAGGCAGGTCTTATTTCACACTGGCTATGCTCCCAGGGTGGGCTGGGGGCTCAGTGGGACCCCTGCAGTGTTTTCCTTGGGCCTATTTGTGTTTCATGCTTTTACATGAAATTCCCTTCTTGTATCGCCTTTTCTTTTTGTTTTTTCTTCCTGTGTTCTTACCCCTTTTCCCATCCACTGAATCTGATGATTTTGCCCTGGGAATGTGGTAAGGTTTAATGACACCAATGGAGGGCCTTTATATGGGATTTCAGAATCCTTAGTTAAAGTCTCTTCAAAGTCATCACAAGCCTAACGTTTCAGTGAGGGGCACTGCTTTAGTTAGAGTCCTCATGCTACCTAGTTTTCTTTAATCTTCCCTTTCTGGACATTGTAAGAAGACAAGTTGAAGAAATGGGAGCTCACAGCCTCACCAGCACATAGAACTTTAAAGTAACTTTAAGTGTTTTGCAAAGGGTGATGATAATGGTGACGACTAATCCAGGATTAGACGCCGTGGGTGCATGAGGTCATCTCAGTGAGCGAATTCCGTACACAGAAAGCTCCAAATAAGAGTGAGGTATACTTTCAATTGGCTTGGGAGGAAGTGGTTGAAAATACAGAAGCCTAAATTCTGCTTTCTGTTGGAATCTAGCTTGAAATGAAGGAAGCAGATTCATTGACATGAGAGGTATTGCATATTTTTAATTCACATCGTTAACATTCTGTACGCACTATCGTGATTTATTTGTGTAAGAACTTTGTGGGGGTTAAGATTCAGACCCTGGTACCTCTTAAAATGCTGTCGAACATCATCTAACATTTGGGAATAATAGTCAATGCCATGGGGATCAGGATGCATTTTTGGTTATTGGGATATAGTGTAATTTAAAAAGAAAAAAACAGAAGAAAAATTGGCGGAAAAATAATCTTGGTATCCAGTACAATGCCGTATAGTATAAGTGCTTGGTGATTATGTTAATTGTCATTTCAAAGGGAATTGCTTTGAAACATTGTCACATCAATTCTCCAAAGTGCAGTACTAGGAAAAGCATATTATTTAAACTCATGAGATGGCTTTTAGTTTGAGGCCATTAGTGATTTTAAATGGTTTATCCTAACGGAGGTAAATGATGTCAAATTAATCTCTCTCCACATATTCTAAAATAAAACTTAATCACTCTCATTGGATCTGCTGCTTCCACAGTGTGATGTTTGGATTAAATTAGTCAATAGACTTGGAACAGTTTCTTGCATATGGTGAACACTACATGTTTGCTTGCTCTTCTGTTTATTATTTTTAATATTTTAAAGACACTACCAGTAATCTAATGCAGGCGTTTCCTGGAATAGTGAATGCCCTGTCTGTTTTGAAATGAAATCGTAACTGGTCCACGTCTCATTTGTGAACGAAGCTATGTCTTCACGGCAAATTGGGAGTGTTAGAACTATGTTCAGAAGAGGTAATTAAGCTATATAATCGGAATCAGAAAATTCTTTTTTCCATTAGTAACGTGTGATGTAGGAAAAGACATTAGGGTTTGAAGCTGATGGCCAAGAAAGAATTCTTGAGATGTCTCTGGTGCAAGAAGGTGGTTTTCTTAAAATATTGCCCCCCCACCCCCCCCAGGGGCAGAAAGAGCGGAACCGGGGTCAGGAGGTGTGGGCTACCCATGTGCGTCTAAGTTGGGAGGGGGTGAGGGACTTCTCTACGGAAGTCAGGAAGCAAGGTTTCAGATGTTAGGGGCTAGCTGTGAGGGAGGCGTTTACCACCCCCTCATAAAACGAGTCAGGAGGCCCTTCAGGTGTCTGTCGGTGGGTCCCGTGCTTGGGAAGGACTGGCAGCAAGTATCGTGGCGGGTAGAGATGTTTATGTTAACATAGACTTCCAGGATCCCGGTGTTTGAGCTCGGAGTGCCTGTGGCCTTCAGCAGAGCTTTGACACGGAGGCAGCGGGGTCCCTACAGGACTGTCACTCTGCCTGTTTCAGCGACTTGCCAGTGGGCTGCAGATAGCAAGGAAATGTAGTAACTCGTCTTCTGCCTTTGTTTCCCACATCAAGACGGGGTTCTCTTTTATGGAGACCACGGCCCCCGGTCCCGTTTGCTCTGTATAGACTGAGCCTGGGGAGGTTCACGGCCCCAGAGGGTCTTTTCGAGTTCCGCTTCCTGCAGACGCGGGGGAGAGAAAACGGTGCACACGACCGGGATGTGAAGAGGTGTCACGACGTCCGGCCGGTTCCAAAGAGACCTGTGAATGGACATTCCCCCGGGGGCGGGCTGCTTCTGAGGACTCCAAGCGCGGTGCGCACTGCCGTTCCTCCTGCGTGTGCGCATGAAGGGAAAACCCGCGGGCGCAGCATTGTGACGTGTGCATTGTGACGTGTGCAGCGTTGTGACGTGTGCAGCATTGTGACGTGTGCAGCGTTGTGACGTGTGCAGCATTGTGACGTGTGCAGCGTTGTGACGTGTGCAGCATTGTGACGTGTGCTTTTCCTGACGGTGTCTTCCTCTTCCGTCAGTCCTGGCCTCCCTGTCCCCCTGCCCCTGTCCGAGCCGTTGAATTAAGTATTCGCACCTGTGCTCTGTTTCTCTTAGGGAGACGCAGCTAAGGGCTCTTTATCCCTAACTAGAGAGGAGCATGTTTCCGCCAGTTGAAGGGATTTCAGGCAACTGATAAGAAGTGCTGAGTATTCGTTACCTAGTTCTGGGGGCGGGGGGGGGGGGAGCACACGTGCCTTTCCAAACCCCTGAAATAAGGCTGTGCCTAAGGGTTGCCTTGAAGTCCTTCAGCTTTTAGGTGCCTTAGGCTGGGAGGACGAATCAGGTTGGGTAACAAGGAGTATAAGCTAGCCCTCCTGGTTTTTGGTTTGGGTTTTTTTTTTTTTTTAATTTATTTAATATTTAAAAAAATTTAACTTTTTTAATTTAAGAATTTATTTTTTACAAAAAATTAAATTTTATTTTTTAAAGAAAAAGTGTAGATTCTAGTTGGCAGAGTAGTATCAGTTTGAGGTGTACAGTGCAGCGATTCGGCACTTTCCGCGCGGTGCCGCCCGGCGCACCTGCTCCCCGCACCCACCCACCGCCCCTGTTTTCTCGGTTTTCCGAGTCGTTTCTCGGTTTGTCTGTCTTCGCTTCCGGCTCCCTCGTTTCGTGTCTGCGGTTCCGCGCAGGCGTGACATCATGTGGCGTGTCTCCTGCTGACTCAGGTCCCTGAGCCCGGCGTCCCCGGCTCCCTCCGCGTCCAGAAGGGCCCTGACCCTGTTTCCAGTCCGGAGCTCAGCCTCTCCTCGCGGCCTCCCAGCGCCCCTTCCTCTCCCCCGAAACCGCCGTGGGCCTCTCTGTCTCTCAGAGCCTCGGGGTCGCCCGCGCACCCCCGCAGCGGAGGCGTCGGTCCCCGCGAGGCCGCGAGCGCGGGGAGCAGCGGTGCGGGCGGAGGTCGGGGAGCGAGTCCCCGCGGACCCCTCGGGGCGACGCAGCCTCCCTGCGCCCACGAAGTTCGTCTTTCAACATTTGTTCTGTTCCTCGACTTGTCCAGCCCCTCGTCCGCGGGTTTGCTCGTAGAGACCATTCCGGTGGCTCCACGGTCACCGCGGCCTCTAGAGCCACCGCGACCCCGTGCTGGGGCTTCCCTGCCCCGCGAGCTGGTCGGTCCAGGCCCGTCACGGGACCACCAGGTTAGACGGTGCCGCGGGTTCGCAGGTGCAGGCGTGCGGAGAATCCCCTGCAGCCCGGCTGAAGCCCGAGGGCTGGAAACCGCCCCGGGGCTTCTGACCGCATATATCCTGGGCGCTCAGAGGGCGGCGTTTCTGACCGGTTCGCGGGGGACCTGCCGACTGCCCCAGCGGCTCGGGTGTTACGCTGTGACATCCCTGCTTTCAGCCCTGTGGTGACTTACTATCCTAGACCCAAATCTGAGCTGTTGCTGGGCTCTGCCTCCGCTCTCCTCTCTGGCTGTAACCCCTCCGCTTCCCCTTTCTACTCCCTGCCTGCCTGGCCAGGCGTCTGGGCTTTTCCCAACTGCTGCTTAGCCTCAGGGTCTCAGCGCGTCCCAACTCCATTTTCCTGGAATGCTCTATCCCCACATGTGCATGGGTCACTTTTTTTTATTTTTATTTTTTTAAATACGTTAATGTCTCTGTTGAAATGTCACTATCTTCAGAAAAACGTACTCTGGCCACTCATTCTAGGGAAACCCTCCATCCCCTGCTTCTACCTCCCGCCCCTATCATTTTGTGTTGTGTCCCTCTCTGATACTGCTTTTGGTAGAGCTTATCATAGCTTCTGTTGTTGACTTACCTGATGGATTTACCTTTATGCTCCTATGCCTTCATAATTGCTCAGTTCGTAGGAGGGACTAACCTTTTCTTGGGGGTGGGTGAGTAAATGAAGGATATGCACCTGGAGGTCTGTATATACGTGGAGGGGTATGCACCGTGGATGAAAGAGTAGATTGAGCTTGGAAGGGGCATAAGAGGTGGGCTTGAGACACTGCCCAGGCTCTAGTACAGTTCTAATGCCAAGAGCATACATTTTACTGACTTATGGGCTTAATTTCTTATTTATGCTTCATGTTCTGATGCTGTGTGTCAGATTGACTTGGTGTAAGTTTCTCATATTTTTAATTCCTTTTCTCCCCCTCGTAAATTGCATGAGCGCGCTCACCCTGACCGTGTCCTGGTCGTGCAGCTGGTCTTCTTGCCTCGGTGTAAAATGAGAACAGGGGTGCTGAGTGTACTTCTTCCTGCTTGTCTCTGTAACTCACCCTTCTAGGAGATGAGCTCACTTCTTGGATGGTGTGGCTGGGAAAGAACAGGGGGAACAAGAGGTGCAAGTAGGAGGCAGGCTGGGTTCACCTTCAGAATTCACAGGCACCGGGATTGAGGGAAGTCTGGTTTATGAGGGCTCTTTTCCTCTGCTGTCATTTTTATCATTATGCCCGGTGCCTCCTTGTCTCTGGGCCTCTTGTCCCATGGTTTAGAACCGAGGGCAAATGAGCCGAGAAAATGTGCCTCGGGAGCAAAGCTACCATGTGGCAGATTTACTAGATTTAAAGTCAGTCGCTGCCTTTGAATGACTTAGGGCACCTGACCTAACCTCCCTGAGCCTCTGTTTTCTCATGTTTAAAATGCTAGTAATAGCAGGGTTGGTTGGGCTGACGTTCAGTGAAAGTATAACGATAACATCAGGTCACAGAATCATGGAAAATACTACAGTGCTCGGTATACAAAACTTGTCAGTGTGTTCACTGAGTCATCATTATTACTCTTGCCACTCTTAGTCTCTGACTCCTCTGCAGGTCAGTGTTTGGTTGTCTGTCTGTTCACCCTCCCACTGCATTATTGCTCTGTCCACCCTGAGTTGCTAGAATTTTGGAATCTTCTTTACCGTCAGGAACCAAATATGCTGAATTCGTCCTCTGGCTGTAACTTCTTGTACCTGGGAGGTGGCTTTTTTTTTTTTTTTTCTTCATCCAAATTTCTACCTCTAGAGTGCCTCACCGGCCACTCTGACTCATGTTTACACTATGTGACTGCTACTGGTCCGTAGCTGCTGGGCACAGATTAGCAGGACACTGCAGACAAAGCAGAGATGTTTTTAAAATCACAATTGGAAAACACACAATAATCTGGCTTCCTGGGATGTGATGTTCCATCATTATTTATTTTAAAAACTGAAGTATGAAGAAATAGGTATTCAGACTCTTGCCACTCGTTTTGTACTCCCACCCCCCCCCCCCCAAGAATAAGCATCATTCTTCTCCTATCACAAGTGGGCCTGCTTGCCAACTTCCTATTAGTTTGGGACAACATTTCCTATAGTCATCTGAAATTAAATTGTTATTCCAATTATCACCATGGGCTCCGTGTTTGTTTTGTACACCCAAGCTTCTGTTCCTTTTTTCTTTAGACAGCTGAATAGGGTTAAGCTACAATGATTTCCATAGAACACGAGAAGTGGGTAAACCCAGATTATTCTGGGAAATAAACTTGAATGATACTGCTTTTGCTGTTAGGGTCAGATTTGGGGGCTATCCAGTATTTTATCTAAAAAGTGATCAAGCTTCTTTTTCGTATATTTACATAGAGTATCTGAATGAATGAAAACAGTGAGATAAAAGCTACTATCCATTGATCGATTCAGTGTTTTTGAGGCAATGTACTGGGCACGTTAGGTCTCTTATGTTTTATGTAATGCTGACCATCTTATTTCATAAGATCATTGTGTGAAGCTCATTTTACAAATAAGGAAATTGAGGCTATAAGAAAAAATACTTTGTCTAGGGGTCATTCCAGTTAAAACGTGGGAGCCTGATTTTACAAGTAAGCCTGTATTTGTCTGTTTTTAATAACTGCCTTCCCCATTCCACCTTTTATCAAGTGTCCTGCATTCAGGAAACTGTAGTATTTTGCCAGCCTGGTTTATTGGGGTCTGATCTCAGTGAGGTGTGCAGACCTGAGGCCATGTTATTTTTTCTCTTCGGTTATTTCAAACATGCGAGGATGGGTTTCCTTTGATGCTAACTCAGGCAGATCGCCCAATTTCAGGGAATTTCCAGAAAGTACCAAGTCCACTCCAGGCGAGTCCACATCTTCAGCCCCCTGCCCAGTCTCACCCTTCCACCGCTGCATCGGGCCTCGGTCTGAGCGACTGGGAATACAGCTTAGAGGGGGTATCCTGTTTTTTCACTCCTGGGGTCTAGGCTGCCCCCTTCTGGTTCTTCTCTCTTCTGATGTATTATTATTATTATTTTTTTTAAGCTTTATTTATTTATTTGACAGACTGAGACCACAAGTAGGCAGAGAGGCAGGCAGAGAGAGAGGAGGAAGCAGGCTCCCCACTGAGCAGAGAGCCCAGTGCGGGGTTCGATCCCAGGACTCTGGGATCATGATCTGAACTGAAGACAGAGGCTTTAAGCCACTGAGCCACCAGGCACCCCTCTTCTGATGTATTGTATCAGGCAGGAATGAAATGGAAAATGGCAGAAGCTTTTTCAGATTCACTGGTGGTTGGAACAGTCCTGTCTTGACTGTGGTGCCCTCAGTCGGGTCCACGTACGGGTTGTACCTGGACAGTGTGAGAGGGCCCTCCTCCTGGCTCTGAGGACCGCACTCCAGTCTTGCCGGTGGGATCCATCTCCTGCTGGATGGGGAGGGCGGTCAGCAGGGACCACGAATGCTCCCCTCTCTTTCCTGGTATCTCCTCACCCATGGGCAACTCCTGTTTGCCAAATGGAGGTATGGTGCTGCTCCCATTGGCTTCTTGTCCTTTTCCCTGTTAGTAGCTCTTTCTGGAACTTCCCTCCTCTTAGGAATTATGCCACTTCAGCAGACGTTCATGGTGGATCGTGATACCCAGCCCCCAGTCTTAATCGGGGTGGACCCTCTTTCCCCAGCTGGGCTTCTGCAGGAAGCATGTCCTTTCTCTTTCTCTTGGAGAGGGGAGGGGTAAGAACAGCGCTGTCTCCCAGGCCACTTCCTCGCTCTTCTGAGGATTGCCTTTCAGATTTGTTTCATTCCTTGGTTTCTGTAACCTGGCAGAAGCAGGGACTCGAGTCCTTTCTTAAGTTCTGGTGGAAATGGCTACTCTAGGGGGGAACGTGGGAGCCTTAGGTCCCTATTATCTTGAGCGTTGGTGCCTTGGCTCCAATCCAGAGGCGACTGGAGAAGATCCAGGCGACACCTGATGACCCAAGCATTTCGTCATTCTGTCCTCGCAAGAACTTGGGCCTGGGGGTGGGGGGGTCTCATTTTATGAGGGGGGCAGGTTACACCCACGGACGTGAGTTCACTTCCCCACGTCTCACAGATGACGGGAAGACCAAAAGACTCCAGATGCTTGCTTTGCAAATTTGTACCATGAGTCAGGCTTTGTGCTCGACGTTTTCCTTGTAGGACCAGGTGACCCACCGGGGCGAAGTGCTCGGACAAGGAAGCCACCTCGGTATCGGCTGCGGACGGGCCGGTGTTTTCACCCGGCGCTGCCGTGTTGATTCCGGCCCCGGGTTCCCGGTCCATGCCGCGAACGCTCACGTTTGCAGCCACTTTTGCCAGAAACGGTGTCTAAAAGCTGCCATTATTTTAGAATGTGGCTACACCAGGGCACAGACGGCCTGTGCTCGTGTGTACGCATACTCGCGCATGGTTTAAAAGTGGCCTCCGTGTGCTAATTCTGTTTTCTTCTTAGTTACAGGGATGCAGAAAGGAATTTCCACAGTATCTCTAACAGATGGTCCTATGCAGACCGTTCCAGCAAAGAGGAAGTCGAAGACGTCTCAGGAATCCTTCAGTGCACCGCTAACATGCTCGGTACATTAACTCTGTATTCCTGTGGGGGACACGGCAGGAGGGGAAGGGGGCAGACGGTATAAACGTTTCATTTTCTGCTAATGGGAGGACTAGAGGTGAAGACAAAGGAAGACGAAGACCTTGTCTTCAAGTGATTTAATGTCGACACTCCTGGAGATGTTTAAGCGCAAATTACGTGCCTGCCATTTACTTGGAGGGTGAAAAACACAATAATAATACTCGCCTTCCAGGAAAACCTGGAATTTGTATGTTGGGACTCGCCTCCTGTGATCCGTATTTTTCTGGCTCTGAACCTCGACTGAAGTTGGGGATCTTCTGTCTGAGCCCGTGATTGTCCAGTCTCTAATAATTTCAGTATTGTTATCACTGTTGTTTGTGAGAGGCCGCGGCTGGAGCGGGAGGGCGGCTCACACGTCCTCCCAGGGGCGCAAGGACTCAGCAGTGAGGCAGGTCGTCTCCTGAGGTGTTTGTCTGTGTGTGCGTGTGTGTGTCCATCTTGAAGATCCCAGTGTTTATGATGGCAGGACTGTTGGATGCTCCCAGCATGGCTAGGGGGTGATGTGAGCTGTACCGAATCATGCCGTCTTAAGGCACCCGGAGTGAGCTGTGCTATCTTACTGTCTGGTGTTGGTGGTGTGTGAGAGCTGCGTTGTATTATATTTCACGTGGATACCATAGCAGGGATATTTTTTGCCCCAAAGTCTTACATGGGTTTTTAATTAAAAAAAAAAACAACAACAATATCAAATTTGGGGGGAGCCCTCCCTTTTCCTTATTACTCAGACAGGGACCTGTGGAATGTTGGTAGGGAACAACCAGTCTTAGTGACTAACTCCGTATAGAACTCAGAATCCCCTTTCCCTCAGGGTCCGATCGTGAGGACTGGGACAAACTTGTTTGCCTGACTCTCTTTACCCCTTAGAGTAAGTGCTTTCATGGGAGACCTTGGGGTGCCTCCTACCACAGATTCCAGGTGACTTCAAACCACGAGTCTACCAGATTTTTCTAAACATACTGACTGCCAGAGGTAGCTCTGGCTTTTGTACGCTGGAGCCTTGATGACGTCTACCCGTTGATAACATTTTCATTCCGTGTAAACCCAGAATGTTCTGTGACGAACTTGGACCTTTCGTGAGGAATGGTTTGTCTATAATATAAGCAAGGGAGTGAGGGACAGTGAAAAGGAAGCCCACGGGTTCCCAGGGGGACTTAACCTTAGTCCCCCTTAATGTATACAGGGGCAGGGATGTCCTTCTACCCCAGGGAACTTAGTTATTGCAGAAGAGAAGGGATAAGAACAAATGGGGGCCAGGGCTTGGCGTGACCCAGACTATTTATAGTTTTGTCCATTAGTTTAAAAAAAAAAGGAGCAAGTAAGGTTGCTAACTTGGAAAGGCAAGGGTAATTTGTTAAATGGGTCATGTTTTAATGCCACCATTTTATAGAAGAAGGGACATCTTAACTCTCCCCCCAATAGGCCTAACCTCCAATAAAAGATGGGCATTTAAATAGAATAAACTTAGTTCAATGACCAAGAAAGAAAAGAAGTAAGGAAGGGAAGGAGGAAGCCTGAGCTCTGTTATCAACCTTCATTTCTCTGGGGACTTGGTGGGCTAAGATGGTGCCCCATGAAGGGATACATGAGAATCTTGGCAGAAGGATGTTTACTATTTGGAAAAGCGGTTCTTGATTTGAGCAGTTCGTAAATATTTCCCTGCCCCTCACCATCTCCTTGCCTTGTGCTCCCCGCCTGGCCAGCAGGAGGGCGTGAAGTGTCCAGGGTAAAGCTGTGGGGGTGCTGAAGGCCTCTGCACCCGCTTGCTCTTGGGGCCGGCAGTTGGGCGAGTAACCACCAGGGGACGCTGTTGGCCCAGCACCGCGTCGTTGTCTGGCGTGGCCTGGAGCTGCAGATCCCCTCGTCAGAGGGAAGTCTCCCGAAAGTGCTACCTGATATTAGGGAAAGAGTGGTTTTAGTAGACTAGAGCAATTAGACTTTTTTCTTTTCTTTTCTTTTTTTAAAAGATTTTATTTATTTATTTGACAGAGAGAGACTCAGCGAGAGAGGGAACACAAGCAGGGGGAGTGGAAGAGGGAGAAGCAGGCTTCCCGTGGAGCAGGGAGCCCGATGCGGGGCTCGATCCTAGGACCCTGGAATCATGACCCAAGCTGAAGGCAGACACTTAACAACTGAGCCACCCAGGCAACCCCATTAGATTAAAAAAAAAAATTATTTAAAAATATATTTTTTATATTTTTATTTATTTAATTTATATAAAAATTTTAATTTTTATATATTTAAAAAATATTAAAAAAAAATTTTTTATTGATTAGAGAACAAGAGCCAGGGGGAGGAGCAGAGGAAGAAACAGACTTCCCACTCAGCAGGGAGCCCAGTGATGTGGGGCTCGATTCTCAGACCCAAGGATCATGACCTGAGCCCAAGGTAGACACTTAACTAACTGAGCCATCCAGGTGCCCTGAGAGATGAGATTTTATTTACCCCTTAGTAATAATGGTAATTTTAAAAATGTACAATAATGGTAATTAGTAAAAATAATGGTAGAAAATAATGGTAATTAGTGAAATGTAAAAAGCATAATCTTTTTTTTAAAAAATATTTATTTATTTGACACAGAGAGAGACCACAAGCAGGCAGAGGTGGGGGGGGGAGGGGTGAGCAGGCTCCCTGCTGAGCAGAGAGCTTGATGCGGGCCTCCATCCCAGGACCCTGAGATCATGACCTGAGCCGAAGGCAGAGGCGTTAACCCGATGAGCCACCCAGGTGCCCCTAAAAAGCATGATCTTGTACAACTTAAATTTTTGAAGAAGAAAACGAAATGTCTGCCGTCTGTTGACCAGAGACTGGCGTGGGTCCAACAGGTGACGACGGGCTTGAGCGTAGCCTGTTCTGAGTCTTGTCTTGTCACGACTCCTGCAATATGGACGGCCTGAGGACAAAGGTAACAGCTTCACTGGTCAGAGTCCTTGGAAACTGTGTTTTCAACAAGTCATGGAACAGTGGTTGATCTCGGTTTGCTGAGATTTCCTCTTGTTCAGTGACATTTAAATTCTCCTGGGCAATCACTTATGAGAAGGCAAAAATCCATCAACTCCATGAAGAGAAAAGTATGACCTGAGAAAGGAGCCGTCTTTGGAGTGAGGGAGTTTGGCACAGAAATAGAGAGTCTTGGCCAGGTTCAGAGAATCCTTCTAGATGGGTACCTGTGGGAGATTTTCCAACAGTACGATACACATTCATCACCTTTGGGTGGCATGGTTAGAATATGGTGTATTTGGACAGGGAGTACATACTTCTCTTGTCTACTTCGTCAACCAGGAGCTAGTAGTAGAGACGAGAAATGGGTGTTGAGTTATCTGTGTGTTGCTTCACTTATTATCAAGAAAGATTAAAAGTCCTTAGGTCAGAAAATAGGACTAGGGAAGCCAGTTTTGCTTCTTGCAAAATGACCTTATCTGTCAGCTTAGTATGTATTCCTCTAGAGGGTTTGATCATGTGCTGGCTTTTTAGGTTGAAGTTTGAGTCGAGTGGTTGGCCTGCAATGAAAGGACCTACAGAGTGGGAGAAATCTTGCTGCAGAAAACAGGCTTGGCCTCTGTCCCGTATTTGTTCTGTTGCTTCCTTCCTAGGACTCTCTGGAAACACATGTGTGGTGGAGTGGGTCATCCCTTTCCTAGTAATGGGACGGAATTGTTTGCAGATCAACATTTTGCCATTTATTTCTCTCTCTCTCTTTTTGGCTTCGAAACTGGTAGTTGCTATTTTTCGTCTCATCATTTACAAATTAGGGATATTAAGGACAGACTGCTCAGAGTCTATTATTCGCCTCCTTTTGGTGCTCTGGCCGTCCCCGTGGTAATGCGGGACCTCTCCAAAGAGGCTTTTAAACTCTGGGAAAGGCTATACAGAGAAAGATCGCTGTGAACTCTGCCCTCCCCGCTGGAGGCTTTCTGTGTGAAATTTACTGCTTTATTTGGAATAGATCTTCTGCTCACCAAAATGATCTAATTTTAGTTGCCTGAAAAATTATGGCTTTTCCAGTCATAATTTGCGAAACCCATTTTTAGCTCCAATTAAAAGTAGTACAATGTATTTATATTCTTAGGTGCAACATTGAGTATTTTCTTGGATATGGAAATGCTTCAGTGGTACAAAGGAGTGTCTATGAGAAAGTGCTGAAGGATCAGTATCATGTATCTGTGTTTGTTGCTGAAGTGTTAGCCCTGGTCTTGTGGTCTGGACTTAGGTAATGCTGGGGGACAGGGATAGAGGAGGGAGAGTTAAGGAAAAAAGATAACAAGTAGCTAGCTTCCTTACGTAATGCAACGCAGAATAAATGAGGGTTTTGGCTATTTCAGTCGTTTGTTTTCTTTGGGCTTTTTCTTACCAACCCAGGCAGAGTCTGGGACATTCCAGGATATGCGGGACAACAGAAGGATGGATAGCTAACTACTTGGGTGTGCCCCTTTGTTTTCCTTGCAACAAAGTAACCCTCTCTGTTCAGAAAAGCATCAGAGGACTATCGTCCTAAATAGGCAGGATAACAAGGCCTTAATCACCTTGGAGCAGTGCCTTCCCACATCCCCCTTTTAGCCTTGGAGATAGAAAGCAAGATGTTAAAGTGGCGTTAGGTTTGGTCCTATACTCTGGCGGGGCCGTCTCAGTCCTGGCCTGTTTGACTTCTGCAGAAGGGGTTGTGGGTGTGGCGTTTGGAGAACGTCTGGTGCTGTAGGATGGAGGAGGTGCGGAGGGAAAAGGTCCTTGCACAACCAGATACCTGGTATCTGGTTTCTGGTAGAAATCAGAAGTGAGCACTCGGGGTCATCCCCTTGCCGGGACGGAGCGCGAACTCGGGGCTGCTGGTTTGGTAGGAGCAGGTATGTATTGAGTATGAGCGAGTGTAGCCACCTGCTGCTTTCGCTACATGCATTTTCTCTCCAAAGAATCAAAGACCTGAAGGGTGGAAGAACGGCCATCCAAGTGTTCTCTCTTTTAAAAAAGAAGGTCTTCTGGGAGAGTGAGGCTTTATGGCCTGCAAAAACCCAGCACGTCTCAAGTCAGAATCAGGAGCAATGTCATGGGGATATTGATTGGGAAAGGGCTGGTGAGGAAGACAGAGGACCTGGCCTGTGGGGCGCAGAGCTCACGGCTTCTTCCTGGCGGCAGGGACTCTGAGACCCTCTGAAGGCAGAGCACTCTGTCCAGTGCCACCCATTCCAGAATCCTTAGCCGGCAGAGAGTTTTATTTTGTTTTGCTTTATGAGCAATAATTTGTTGTTTATAGGTTAACTTGTCTGTGCTTTTTGGTTTATATCATGATGGGGAATGTGCACTTTGCAGCCTTCTAAATGACCATAAAACTGTGAAGGATTAGTCAGCCTACTTAGGGTTAAGCTTACTTTGGGGGTTTTCTTGGAATAAATCTAACGCATGCTCCAGTTCACTAAAGAATTACACGATTAACGTCTTTAGAGTCTTGGAGAACGAGTTGGTGCGATAACCACTTAATATTTTCATTGAAGAATTAGGATCAATGGCAGCAGATACATCCTACTGATATAATTCTTGTTACAGTAACTTGGTAACTGATAATTTTTCCTTTTTACTAAAAGTAAATCATGTCAGTATCTTTATAAAATGAATTAGAGTTAGTGTTTGGAGGAGACTTAATTTCTTAATTGATTTAATAATGGCATTATAATATACTAGTGGTTCAGAGCAAAAATGAGCCAGATTATTGGGGTTGAATTTGAAGTTTAGCTACTTAGTGGCTGTATGGATTTGAACGAGTTACTTCATCTTTCCCATACTTTACGTTTCTCATTTTGTAAGATGGTTATAATATAACTACTTACCTCCCACAGTCATTAGGAAGATGAAATAATTTAATTTATACAAAGTACTTAAAGCTGCCTGAGAAATAAGAAATGCTACACAAGCATTTGCTCTGAGTATTGGATATTCTCAGAATAAAATTTGCATCAGCCCTGGGAGGTCTGTATCGCTCACTTCTATGGCTGAGGAAGTGGGTACTTTGTTAACTTGTTAGGTTTCCTTGTCAGGGACAAGGAGCCACAGAAGCAGAATTTATACCCAGGTCAGTCTGATTCCCAACCTCTTGTTCTTTCCAGTGCTTTCTGCTGCCTTCTAGAGTTGTTGGATTGAGGCAGACTTTCTATCACTTCTCTTTTGCTAATTGCACAAGTCTTTCTGGGTCTGTGAACTGTGACTGTTTTACTTAGTTCATTCCTGTTCCAAAGTGTACCTGGGATATTTGCTTATATGTAGTAAGTAGTACCCAAAACATTTCTCCCTGGTCCTGAGGAGAGCAATTTTTTTTTTCTTTTTCATAATTTGGATCTTTTTCAGTTCAGAGATAGTATTTTCCTTTAGATTTCATGTGTTGACAATGCCAGTGAGGGGTGATGTGTTTGTACTCATGACACAAACAGGTTTCTCAGTTGAGCCTTTATAAAGATACACCAGTTCTGTTGGCTAAGATTTCAAGCTTATCTTGGCATTTACCTGGCTTAACATGTTAGACCTCACGGGTGGGGCACAAAGCCTCAAAAGGTGGTACTTCTCATAATATTGATTTTTTTTTTTTTTTTAATGGATGTTGCCTTTTAAAGTTTAGGAACACTGTCATGGTATCTCATTAGGAAAGTCATTATAATATCTCATTGAATAACACAGATTAATAACATAATTTAATTCCTAACCAAGGTCTTGAGGAGCAGGTCTAGGTAAATTGGGAAGAACTCTGTTTTCTGTTCTCTGCTCACATACTTTGCCCGAAGTGCTTAGATAGGGCACGTGGGTCTAAGAAGGAATGAGACCACTCTGGGGGACACTAACTCCAATATGTGTCAAGTAAATACTTGAATAAAAATGGAATCTTCACTCCTGCATATCCGTTTCAGAAGATAGAAATAAGTTGAACAGAAATGTGAAATGCTTTCTCTCCTCCCAGAGACACTTTCTTATTTTAGGAGTATTTTCTTCTGACTCTTTCGACCAGCCTTTTCCCATTTGTCCTTTTTATTACTTTTTTTTCTTTCTTTTTTGTCTTCTCTGTTTATCTCTATTGCATTGTCTTCTGCCACTACTGACTTCATCTGGCGCTTCTCTGTATGGGAGGGCAACTTCTCACATCCTACATTCCTCACACTGTTACTCTCTTTCTGAATTCTTCAGGAGATAGGATTTTGTTTTTCTTTTCCCCTTAAATTTTAAAAAATGATTAATTTCAGTATAGTTTTAGATTTATAGAAAAGCCATGAAGATAGTTTATAAATTTCTCATATATCCCACATTCCTTTCTTCTGTTATTGATACCTGACATTACTGTGGTACTTGGGTCCCAGTTAGTGAGCAAGTATTCCTGTATTGTTACTGACTAAATTCCATGCTTTATTCAGGTATCTTTGGTTTTTATCTGTTTTCCGTTCCAGGATCTCACTTAAGATACCACAATACATTTGGTGGTCTTATCTTGCTAGACCCTCTTGTTTGTGACAGTTGCTCAGATTTTCCTTATTTTCAATGAACTTGATGGTTCTGAGAGGTACTGGTTGGTCTTGCAGTTGTCTGTTGGGGGCTCTGACGTGTGTGTGCGTGTGTGCGTGTGTGTGTATAACATTTCCTCCCTTTCTAACACTACAAGATGCCCCAGGCTCGTCTTGTGTATTTTCCGCCCCAGCCCTAGATTCAGCTGTCTATCCAAAGAGTCGTGGTTCCTTTCATTGGAGAATTGGTGTTAGAAACCAAAATCTGGGTGCTAGGAGTACTGTTGCTACTGGTGTATTCTTGTTTCCAAGCTGTCGCAGATGACGGAGCAGGGAAATATGTCTGTGTCGATAACTCACGAATATATGCTTATCTGTGACTATTTCTGTAGGTGCTCCTCCGTATCTGTATTGCGCTAAATATGCGTCCATAGTGCTCCAACCGTGGGCGTCATTCTGACCCTTCCGCCTTGCTTGTCTGTAACCTCCTACTGCCCCAGTGGGAAACTTGGCTCTTACTGGCCATCCCTTCAGTCTGCTCAGTCGTTGGATTGCTGTATGCACGGACAGTTGTTCCAGAGAATACGTACACCCATGGGAGAAGGTGGTATCAGCCACAAGTGGAGTGTTAGTGTCCATTTTTGGAGTATGAAGCTACGTGTTGAGTTTTAGGGACTCCACTCATATCCAGTGTTAGGGCAGCACCTTTCTCCTCCACCACCTCCAGCAAGGTGTTTCTCATACAATTATAAAATAGTAACATCCTTTTATCACACTCTTAATTCTGTCCTGTGATTCTCTGATAGCCTACAAAATAGAAAAAAATCTGTTACATGATAATATATAATATACAAATGTATTTCTCTATATATAATATATAATTTATGGGCGCCTGGGTGGCTCAGTGGGTTAAGCCGCTGCCTTCGGCTCAGGTCATGATCTCAGGGTCCTGGGATCGAGTCCCGCATTGGGTTCTCTGCTCCGCGGGGAGCCTGCTTCCTCCTCTCTCTCTCTCTGCCTGCTTCTCTGCCTACTTGTGATCTCTCTGTGTCAAATGAATAAATAAAATCTTTAAAAATATATATATATATATAATTTATATTATATATAAAGATAAAAATCTATTTAACTTGCGTATTAAGGTTTACATTCTGTGCTGGAAAATTCTGAGTATTGATAAATGCATAGTTTCATGTATCTATCATTAAAGTATCCTGTGGAGTCTTTGAACTGTCCTAAAAAAAAAAAGTCCCCTACGCTTCACCCATTCAAACCTGACCTCCTCTCTGCATCAGACCCCTGGCAACTACAGATCTGTTTGTCCTTCTGTAGTTTTGTCTTTTTCAGAATGTCCTATAAATGGAATCACACAATACTTAAACTTTTTACATTTTTTTAATACTACATCAATAAATTATAGAAGTATACTTTTTTTCCTGTGGCTTAGCAGTAGGCATTTAGGATTAATACACAACTTTGTGTGGCTTGATGGTCGATTCCTTTTTAATCTCAGGATAGTATTTCATCCCACATGAAGGACCCCACTCTTGGCTTCTGCATTCACCTCTTGAAGGGCAGCCTGGTTGTTTCTGTTTTTGGCAACTATGAGTAAACCTGCGGTAAACATTCAACCGCAGGTTTTTATGTAGCCTGAGGTTTCATTTGGCCAATGTCTAGGAATAGGATTGCCACGTTTTGTTTGTTAGCTTTGTAAGAAACTGCTAAGATGCCTTCTCCAGTGGCTGTGCCATTTCTTGCTCCTCCTATCCAGAAATGGGTATTGTCAAGTTTTGTTTGGTCTGTTTTTAAAATTTTTGTCCTAATTGACGGGCCTTTTCCCTTGACATTTCATAAACAGCACCTGCTGTCTTCTTAATAATTTCAATGTATACCAAGGAGAGTTAAGTATTTTGTTTTCCTGCTTTATCATCCTTTTTCAAGATCTTAGGACTGAGTGGACACACCGCTTGAAAAATTCTGAATCGGGGCAGAGATTGTCCATGGTACTACTAGATAGAATCTTTATCTTTGGTTTAGTAAAAATAAGTCCCGGAACAGAGTTAGTTAGAAATGTTAGGATTTGGATGTAAATTTAAGTGACATTAAGCCCACAAACAGTCCTGACGTCTTCTGTGCCCCCGGCCTGCAGAGTAATTCCTGAACTAACCTCCTAGTACTCAGGCCATTCTCAGAAGCGGGTTTCTCAAGCCTCTTCCACAATCCCCGTTACTCTTCTCAGGCAGTTGTATGTCTTGCATTTAGGATCTGCCGCGTTCCTACCAGGGGAACAAGTTAGGTGTGACTCAGAGCAGACGAGAGGGGAGTGCGGGCAGGTCGGGCTGCTCACAGAGGGTCACCCCGTTAGCGCGTGGGGCGGCCGCGAGACCGTGAGGCTCCCACGTGAGAGGCTGCAGCATTGTCTGCGGAGCCCTCCACTGCCTCTGTGAGAAGAGAGTCATGGCTGTTTCCGTTTTTCCTCTGAGTTGGAAGGAAGCTTATTCTTCCGTTACTGTATGGGAGAGAGGAGTGGGAGCCCATAGCATTGCCTGGGTCGGACTCCAAGCCCATTTTTGTTGCCTTCCTCGGACCCATGACCCATTTCATAGTGATCTGGCACGGTTCCTCTTTTAATCTAAACACCGTGTTTGGAGCCTTTTCACTCAAATGAACACCCCACCTCCCCTTCTGCCTTCGCTTTTTCCTTTTTATGTGACGACTTTTATTCATCAGATAAATCATTTCTGCGTGGAGGTCTACTTTTAAAAAAATTTTTGGTACCTTATGTTCTGTTTTCATGCTGCTTTGCTACAGAGCTCGGACTGTGGGACCGCTATACATTTTAATAGCTTGCCATGTAGTTATCCTGAGAATTAATGAAAAGTAAGATTAGAGTGAAATACAAACATCTTGGGTTGTGTGCTAGATGAATTGTCACTTTTACTGCCTTGAGTTCAGGTCTCGAGTCAGTGTTGAGTGTTCCTGACAGTATTTCTATGAGCTATTTATTTACATTGGTGAGTAGAGTTTTAGGAGTTAAATAAAAATGCTCCCTGAATTAAGGCTTTCTATGTGTGGTACATTCCTCTATTATCTCACTGTGAGTCTATTTTTAAAAAGCGAGAGTCTTCATCTCTTTTGATTTGTTGTTTGAGAGCCTGCCCAGTAAAAGATGCTCATATGTTTTATTTGCCATGCGGAGATCTAGGGAGGATAAAACGTGGCCACCGAGGGAGGATTCTGGATCATGGATGATTTTTTTTTTTTTTAAAGATTTTATTTATTTATTTGACAGACAGAGATCACAAGTAGGCAGAGAGGCAGGCAGAGAGAGAGAGAGAGAGAGGGAAGCAGGCTTCCTGCGGAGCAGGGAGCCCGATGCAGGGCTCGATCCTAGGACCCTGAGATCATGACCTGAGCCAAAGGCAGCAGCCCAAACCACTGAGCCACCCAGGCGCCCCTGGATCATGGATGATCTTTATAGGTGCTTTAGATTTTTGCCTATTTCTATTACCCCTAATGATAGCTTGAGTGTTAGGAGACCCATTTCTGATGTAGCATGATTGAACCCCGAATTCCAGTTTCCGGCCTATCCTGTTTTTTTCCTATATTTCGATGCATTTGGGTCTTAACTTTGAAATAAGAAATGGTAATTTCCCTGTGTGGAGAGAGAAGCTGTAGACCTGAACATACTGGCTCCCTGTGCTATAAATGAATTTTATTGTAGCCCTTGTGCGCTGTGTGTACACTGATGGCCACCAAGTTACCATCCAGATCTGGTTGGGGTAGGTTCTCCTTGGGGGAGAAATGGCTGGGGACTGGGGGCTTGGGCTTCACTTAGCACATTGAAAATGGGAGTGAGTAGAACCACAGTGGTGGGTCCCCCATGGAAAGGATGAAGTGGGGATGGGGTATAAAGACCGTGTTACTTGAAGGAAGGGGAGTGCTTGTGACAGATGCAAAGAGACCAATAGAGTGCTATTAGCAGTCAGTTGAAGAAAAAGCAGACGCGATGTTCATAAGCAAGGGCGCTGAGTTAATTCCTGCCTCCTACACACTGGCCAATATTGAACATTGTCCAGAGCTAATGAGGAAAAAAAAAAAAGAGGAAAAGACAGCTCCGAAAGTACCTATTTTTTTTTAACATTGATGAATGTATGCTTTGGTTTTTGCTAGGGAGATGTGTTTTGCATTATTGATTTGAATCCTAATCCCAGAATAATTTATTTCTAGTCTAGAGTCTAAAACAGTGGATTCCTCTAGTGAGGGTACAGTAGGAGCATCCGGAGACATTAATTAAAAAAAAACAACAAAAGCAAAAAACACAGCAAAGGGACCAGCCTGCAGACACTATATACCCTGTAAACTCTCTACTCTGTAAATACCAGATAGTCTGATTCATCTAGGATTGGAACCAGGAATTTGTATATTTAAAAATGAGCTCCCCTGAGGGTTCTGGGGTGTGGGCATGTCTTGATCCCTTAATTCCAAGGCTAACCCTGCTCTTGGGCAAGTGTGCTTATTAGGACACTTCGCCAAATTCGTAGGGAATCTGATACCCAGTTAAATTTCTGTTAGTTGAGGTTCTAGAATCTCCGATGGTAGTTGCTGCCTTGTACACCACTTGGTTCTTTTCCTTACTCTGCTTCTCTTCAGGACTTGCAATTCTGCTTCTGAACCCCAAACAGGAATGGGGGCCCTGATTCCATCCTCTGTCCTTTGCCTTCCAGATAAAGGTTTAGTGTCTCTGGCTAGATGCTGTCTTCTCTAGTCAAGCTTTCTTCTTTTTTCCCTTTATCTCTTCGCCACATCTCTTTGATGCTGAGGACTGCTGGCTTTCACTGCCTCATTTGTATCCTACATCCATGATACCATGTTTTTTCCTGATTTTTCTCCTGTGTCTGCACCAATGGGCCTGTGAGTTAAGGGTCAGTTCTCCCTTTCTTCATCCTACATCATTAGCTTTGCGAAGACATGTGGTAGGTGGTTCATCCAATGTTAGAAATTGTAGGTTTAGTAAAATGCCGGCTTTAGTAACCTTTTTTCTCTCTCATCATCCCAGCACCAGAAATCCTAATAATCATCTAAGGACAGAGTTGGCCTAGGGGGAGATAAAGTGGGCCGGAGAGTGAGTTCGCAGCTGCCGTGGGAAGCAGAAATGTATTCTTGTGTGCGAGCTTTCGTGGAGCAGAGTCATTGTACGATCTTTACAAAGGCGAGGGCAGGAGGGATTTCAGCCTCAGAACAAACAGAGCGGTGACAAATGATCCTGATTCTTCGGAGTTACTGTGCTGAGGAACTGGTGCCCAGAAACTTTTTCACTGAAGATACCCCTGATTGCCCTCAATTTTCGACTTTTCCTTCTGTTTTTCCTGAGTCTGTGTACTTCCTGGAATGTCTCACACCCCGACTTCTCTGTGCACGTCTGTACCTCTCACTGTTCCTTTCTCTGTGTTCACACCCTTTCTTCATTATCCCACTTCTCGGTCCTACCTATTAACGAAGCGAACAGTGCAAACCTGCCAAGCATTTAAAAATTGGGTTCTCTTAATTTGTCATTATTCTCTGTTTTTGTCCTATTTAAGCTTATTGTTTTAGATGGCAAATTAATCAGGAGACTCTAACTTGTTGCAAATCTAATAAAACTTGTTAACGTTCTCCATGATCTTTGGGATTGGAGCTGGGCCACACTGGATCAATGTTGAACTACAGGAAAAGGTTTACTAATCCTGAGATGTGTACGTGACGTTGTAGAGCATGTTTGTCTTCTGTAAGAGTTTGCAAGTATTTTGTTGCATCAACGTGAACATTTAGGTGCCATTCTAGGCGCTGGTGATTCAGGGAGGAAAAGTAAGTGGGGAGGCTGACCAGAAACACACAAATAACAAAAACAGCAGCCTCAGAGAGATGCATGCTGTGGAGAGAAACAAGACCATGGAATGTACAAGAGGGTAGGAAGGGCTTAAATAATGAATGTGTTCATAATAATTTTTAATTAATTTAAATAATTGTAATGGAATTTCTGTTTGACCAGAGTGTTTCAGTAGTATTTCTGGATTCAGAGTTTCAGGAATGATTTTTTTTTTTTTTTAACCCTATGCCTTGGGGTACAGGAGGTTGATGGAAGTTCAGGCTTCTCCTCTCTTGTCTCGGTAGCCATCACCTCGAGAAGGTGGCTGCAGTGCTGTGTCCTAGTATTTCGGGCAGGAAACGGTTCCAGCGGCTCTTAACAATCACACACGTACTTGGTGGGTGCTCTCTCTGTGCCAGGCCTGTGCGGCTTCTAGAGATCGGACAGTGAGGTTCTAGAGATCGGACAGTGAGGAAGGCAGACCTAATCTCTGCTCCCCTGGACCTTCCGTCTTAGGAAGCTCGTGGCCAGACCGATGACGTTAGGAATAGAACCTCACTGCTTAGTGCGCAAAGTGGAAGGTGCTGACGTGTGGCCATTGGGAGACAGCCATTCCAGGAGAAGCGGGAACATCGCCCCCCAGAAAGGCTGAGAAATTTGGGATTCAGAACTCTTCTGTGTGATAATAGGGAGAACCCCAGTAGAAACAAAAATCCCAAGTCAAATCCATCCTTAGGCTTTCTCCTACACATTCCTGTAGTTGACCAATATCATTCTGTTCTACAGATGAAATCCTTAAAGCCCACATTGGAAGTGACTTACCCAAGATCACTTAGCTAATATATGATGGAGGTTGGATTTGAACAGAGCTTTGATAACTATAAAAGAAGAAACCTGTTCTTCGTACCATGTCACATTTTTTGTTTCTGAAAATAGCAACTTTAACACATCTCCTATTTAAAAGAACCATCCGTTTCTTAAAACAAAAACAAATCCCAAATCACCATGTGTGTGCACACACATGTATTACCGTAAACTGCCGTCTAGTACCCTACAGTACTTCAGCCAACACCTTGAACTAAAAAACGTCTTATAAATAACCTTTGCTAATGATGATTCTGGCCATGGAAGTATTTTCCTATTGAGGTGGGGGGTGGGGGGAGGCACCCAGAGAGCAAGGGTTTTGAATTGCTAAAAATGGGAGGAATCCAGCTTCTCCTTCTACCTTAGCATGGTTCTTGGTGTGTTTCCTTATCATCTATTCATCTTTCTCTTCCCCTGGCCTGTGGGTACGTGGTACTTAGATGCTGTGTTTAATTCTTTGTAAGCACCCCAACAAGCCAGAGAGGGCCTGGAAGGGTAGGTGTCTGAGAAATGCTGCTTGAAGGACAAAGACTGAGGAGCTCTTCCAGAGGAAGGAAAACTAAGGACAACACAAATTCCATGAATAGTCCTGGGTTGGATCCTATACTGGGAAGTGGCTATGGAGAGAACATTATTGGGACAATGACCAAACTGGAATATGGACTGTGGGTTAAATAATACTGTACCAGAGTTAAATTTTTTCATTTTAGAATTGTACTGTGGTGGGGTGCCTGGTGGCTCGTTTGGTTCAGTGTCTCCCCTCGGCTCAGGTCATGATTCTGGGATTCTGGGATCGAGTCTTGGCTCAGGCTGCTGCTCAGTGGGGAGCCTGCTTCTTCCTCTCCCTCTGCCCCTTCCCCCCAAGTACATGTGCTCTCTCTCATCTTAAAAAAATTTAAATGTTATTGTGGTTATGTACAGGGGCTTCCCTATTAGGAAATACACACTGAAGTATTTAGGGGAAAAGGGGTGGGATGTGTGCCATTTAGTCTCAAATTGGGGGTAGGGTGGGGGTAGGGTGGGGGTAGGGAGAGAATGAGAATATAAACATGGGATAAACTGTTAACACGTTGGTGAATCTTGGTAAAAGACTACGCGAGTTTTTGGGACCATTCTTGCAGTTTTTCTCTAAGTTTGAAATCCTATCAAAATAAAATATTTCCAAAAGCTGTTGAATAAAATTATAATTAAGTAAGTCCAGAGGAAGTTTCTATTTCTATTTGGTTATAGTTCCCATTTAAAAAAATTCAAACTTAAACTAAAACCCATGAATGAGTTTCACTGTGTTTTATTTCTTCTAATACCAACCATGGAAGCACCAAGTTTTACATGTAAAATCAGTGTCCAGATTGGAGTCCATTTATGGAGTGCATTTCCTCAGGTTTTGTGGTCTGACTTACTAACCTGATGCAGTGAAGTGAAGGACCTGGAGGATGAAATTAGAATAGTTTTCAGAACATAATCCCACTCTGTTTATCTAATATTGCAAAGAATTGATAGCACAATGGGTGATTCATTCCTCCGTCTCCCAGATCGTTTTACTGTTTTCCCACATAGACAAATACTCAAGAACGGGAGCTTCCGTTTCCACATGATGCGGAGGCTCAAACCTCCGTCTGCTCCTACTGCCTGTGGGCACCCTGGCCGGGCGCTCTAGCAGATGACCCCTGCACCAGGACCCCTCCTTTCTTCTCGTCATCCTTTTACTCCTAGCACATGTCTGGGCTTTCTAAATACTTTTGCCGATTTCAAAGGCCTCATCAGTCATTGACATAATCTCTTTTGTAGACTGTGATTTTTTTGGATTGCTTCCCTGACGTTTTAAATACCCAGGGTAAATTATTTTCACAGTCCGTCTTCAGTCATTAGATGCTGTTGCCGTGGGCTCTACAAGTGTTTCCGTATTTAGCAGCAGTGCTTTCTGCCTCTCTCTCTAGCGGTGGGACGGTGAACCAGAGCGCTCATCCGAAGGGGGATGTCACACAAAGTAGCTGTTGAACGTTTAAGTTCAGCGATTAGAAGTGTAAAGTGAACTATTTAGAAGGTGGTGGAAAATCCCGTGATGACCATTCTCTACGGTTACAATGACCGTAACGGGCCACTTGTTCAAATTCATGACCGGTCAGAACATTGAGCACATGCTAGATGCTCATTTTCTTTCTTGTTGGGCACATGGAATACTTTCGGAAGACTGTATCCATATTAAATATCTATTTAATTCTTTAAAATCTTAATTGTTGGGTGCCCGGGTGGCTCAGTGGGTTAAAGCCTCCGCCTGCAGCTCAGGTCATGATCTCAGGGTCCTGGGATCGAGTCCCGCATTGGGCTCTCTGCTCTGCAGAGCAGAGAGCCTGCTTCCTCCTCCTCCTCTCTCTCTCTCTCTCTCTGCCTGCCTCTCTGCCTAATTGTGATCTCTGTCTGTCAAATAAATAAATAAAATCTTTAAAAAAAAAATTAAAAAAAATAAAATCTTAATTGTTGCATAGAAATGGATTCTTGTCAAACGTAGTGAATTATACTCAAGTGTGAAACTTGGTCAGGATCGTAAGCAGCCTGTGAGGCAGATACATGTCATTTCATGTCTTCTTGGGTCTTCTTAACCACCCCCCCCCCCACCACCACCATCCCCACACACATTTTCATGTTGTTATGTACACCTTGGAATCTTGATCCTTGTGGGGCACAGGTTTTAATTAAGCGATGGGCTGATGCGAAGTGGAAGTCCAGGTAACAGTGGTCCTCAGTGTCTCTGTTCCCCCTTGCGGATGGTGAGCAAATGGGGGGGATCAGTGAGGCAGAGTAACCCCAGAGGAGCTGGCCTGCTCTTGGCTTCCTCCTTGTCTTATTTACCCAAGTGTTTGGGTAGTTCTGGTGAGTGAAATGGGGATGTGAACAAGCTCTCCTGCAGCATCCGTGCTGGGGACCACAGAAGCTAAGTCTATCGCTTCACTCTTCAAGAGAAGGTCTCCTGTGTTGTGAGATTCGCACTTACAACCAGGTCACCATAGTCACAAAGCTTAAAAAAAAAAAAAAAAAGAAAAATCTATTTGCCTTTGACAGAACCAGGCCAACCACTCCATTGTCAGGGGGATAGAAAAAACAAATCATGTTGACCGTTGACCCCCTTCTGGACGCTGGAAAGGAAATAGAAGCATTTTGGCAAGTCCTGGGAATGGGCTGGAGAGAGAAGAGCCAGTGTTGGTTTTTGTATTTTTGTTTTTTCCTTTTGATTATGACTTTTTCTACAATGCACTCAACAAGTGCTTTGAAAACTATGTGACATCTTTCGTTGATGATGAATTTGAGGTCTTACAGCTCGGTAATATCTTCTTCCTATGAATTCCTCGATTTGGTTGACCTTTGGATGATGCATTTTTGTTTGCTTTCAAATATTAAAGATTTCTCATATAACCTTTTGTTTTCTTTAGGAGTTAAGGAGTGGTAGGGAAGTGATAAACATTTATGGGAAAAAGCAGGGCTCTGAATTCAGACGTTTTTGTGTTACATCTCCTTTGGGTCAAATAGTTCCTTAACTGCTTATTAAGATATCTGTAAGAGTAAGCGAAGCCTTTGCTGCTCTTTTCTTCCTCCTGTGCCTCCTGCCTCATGTGGTTTTTCCTCCCTCCCCTCCCCGAGAAGTCACGTGTCCTCCTCTTTGTCCTCCTCTGCTGTCTTTTGGTGACCCTGGGGACAGGGCACGGGTTAGGTAAGCAGGACACGCTCATCAGGCACAGATGAGACCCACCTGATTGGAGAAATGATTCTCGCTAGGGCAGTTTAATAAGAGACTAGGTCACAGTGTTTATAGGATCTGCTTGTGCATTTCCGTGGAAGTACCATGTTCAGCGTCACCTCTTTGTTCCTCATCTGGCCCAAACACAGTGATTGTGATTTTCAATAAAATCTTCCAGTCTCCGGTCCTCCTTCCCATGCATTTGTGGTATGTGACCTAGTGTGGTCATAACAAATGTGGCTTACTCTGGCTGAGTGCTTTTATTATCTATTTATTATCTATTATTTTACTTCATTCCTTCTTAAATTTTCCTCTTTGGTCACTCTGCTAGTTGCTACGTAGAAGAGGATTTAAAATGTACCTACACGGGCGGTCACTGTTGCTGCCACCGTCACTTTGGCTTTGGGGTTGTAACAATTTAAGAACTTGAAGGCAAAGACTTGTTAATATACAGTCCATGCTTTCTGCGATGCTTTCTGCGTTACCTGCATCTCCCTATTGATGAGCCCCTTTATATTTTAGTTAACATTTAAAGCAACCTAAATATTCATTTGTTCATTCATACATTTATTCAACAAGTATTCATTGCTCACTGGGCCCATTGTGTAGATTTTGATTTGCTCAGCCAAGTAGATGGAATGCTGTGTAGTTAATTGTAGATCATTCTGTTCTCTTCTTCTCTTTGGGCCTCTGAAGCATCCTTTTCTGAGTCTTGGGTCAAGAGGCTGTAATACAGAGAAGAGTCTGCCCTAGTTCCTTAGTGTATCTTACTGTTAGACTAGGCATCCAATATTATAATCTGTAAAGCTTTCGTATCAGTAGACAGGTCTTCTTAGTAATGCCCATGCTAGAGATTTTTGCAAAGAAAGAATTCAAAACAAGAAAAAGAAACCTTAAATAATGGCTTGGCGGTGTTTACTGAATGCTCTTCATAATGGCAAAATATTGGCAACAACCCGTGGTCAGACTATGAAGAAATGGTGAATTAAGAGACGATAAGTCTGCTTCCAAGCACATGACACAGCTGTTGTATCATGAGTGAGAGCGATGTGGCAAGAGGACGCTGTAGCCTGGGGGAATGTTGGGCTCTGGTTCCCCAGAAAGAGACTCTGGTGAAGATTTGTGCTCAGGATCCCTCGCGATCAATGGCCCAACCAGGCCAAAGTCATTAGGTTTCAAGTCCTGAGAATACCGTGAGCTCACGGCCTCCCCTCCAGTCGCCATCCTTTCTGAGTGTTGAGTAGCGTGGGTTGGCACCTTCCACATCTCACCAGACCACTTCCTTGTGAGGCTGGGAAGAAAACAGGATGGGTGCTGGGGGCACTGGGCCGGTGGGTGTGTGCAGTCACAGCCAGTCACAGCAAGGATCTTGGCTCAGCTTTTCAGACTCGACTTCCAGGAGGCGAGTATTCCAGCTCACCTCCAGCACCGGCCGCCTTGGGGTGCTCGCTGCTCTGGGGAGGGGACAGGACACCTGCCCAGGGAGCTTTCTTCAGCTGGAGACAATTTCCAGAGCAAGACTCCGATGAGAGCTGACTGCTGTGACTACCTCCAGTGTGTGCTAGAGAGAAAATATTACATGAAAAGTGGCAAAAGCAGAGTGTTTTGGTGTACGTGATAAACCCAGCTGTGTAGAGAATGTGTGGGCGTATAGCAATCTGAGGGACACAGAGAACGGACATGGCTGTGTCATAAGAGGGAGAGAAGTCGAGAGAATATAACCCTCTCCCCAAATAAACCATGAATCCAAACAGAGTGTAGGTTTGCTTGTGATAACAGGAGATCTCTGGCGCATATGGTCTCCTCTCTTGATTCAAGAAGATAACCGTTTCCATCAGTTCTTGCAGGGGTCAGGTTCTCCCTCGTGTGCTGCTCGTGGAACATGATGAACAGAGCTCAGGGTTCCTGTCAGATTCACGTCCAGATGGTAACAGCCACGAATAGTTGCTGTGCTCGAGATGTTCCCGTCATCCCTTCCCGGGGGACCTCCCCCCACAGAAGAGCCAGTGGTCATGGGTTCAGTCTCTACCTGGGCTGGTGGCACTGCCCCACTCCCCGCCCTGCTCCACAGCCCTGAATTGCTTCCCTACCCAGCCTAACTTCTCATCTACGCACGATCCAAAGATGTGGATGGAGCAGGGCGAATAAATCAAATACAATCCTGAAAAACAGTCTGGAGCGTGTGCTCTAGTGAGGAGGAGTAAGTACAGACCCCCACTTCCCCGCGTCACAGCTCACACACGCACAGGAGTGCAAGCCCTGAGGAAAGGCCTCTCCCGTGGGCTCCCCGACCCGAAGCAGACCTCTTGTGTCTCTGCTGCCCGCCTGTCTCCTTCCACGTCACGACTCGCAGCGTCCTTCCCCATCACACCTGCCGTTATTTCTCCCGTGCGCTTGCCTTTCCTACCTACTCACAACGGCTCTCGTGAGCTGCCTTTAATGCGTTTTGAATTCGTTCTCTGAAAACAAGATGGGAAGGCGGAGGAGAGCCTGTGAGCTATTTTCAGGCGCCTTAAAGGGTTTCTGTGGGGGAGAGCAGAGGCTGTCCTAGAACCAGTGGACTCAAGGTGCAGGAATAGATTTTGCCTCAGTGGAAGAAGGAAAGAACTCTGTGACTCGTAGGGATGCTGTTGGGAGAGCAAGTTTCAGGAGCTCCTCCTGGGGAGGTGTGGTGAGTAGAGAAGGGGGACTATGTGTGAGGACCATTGGGTTTTCGTGGAGGCTGGACGGCGCCAGTACAACTCCAGTGTGCCCGGTGACCCCGTGTGCTGATCTTCTGTGAAACCGTATCACTAGAAATTCTCTTTAAACAAGCATAGACGTAATCTCATGCTGTTATCCTCCAGAAATATAAAACCATTAGGATTGCTTCTTTGGGAATGCTATGAAGTCTGCCATATGTTACTGTGAAAGTCACATTCGGATGTACGGTGCACTACTTTCTGTCACCCTTAAAATCTGATGCTATTTGGCTTAGGAGACACATATTTTTGCCTTTGGCTAACTTTTTATTACCTAATTCGTTTGGAAAGTTGTACACATTTTCAGATTCCCACCGACTTTATTTCTTTACTACAACACAGCTTTCATTCCAGAAATGAATCCTTTCTGTACAAATTGGACAGAAGCGCAGCTCCCAAGACCAGGTTGGAGCCATGGAGGAGGGTGAATCACAATTTAGCGATTGTAGAAGCGTAATAATTAAAGAGGCATTAGGTATGATTAGCCCCTTTGATTCTGCCCTCTGCCCATCCATCTGGTGGAAGTGAGGCTCTCCGGCTGCCGCTGTGTTGGCCTCCTTTGTGAGCAGGGCCCGTCACCACCCAGAGAAGCCGCAGTCCATGCACGTGCATCATAACCTCCTCCTCCACCTTCGTAGCCATCAGGGAAGGAGGAGTAGAGTGCGGGTATGAGAGAGGACGAGTACTTCTCTGCAGGGAGATTCCAAAGCCTGCAAGCCACTGCCGTATTCTTGCAGAAGCGGGGTGCCGGTGTGAATACTGGGCAGAGGCTGGTGTGTGCCCAGCTCCTCTGGGAATTAGCGTGTGTGGGTCTTTCTCTGAATCTGCACCACCCTGCTGCTGGGCTTCGGGCTTACTGTCTTCCACTGCCGGGCGCTGAAATGCTTGGGAGGGAAGCCTGGAAAATGTGAGAAGCCCGTTGTCACCAGCCAGGTGGCCAGCTTGTGACAGCAAACATAGCGCAGAGCTCTGATAAGGTTGCCTGATGGCCCTGTGCTGACCTGAGTCTGTGCCCTCCCGGGTTCTCACCTGTGGCTGGCTGCTGGTAAAGGAACAAGCACTTCCGGTAAGCGCTCAAGCGTGCGCACGGATCGCGTTGCTCGTGCCGCAGCCCTTTGACACGCCCATGCAGAAGGACCTGCCAGCAGGTGTGCAACACCACAAGAAAGCAACGGAAAAATTATACAAAGTGGTACAGTATAGTTTTTACATGTGTTATGTAATGTGCTCCTTATTTATTTTATATATAAGGCTTGTGACACACGGTTGCATTTATTTATTATTTATTCTTTTATCTGTTAATTAATTTAAAAAAAATCCACTATGGGCAAGCCAGTGTGCGAGTAATGAGCGTTCCAACACTGGTCTTTGCTTTGCTTCTCTGAAACTCCGTGTGAGTTTCTCTTCCAGGAACTTGGTGTCATGTTCTTTTTGTCTGGAATGATTTCCTTGCTTTCTGTTTCTTCTAGGTTGCCTAGATGGCTTATTTATCCCTCAGGTGTGTCACTTTTAAAAGACACTTTCTTTGACCCAGTGGACTGGACTGGGTCCCTGGTACGTGCTTTCAGGCGCTGTGCCCCTTACCATGACACTCACCATATGGGTTCTGGATCATTGCTGGAGTGTACCTTCCCCTTCGGGATCAGTCCATCTTTCACGTAGCTTAGAAAAGGGAAGATCCTAGTCTGTGCTGGTCGCTGTAGTACTCCCAGTACTCAGCACTGAGACGGACACTGACCAGGTGTCCAGGTGACCAGGTGACCAGGTGTCTCTTATACAAATGAAAGAATAAATGTTGAATAGGATGTAACTCTGGTCTTCAGAGAGGTCAGGTCTGGCCGAGGAGTGGACAGACATGCAAATGTTGTGTGATAGATGCTAGAGGGTAATCACAATGTGCCGCAGAGGCCGCTATCTCAGGGTGAGTGTCAGGGAAAGCATGCTGGAGGAGCGAAGGTGCGAGGGTCTGTAAGGTGAGTCTTAGCAGACAGCTAGCTAAGTGGGTTAGGAGAACAGCATTCCGTTAGGGAAACAAAATAAAAAGCTAGCACATATAGGAGCCCATGTGGGAGACAAGGGTTGCTGGGCATGTTAGGAAAGTTCCCAGTGGTTCCTGGTGGTTGTGCGAGGATGTGAATTGGGCAAATTGGGGGAGATGAGGATCGGCCCGGAGAAAAGGCTGGGTCAAACTTTGCTGAGCTTGTATTTTATTCAAACGGTTGTGGATAATCCTGGGAGGGCTTAATGTAGAGAAATGACATGTAAGATTTATGATCCTGAAGAATGTATGGAGAATGGATTGCAGAGAGTTTGGAAAGCAGAAAAGTTAATTACGGGGCTGTTGAAATAATTCTAGTCTGTGGATCATGGTGACCTGAACAAAGTGTATGCACACATACACACACTCACATTTTTTTTTGTTTTATTTTATTTTATTTTTTTTAAAGATTTTTTATTTTTTATTTGAGAGAGACGACAAGTAGGCAGAGAGGCAGACAGAGAGAGAGGCAGGGAAGCAGGCTCCCCGCTGAGCAGAGAGCCCGATACGGGGCTCGATCCCAGGACCCTGGGATCATGACCTGAGCCGAAGGCAGAGGCTTTAGCCCATTGAGCCACCCCGGCGCCCCCACCCACATTTTTATTAAAATAAAATTGTACTCTAAACATTATTCTGACAGTTTTAATTTAGTTTTGTATCTTACCAACTCAAATACATCTTTATGTCTTTTCCTGTGTTGGTTTGCCACTTTTAATTAAAGAATGCATGTACTCTCCTAGATTTTAATCTGGGTCTTGGTCTTTTACATCTTAACCTTCTAATTGATCTTAAAATTTGATTTTGTTTGTGATGTGAGATGGGATTTAATTTTGTTTTCCACATGGCTGGTGCCATTTATTAGGTAAACCATTCTTTCCCCATTGAATTAAAGTGCTATTTTGTGCTACATTAAAACTTCTCATATATACAGATTTACTTCTGAATTCTGTATTCTGACTCAGTGTCTTTGTTTATTCCTGTGGACATAACAAAAGTAGTTGGAGTGCATTTCATTTATTCTAGTATCTGATTCCTCAAAGGAATCTTTCTATTTAAGCATTTTGCAGCTATTCTAAGCATTTGTTCTTACATATGAATCTTAAAATGATTGTACTGGTTAGAAGCCTTGTTGAGACTATAATAAGAAATGCATTAAATTTATACATTAATTTTGGGAGAATTGGTAGTTTTATAATAGAAGGTCTTCATATTCTAAAATATGGAACATTTTCCCATTTGTTGGGTTTTGTTTGCTGTGTTAAGATTTTATAGTTTTCTTAATATAAGTTCTATGCCTTTCTCATGAAATATAGGACTTCAGTGTTTTTATTTCTACTTTGAATATTTTCCCATTTCTACTTGTAGATTCTTACTGCTAATACGGAGAAAATTGATTCTATTGATTCTACATTTCATATTCCGCTACTTTACTACAGTTTTAAAATTCTAGTGGTTTTCTTTCTCTAGAAAATGTGTGTTATAAATGTTTTGAGCACCTAAGGGGAGAGGAAAGAAAGCAAGTAAACAAGAGAAAGCCTCCAAATTAGAAGTATTTTAGTACAGTGTTTTTCATTATCAAAAAAATAATTTTACTCTTCAGTGTTATTATTTATTTACATATCTCCTAGAACTTGCTGGAAACTGCAACATAATATTGGATAATGGTGACAGCAAACACATCGATCTCATCTCTGATTTTAGTTGAAACATTTCTAGTGTTTTACCCTTAAAAGAAGCTTTGCTTCTGATTTTTGGAAAGCAACATTTATTATATTTAAGCAGTTTCTTTCTTTCTTTTTTTTTTTTTTTAAGATTTTATTTATTTATTTGACAGAGAGAAATCACAAGTAGACGGAGAGGCAGGTAGAGAGAGAGGAAGGGAAGCAGGCTCCCTGCTGAGCAGAGAGCCCGATGCGGGACTCGATCCCAGGACCCTGAGATCATGACCTGAGCCGAAGGCAGCGGCTTAACCCACTGAGCCACCCAGGCGCCCAAGCAGTTTCTTTATATCCTTACTTTATTCAAAAACTTTTAAAAAATTTTTATTTTTTTCAGTGTTCAAAATTCATTGTTTATGCAGCACACCCAGTGCTCCATGCAATACGTGCCCTCCTGATACCCACCACCAGGCCCCCCCCCCCCCAAACCCTCAGGTTGTCTCTCAGAGTTTTTTGGACGTTTCAAAAACTACTGATAAAATCATTTTCTCAATTTTTTGAATGTGATAATTTTTGCTGATGATTTTTCTGATATAGAACTATCGCTTTCTTTCTTTCTTTCTTTTTTTTTAAGTTTTTTAAAAAGTAATCTCTGTACTCAATGTAGGGGTTGACCCACGACCCCAAGATCGAGAGCTGCATTTTCCCCCGGACTGTGCCAGCCAGGCACACCATACCTTTTCATTTCTGATATAAACAGTATTTGGTCAGAATGTATTTATCTATAAGTTTATAGATTCTATTTGCTACTGCTTCAGCAAAGACTGATAAGAGAAATTGGTTTTAGCATACTACATCAAGTTTTGGCATTAAAATTATGTGGCCTTAATAAAAATAATTGAGTAGTTAAAATTTTTTTCTATGGCCTGCAAATATTTAAATAAGTTTCTAATTATTTATTTTAAAGACCAGGCAAAACTCAGATTGTCCATTTCTTGGTGAATTTTGGTCATTTATATTTTGCCTTAAAATTATCTATTTAACATTACATTTATATGTTTGATGGCAAAACGTGATTTTTTTGATTTCTCTATTTCTTCTTTGTAAGTACCTATGTCGTCTTTCTCATTCCTAATTTAGTATATTTTTTCTCTCAATTTCAACTTTTACCTATAAATGTTTTAAAAACTCAACACAGCTTTCTTAATTTGAAAGCTTTTTTAAAAAAATTAACATATAGTGTAGTGTTTGCTGCAGGGGTACAGGTCTGTGATTCATCAGGCTTATAGGATTCACAGCCCTCACCATAGCACACACCCTCTGCAGTGGCCATCACCAGCCACCCTATCCCTCCAGCAACCCTCAGTTTGGAAGCTTTTTATTTGCTTTTTGCTGAAAACATTGATGACATAATCTTTGTTTTGAATACAGTTTTTGCTGTCAGGATTTGTATGAAGTAGTCTTTTCATTGATTTCTTAGAAGTTATCATTCCAATTTTGATTTTCTCTTTAATTCAAGAGAGAATTAAATTTCTCTTTAATTCAAGATGATTTTTGGTCATCTTTTTGTCATTTGTAAATATTTATTATTTTTATTACTATTAGAAAATGTGATCTACAAAATCTTTACTTAAAATATATTATGGAAATTTTCTGGCCCAGTTTTTGAGGAATTTTTGTAATTCTTCATATGTATACAAAGATATATATGCAAGTACACAGATTAGTACATTGTATACCTATACATATGTGTTTGAATTTTGCTTGTTAATAATTTTAATCTCATTTTTTCCTGTCTTGACTTTCTTATTAGTTTTTGCTTTTTATTGTTAATATGTATTCAATTAATCAATGACTTTGTTTTTTTAATCTCTGATCTTTTTGGTTCTGGAAAAGGCACATTCAAGTTTTCCAGTATAATTTTATTTTTTTAAATTTATTTATTGTTATGTTTTATGTATTTTTATTTACCTTCTCTATGATTTTGCTTTTTTGTCTATTAGAGCGATGGGGTCCTGAGAGATGTGTATTAAAGTTCCCCCAAGTAATTGTATAGAGTTCCTCTTTATTCTTAATTTTTTAAGTACATAAGTGCTTTACTGAAATATAAATCACATACCTTACAGTTCACCCATTTAAAGTGTATGCTTCAGGGTTTTTAGTATATTCATGAAGTTGTACAACCATCACTAAAGCAACTTGAGAACATATTTATTGCTCCATAAAAACCATGTATACATTAGCAATCAGTTCCTAATTGTTTTTGCTTTGTGTATTTATCTACAGTGTTGATTGGCTTATGCAGGTTTGTATCTCTGAGGTCTTTATAAATTGTGATTTTGTTATATAATGTCTCTCTTTATCCTGATTCACATTTTTAACTTTAATTCTACCTTGTTTGATATTAGTACCACTCCTCGCTTGTAGTTTCTTGGAATTCTTTGCCTACTGCCCACCTTTTATTTTTTAAATTGCTTCCTGTAAGTGGCACTCCTATGGGAGAAGTGAGATTTCCTGCCCCTGGATGGGAGGATTTGTTTACATTTACATAAGTATGTAATTTACTTGATTTTCTTTCTTCCATCTTGATTTCTGATTATTTATTTTACATCTTTTTCCGTTATTTTTTCCCTCCATTGATGAAGCTGAATCAACATATGTATATATTTTTTTACCTTCATAATTTGAAAGTTTGCCTCTGCTTTCCCATTATTGGTTATCTTCCTTCTGCTGTTATTCAAATTAGATCCACATGTTTTCTCATTATTTTAAAACAATTTATTACTTATTTTCCTCCTAAGACTATATTTTGTCCCTACTCACCCAAATGCCATTGAAAAGAGACTTTCAGAATGCTCCTACTTCCTTCCTTTCAACTACTTCCTCTGTTTCCCTCCAGCTTCCCAGCCCCGGGATTTTACTGAGATGGTTTCGTTCCAAAGTATAGATAAAATGTACCCAACAGGAGTCAGTTCAGTAACTTTTATTTAACATTCATATTATAAATTTAAAGATAATCTGTCAGTGTCCTGTGTGTGTGTGTCTGTGTGTGTGTGTGTGTGTGTAGTGCATTTATCAATCCATATGATGTTCTAATTTTTAGATTTGGTTTCTGGGTGAAAAACATATTCAGTTTGGCTTCATCTGCATTGTGTGATGTTTATATTAAAATTTATATGCTATGCATATTTTAAAGCCTATCTTCGCATATTCTCAAAATTAAAAACTTGAGACTTAACCATCATAAATATTTTGGTCCCTAAAGCACTTAATATGCATCTGATAATGCCTCTTCCTTTGGGTATTCAAGGATTAATGTAAAATCTGTTAGAGGCTCCCCTGTTGTAATTCTTAGCAAATTCTTTAATAGCTCAAAGATATTAAAACCCTGTTTTTTAAGAATCCGAGTGTATGTCCTGTTTTCTTTAAGTATATCATAAACTTTAAAACCATTAACTAATTTTAGTTCACTTAGACTTAAAAACAAATACGTAACATAAGTTGTGTTCTTTTTTGGAGGGGGACAGAGATGTCACAGAGTCATCAAAAGGAGAATGACATGTCTCCAAAATAGTAGAAAAGGATTGTTTAACTCTTCATAGATTGAGACCAAAATTGGTAGGGTCATTCCTTGCATTATTATCCTAGCACTTTTACTTCCTTAAGGACAGATTACTCTGAAACTACAGAGGTTTGATATCAGTCCAACAGAGATTCAAATGAAACTGTATTGATGGATCAGATTAAGAACAATTTTCTTAAAATTAGAATTTGGGCGCTAGGATTTGTTGAGAGCCTTTCTCCTTTGTTATTGTCTAGACCTATATGTATAATATTGACTGTTAAATATCCTCTGGGTGGAGATCAGCTTCAGTCATTTCTTTGTAGATCGGCTTGATATTCGAATAATAGTTTTATAGAAGTGTCCTCAAATTAGCTGACAAAAACCTTAGGGGCTAGCTAGATAAAAAAGTTGTTTCTGGACAAGTGCCATATGCTATCACTTACGTATGTGGAATCTAAAAAGGCCAAACTCTGAGAATGGTGGTCACCAGGGATTGGGAGATAGAGGAATTGGGGAGATGTCAGTCAAAGGGTACAAACTTCCAGTTAGAAGATGAGTAGGTTTTTGGGAACTGATGGTACAACTTTGTGATTATTGTTAACAATAATGTATTACATACTTGAATGTCATTAAAAGAGTGGATCATAAATGTTCTCACTACAAAAAAAAAAAAAAAAGGGAATTAAGTGACCTGATGAAGGTGTTAGCTAACACAACAAGGGTAATCATTTTGCAACATAAATGTATCCAAAGAACACGCTGCATGCCTGAAAGTTATACAGTGTTATGTGTCAGTTATAGCTGAGTAGAGGTGAAAAAAATTGTTTCTCTAAAAAGATAATTATCTCCTTAATATGTAGTGAAATCTCTTTATAAAGTTTGGACTTAAGATGTAGTTGTGCTTCAGTTACATTATTTAGATATTAGGTTGATGAGGCCTAAATAATTTAAAAAAAATTATGGGGTGTCTGCCAGTCACAGAAGCATGTAATTGGCAGGCATTTCCCATCCTCGGTTGAACTTTATGCTGCTTAAGGATACCCCTGTTGCTTTGGTGTTTCTCCGTGTTAGTGGAGACCAGTGTCCTTGTTGGGTGATAAGGATCTGGACTTAAAAACCTTCCTTTATTGATAGAGCTTCCCCTGAAGGAGCCAAGATCCTAGCCTGTGCTGTATCTTCGGTGCCTTCTCTTGCTATTTACTTGGTTCTCAATGAAAGCACCATTTTCCAAGTCTAGAGGTAGATTTATTATAGTTTTACAAAGTAAGTAATTTTAGTATCCTAGCAATATTAATTCACATTCTGAATACTATTTCTTTACCTGCCACCCACTCCTTAACCCCTTACACCCTGTATTCTGCCCTTTCCCCTCCACTGTTATTGCTGTCCAAGGTCCCCAAAGTGCTGACCCATCCAATTTACAGTTTTCTGTCCTTACCTTACTTGACATTGCTGTGGTATTTGATAACTATTGACTCTTCCTCATAACTCTTCTGTTGACTTCATTGATGCATTAGTTCATTCAACATCTAGTTAATATTTATTGAGCACCTACTAAAGGTCACGCAGAATGCTGGGCGTTGATCATACAATGTTGAGCAAGACATGCATTTCCCACCTCCCACCCAGAGGTTTTTCTCTTTCGACACTGCGCTTATTTCACAAGGTGTAGTATTAGACATACTTCACCTTGAGACCAACTTGGGCACCTTGAGAGAACTTGGGAAAAAATCTCTTAACATTTTTCATGTGTAAAATGAGGACAATCAAAAATACCTACCTGATAAGAATTTTTTAAGGTGTAAAGAGATCTTTGAAAATGTTCGGGACATCGCTTAACATTCCTTTCACCGGGACTTCTCTAATTCCTATAATCTTTTAAAGACATTGCAGCCTCCCTCTGGGTGGTGTCTTTGATTCTGGTCTTGGCTCCCTTCAGTCCAGCCTCTACATTGCTCATGAGGTAACAACTCATCCCCTTATTCCTGTTCCCTGGATGTTACCCACTTACTGTTTGCCCTTCCCTGATCATGCCGGGCTCTTCCATTTCTCTTGCTCATCTGTATTCCATTAGTGTCCATCCATTAATGTGATTGTTCCTTCATTACTGGGTTTTTGAACACCTGCTTTTTCTTCCAGTCTCCGTCAGACATTATCTCTCACAGGAGAGAGTCAGACATTCTTGTCTGCATACTTTCATAGTATTCCCGTGTGCCTCTGTTACAGCCTAACCCCACTGTGATTTAATTATCTGTAGAGTCTCATATCAGAAAAGAATGTGTCTAGTCATCTAGGTATCCTTAAACATGACACACTGGAGCTTTAAAAGCTTGATTAAATTTTCAAACAAACACTGAGAGGCAAGCTTAGTTTCTATGAATGAAATCTTAGTGTCTGTGTGCCAGACATTATGTTAGTGATGGGTATGCAGACAGAAAGGGGATGATGTCCTTGTCCTTAAGATGTGCACAGTGTGAAGTCAGATGGAGAGCAGATGAGGGACAAAAGATTCATATCATCAGTGAATAGATTATTTCCAGCTAAAGGATGTCACGTTCAGGCTTTTCATTTTTCTAAAGAGGTGGATTAACAGTAATTTACAATTCCAACTTCTAACTTACTTGTTCTTGAAAGCAGTTTTTTTTGGTAAGTTTTGCCCCTAGAGGATTGTATTCTTATAGACCCAAATGTCAAGCTGTCATAGCATTTTCTGGTGGGAGAAGATGAGCGTTGTCTATATGTGTCAAGTGAGTTACTGTAAGGAGGGTATTTGCAAGGTTTGAAATGTAAGTTCTGGCTATTGATTTATAGCATGTTTGCAAGAGTAACAGCAAATGTGTGCTAGATTTCCATGTTTCCAACTGGAAGTTTTTTCTTCTTTTATGATCTTGTACAGTTCCATAATAATTGTGAGAACAAAATTCTTTGTTAGTTAATCAAGGATTGTGATTTTATAGAAACGCCATGTATAGGATTTGAGTGTAATATTCAATATATTTCAGCTTCTCTTTATTGATTCAAGTCTCTCTAGCATCCTCCTAGGTCTTGGCGTCATCACTGAAGAATTCCTTGTACAGAAGTGCTTTGTAAGACAGTGAGGATTTCTAGCTGGTGGAATGCTGTACTCAGAGTAGTTTTTACTTTGTGCCCCTGGTGGATTTACTTGTTATTTTCTGGATGATTTGGGGGGGATTCTGGCATTGGAAATAGAACATAAGCTTACCATATTATGTTTATATATACATGTCCTTTAATAATTCTGAGGACATTTTCAGTGTTATGAAAAAAGCAAGTTAGAAGAAATTCTCTTTTCCTTTTCTATGCATAAAGACCCTGAATCCTTTTAAGATCAAACTCTTCAAAGAATAGAAGCAATCCATGAAATATTTTTAGTGGCACATTGGATTCTGTAGTTCATCAAGTATAGTCAGATTAGAGGAATTTTTATTTGTTTGGAATTTAGTCTTTTTTTTTTTTTTAAAGATTTTAATTTATTTATTTGACAGAGATCACAAGTAAGCAGAGAGGCAGGCAGAGAGAGAGGAGGAAGCAGGCTCCCTGCTGAACAGAGAGCCCGATACGGGACTCGATCCCAGGACCCTGAGATCATGACCTGAGCCGAAGGCAGAGGCTTTAACCCACTGAGCCACCCAGGCTTCCCTGGAATTTAGTCTTAATTAGACTTTTGTAAGGAAAAAACTTAATAGCAACCAAGAACATAGTCTTTGAAGAGCTATCCATTTAATTTGTATTAGAACTTTTTAGTTATGCAGTGATGGTGATACCAGGATTTGGCATAGGAAGATACTTTTGGAAGGAATTTTCAGATAGTCCTCAAACCAAGAGAGCATGGTTTTAGAAGCCTAGAGAGAAGGGTGACTTAGGATGATGAGATGATCAGTAGAGTCAAATTAAAAGAAAAACAACAAACATGGTAAACTAAGGTAGGGATTGAACAGCATGTATTGGCTGAAGCATTTATAAAAGTAGATTCATCAGAGCAGTTGGAACAGAAGCCAAATTGCAGTGAGAGTCAACCACCTGGCTTTTTTCCTTCTACACTGGAGGACTGGACAGAAGAACCCTATTATTATCAGTCTGGGCTGGCATTACTGTTAGGGAACTCAGCACAGCTGAAGGGCAGTCTTGTCCCATGACCACGTAGGATGTGTGGTCGTATTTTTATCCCAATGGGTGACTTTCTCAGCTGGACTTGCATGTCAGATCTATGAAACCAAAATTTAATGTGAAATTCTTCTTAATAAAAGACCTCTTTCTTACTTAGATTTTCTACTGCTTTCGTTTCACATTGCTTTTAAGGACTTTTTTGTCAAACTGACTTCTTCACTTGGCTCTCACAATGTTTATACTCTGTAGTACTCTCTCAAAAAATATTTGATGTGTTTGACTATTTTTCAAGGGTTATTGTTGACTGATTTGTCCCCAATTTCTGTGGGGAGAACCCCTAGAAATGACAAAGTAGGAACAGCAAACCAAGCCATAGGCAACCCAGACTGCTCTGCACTTGAACAGGATGCTAGCAAGGTGACCTGTGTCTTTTCCCAATCCTGCCCTAGCTTCAGGACCTCCTCATAAGATGCAGTAGACGAGGCAAGAAAATATGAATATGTGAACTTAGATGTATTGATTTCAGCCAACGTCCGAGGAGAAGCCGTAGCATGACTCCATGTGGAGGATTCCTTTGCCTACACAGTCAACTCTTGTATATGCACTGTAGACTTCCTCTTCGGGCCATAAATTCCCTCCATCTTTTTTCCTCAGGTCATCTTTAAGGGTGGATCATGTGTGACTGGTTCTAATTTCTGCATGATGCATTGTGTGTGTGTGTTTTGTTATAATTCCATTGCTATAACATAGAATTCCTTTGGCCATGATATGTGGAAGTATGAACTGAGAAAACAAAAGCTCTTAACTCTTCCTGGGAGATTACTGCTCTCCTCTTGGCTACTCTCATTTTTGTGGGTAGAAGAATGCAACTCAGCCCACAGGCCTGCCATTTTTAGTTCCTTGTTGGGTCTCTCTCACCGGGGCCCGACTTAATTCCTTCTCTTGACACTGGACAATCTGACGCCTTTCCACCCTCAGGTACCATAAGTTCCTTCTCTGAATGATATATTCTACTTTACAAATGAACTTTGATAAGCAAGATAGTAATAGCACATGGGCACAATAGAGAAACAGTGCTCTAGTTGCTTCTGAAAAGTTGCTTTAACGAAGACGGAGATCGTTCAGATGGTCTTATTCATGCCAGTTATAACAAATGCTTCATGGTATTGGGAAGAAGAGTGAGCAGCTCGATGAGCAACATGTGGACAGTTTGTGCTGTAGGGGCGGAGGGGAGGGACACGTGAGTCGGCAGAGCACAGAGGATTTCTAGAGCAGCAAAACTACTTTGTCTGATGCTCTCATGGTAGACACAGATCATGACACATTTATCCAAACCCAAGGGTGTGCACCACCAAGAATCAACCCTAATGTAGACTGTGGACTCTGGGAGATGATACTGGGTCACTGTAGGTTCATGGATGGTAACAAAGGTACCACAGGGGCTCAGGACCAATAGCGGGGGAGGGGGAAGTTGTGTGTTTGTGCGGAGAGGGTTCTCTGGAAAATATCCATACTTTTTTGTTCAGATTTGCTGTGAATCCAAATCTGCTCTAAAAAGATGAGACTATTGAAAAATGAACAAAAAGACTCTGAAGTTTATGCGCCTTTCCATCTTAGAAGCCTCCAGAAGATGAAATGAAATTTACTTTCTCTGATTCAAACTGAAGTCATCACTTTGGGAATCTGTAGGCCCAAGGGCAATACTTCTCACTCGTTATCTCCTTTGATAAGCATTAAAAAAGCTATAAATTCGATAATTCTCTTCGACCTCCCTAACATTGCCTTCCTGTTTACCTCCAGGTTTGAAGTTTGAGGAAATCCAAGAGAGATTTGGCGAGGAGTTCTTCACTGTATGCTTCGATGAGAATGAGCGAGTCCTTCGAGCTGTGGGTGGCACCTTGCAGGATTTCTTTAACGGCTTTGACGCCTTGTTGGAACACATTAGAACTTCCTGCGGAAGACAGGCCACGCTGGAGTCGCCATCGTTCCTGTGCAGGGAGCTCCCCGACCGTGCCCTGATGCTGCACTATTTCCACCCCCACCACACCGTGGGGTTCGCGATGCTGGGCATGATCAAGGCCGCAGCCAAGAAGATCTACCGGCTGGACGTGGCCGTGGAGCGGGTGGCCGCTGAGAAGCTGGGCTCCGACGCTTCGACCCCCGGCAACTGCAGCTGTCTTACCTTCCTTATCAAAGAACGGGAAAACACCAACGTCCCGAAGAACCTTCCCCAGGGTTCCTCCCACGTGCCCGCGGACCTCAGAATCAGCATCAGCACCTTCTGCAGAGCTTTCCCGTTCCACCTGATGTTTGACCCGCACATGTCCGTCCTCCAGCTGGGGGAAGGCCTGCGGAAGCAGCTGCGGTGCGACACTCATAAAATGCTCCAGTTCCAGGACTGCTTCGAGATCGTGTCCCCGCGGGTGCAGGCCGCCTTCGACAGGGTCCTGCTGCGCCTGTCCACCCCCTTCGTGATCAGGACCAAGCCCGAGGCTTGTGGCACTGAGAACAAAGATAAGGTAAGTGGCCATGGGCTGGAGCTGGGTGATGGGAGCTGGAAGAGTGCGTAATTATTCCAGCAAATTACGCGCTGGCTGGCTGTCCTGCTAATTATTTAGGCAAGAGAGCTTAAAGTGCCATTTCGGAAGTCACTAGTGGCTGGATATATGTAGAAAGGTTTGGCCTCCTTCCCAGCCATTTTGCATAGTGTCTGCCTCTTCCATTAATTTATTTCTGCATATAAAAAGAAGACACTTATTAATACCAGCCATAGTAATTACAGAAATGATAGGACTTCCTAAAAACCTGGTACTGTAAGCCCATGACTAGTTCACCGATTTTGAAGTCAACCTAAAAAGACAGATGGTAAAACCAAATCCCACATCCTGGGTCCTGCTTGTCTTCTCCTAAAAGAAATGGGGGTGAAAAGCTAGCTCCACTTCGAATGTGCTCTCCTTGAAATTTCATAATTGTGGAACATCTGATTTATATCCTATTTTTGGCTCAGTTTGCCAAAGAATGGATTTTCTAAAAGTTGTGAAACTAAGGGATGATCTCAAGGCTTCTTTTCTAAGTAGAGTTTTGTATTGAAACAGAGACTCCTTCCTTTAGAACATGACTGCTATGTGGAGAACACAGTGACCACTAAATTATTGTGAATTTCTTGGAAGCCCCTTTTTGGAAAGTCTGGGTTATAAATTATAAAGAAATGAAAAGCTAAAAGGTGAATCTTAAATTCGTTTACACAAATGTGTTCCCTCAGGTGAATTTTTTTTTTAGGAGAAGTCAGCATTAAAATAATGAAATGTAGGGACGCGTGGGTGGCTCAGTTGGTTGGGCAGCTGCCTTCGGCTCAGGTCATGATCCCAGCATCCTGGGATCGAGTCCCACATCGGGCTCCTTGCTCCACAGGGAGCCTGCTTCTCCGTCTGACTCTGCCTTCCACTCTGTCTGCCTGTGCTCGCTCTTGCTCTCTCTCTCTCTGACAAATAAATAAAATCTTTAAAAATAAAATAAAATAATGAAATGTAAAGAACAGTTAATCATTACTCTTTGAAATACAATAGTAAACAATAAAGATGCTACTGTTCTGGAGTAGACGCATGCATGTATGCGAGTTCAGCTTCCCGTGGAGCCGGTCAGTATTTTCTATTGAGGACAGTAAAGCTCCTGTAGGTGATTCAGCGTCTTCCCAAGCATTCTGGGGGAAACCGTTGGCTTTTGGAAATGAACAGGCTGGTTTGGGCTAAAAGGGAGAGTTGTAGAGACGATTAAAATGAATATTAAAATGAATGAATGAAAAATCCCATTTTCCGGAACACCTGCCATCAGAAGTAAACAAGGGAAAAGCCTCCTGGAAGCAGACCCAAGACATTTCTGAGGATTTTATATAGCATTCATGTTACAGTTGATTTTTATCATTTTGAAATTAGTGGAAAATTTTTCAACAAAATGCTTGCAAGCTAGGGAACAATGCCCATTTCTTCAGGGTGACCGGGTCCTGTGATTTCTCATTTTTCATTATTTATGTTCAGTGATTTCAGAACACCTGCGGTTAAACCTGAAATTCCAGCTAGGCACATTTGGATATTTTAGTCTGAATGAATTGTTATTTTTTTCTATGTGATGACACAAGTTTTAAATCACATGTGCATATTTTTCTATACATTTATGTGTTTAGCGATTGCTACCCACTTTTGAAGCTGTTTAGAAAAGAGGAAAGCTGTTAAGTGTGTGTTTTTGCCCATAGTTGCAGTTGATTTAGAAGGGGAACTATTCTATCTTTATAATTTAGAGAATATTAAAGCTGTCTGTTCTGTTTTACAGAAGTGAAGTGTTTGGTTAGAAGGGTTTGAGCAGTTTTGGCCTTTGAAGTCAAAGTTAATATTTTTGAAAATGTGCCCGAGGTGGATGGTATTATTACCCTTGTTAATTGCTCTGTATATTTTGTAGAGTTGAGAAAAATTAATTCAGTTTAAAGGGATGGTTTCAGATTTTTCCCTCTATATTTCATCTGGCTTGTATTTCTGTTTAATTTGTATACCAGGGTAAGGGATCGGCATCGTGAAATGATGACTCAAATGTCAAGGCCCCTGCCAGTTCCAATAATAAGGCACAGTTCTTCTCATTGAGAAGGTGCAGTTATAACTTAAACATGGCTGTGGCAGTTGAGAAAGAAAGCAGTAGGCTGGGGTTTTAGTTAGAATGAAGGCGGCAGTCCTCTCATCCTTGTGTTTCCGCTTCTGTCTATTCACCTGGCTTCGCCACGTGGGACATTTGGGAAGCCGTTGTTGGCCCAAACTGAAGCTGTGGTCCATAAAGTTAGGGCACGGAGTCTTAGCCAGATGGGAAACATTTTTGAATTACTGTTTCCAAATCCCAGATTTGCATTTTCTGAACACATGGAAAGAGGAAAGAGAATCAAGGTTAAAAGTTACGGATCTGTTGGGCGCCTGGGTGGCTCAGTGGGTTAAGCCACTGCCTTCGGCTCAGGTCATGATCTCAGGGTCCTGGGATCGAGGCCCGCATCGGGCTCTCTGCTCAGCAGGGAGCCTGCTTCCCTCTCTCTCTCTCTGCCTGCCTCTCCATCTACTTGTGATTTCTCTCTGTCAAATAAATAAATAAAATCTTTAAAAAAAAAAAAAAAAATAAAAGTTACGGATCTGTTGATAAATTTGACCTTGATATTCATTACTTTACCCATAAGAGCTCTTGTTAATAAGTAACTCCATGTTGTCTGAAGCTTCTAACTGTTGACTGGGCCTTGATAAGAAAGGGCAATTTTTAAAATGATTTAGGAGGGACACCTGGGTGGCTCAGTTGGTTGGACGACTGCCTTCGGCTCAGGTCATGATCCTGGAGTCCTGGGACCGAGTCCCGCATAGGGCTCCCAGCTCCACGGGGGGTCTGCTTCTCTTTCTGACCTTCTCCTTGCTCATGCTCTTTCTCACTGTCTCTCTCTCAAATAAATAAATAAAATCTTAAAAAAAAATGATTTAGGATATTCCTTGGTCTAAAATGAAGGCTTTCAAGATAATTTTAACTATTTTGGCTATGCCCTTAATACCAATGAACCACCACTCCTGCAGTCAAAAAAACAAAACAAAAAACAAACAAACAAACAAAAAAAGCCCACAACACCCACACCCCAGAAAATGAAAACCTAGAAGCTACTCATGTAGTTGAGTGGCAGTGATTCATTTGCAGAATGAACTGTAAAGTGTTTGCTAAACCACCACCAGTCTGTGCGGTCAGTCATTGGTTAACTGTAGACTAGAGAGGCACAACATGCTTGTGAGCAGTTTCGTGATCCAGGAATGAAACAGAAAGCCAGCATCCTGGTTCCAGAGGATTCGCATCTCGATTGTGCACTGATGAGTTACAAAGTCAGAACGGTTGGTTGCCAGAAGGGAGAATGTCACTGAGAGACATCTGACGCAGTCATCAGTGCAGGCTGCGACTCAACGGAGTTCCGAGAGCAGGAGGGACTCTTCCAGATGGACTGGCCGAGCTTTGGATCCCATCATTTGGCTCCCTGTATGTCTTCTAAGCCATCACCCAGGCCTTCCATCATCTTCTCTCTCTTTTCTTGTCCTCCCACATGGCGTGGCTGTGTTTTTATCTTTCCTTAAAGCTCAACTTCTTTTCATCATCTTCCCTTATCACGTGTGAAGCATTACAGATGAATGAATTTGTTCATTATTTTAAAAAGTACAGATTTAGCATTGGGAATTAATGTTGTATTGTCCATCTACTTTAAGATTTTTTTTTTTTTTTTTTTAAGAGAGAGAGAGCATGAGAGGGGAGAGGGCCAGAGGGAGAAGCGGACTCTCCGCTGACCAGGGAGCCCAGCCTGATGCGGGACTCGATCCTGGGATTCCAGGATCATGGCCTGGGCTGAAAGCAGTTGCTTAACCAAAGTGAGCCACCCAGGCGCCCTGTCAATCTATTTTAATTTGTGCTGTGCCTCATTAGGTTATTCCGATCTCACCATTGTTCTGAAAATTTGGAAGTTTGTTACCTAAATCTTTTGAGGCATCATGGTGCGTTTAAGAAGAAATTTGTTGGAGTCTGAAGTGCAGTTTGAGGGTTCCCGTCTAGTCCTATAAATCAAACATTGACATAGATTCCAAAGCCTGGTTGTGTGGAGGAGGCTGTGTTTGTAAATAGGGCTGTTAGACACTGGAGGAGTGGCACCCAGCCTCCTCCTCTGCTTTGTAAAGTGATGGTGTATGAGGGGAGTGGCAGCAGCCTGGGGGAGGGGCGTCTCTACACCCGTGGTTTTGGCAAGTCCATATAATCTGAGCCTCAGATGAATACATATGGAAATTAAGGAACCTAGATGAATAATTACTATTTTTACCCCTTTACAAGTCATCTTGAACATGTGTACATTTATAGGAAGTCATTGGGTCATGAAACATCCATCATCCCTTGGATTGAATGAATTCAGGTACATTTCAAAGAGAAGCAGAGGGGATTCTGACTTCTCAACCATGAAGACCTCATCCTATTATCAGGACTAGGTTAAAGTAATTCTCTGACAGCTTAGGCTGCCTCCCTCAAACACTTATTTGGGAGGTTTAAATGACAGTCCATGTCACAGTTTTCTCTCTTCAGCCCCAGCGTGGATCACTGAATATTTGTTGATCATCACATCTGCCATTATTGTCGTTCTGCACCCTTGCAGCGTTGGTCCTATCTGTTCTCCGCACTTACTGCCTTAGAGGAGAAACCACGACATCAGTAGCTTTAATGATTTTAGAGAAATAGCAAGCCTACCTCGTAGCATCTCCCTAAAATACAACTTGGGGATCTGCTTCTTTATAGACTGTTAGTTGTTTCACAATCACTGGTCTCCTTTTCAGATCCACTGAAGTTTGGAATCAAGTTTTTATTACCTGTGGTGGTGCCAGTGGGTTCCAAAGTAAAATGGGCTGGTTTGCCTAGGTGCAAACTGAAATAGCAGCAGGTTCGAGAAACAATAAACAACATGAGTTCTTTTGACATTTTTTTCTTAGTAGCAACGCTTCAGAGAACTTTAATAACGTTGTGGAGGGAGCCAGCTTCTGAAGCGCATCAGCCCTACAGTGGTGCCATGGCCTTGTTACTCCTCTTACCTTTGTTCTCAGGATGGGAACTGGGGAAAGGCATTAACCACAACACATTTCTTTGTCAATCCCTAGAAATAGTGTCATATTTGTTTTACTAATTAGAAGCTGCAAAACAAATGCTTGGAAATAGTTTCAAAGAATAAAGGAGGAATTAACCTCTGATTTTCTGTGGTCAGCTCAGGTTCTGAACTAGTCCTTTCTCTTTCCTGGACACGGCCCATCTTCTGACACGGTGATTGAAACATTGAAAATGTTTTTGTGAATCTTACCATACCATAATGACACCATTGGAAGACAGAGTTCACCTGGCTGTGAAGAGTACATATTTGAGGGGCACCTGGGTGGCTCAGTGGGTTAAGGCTCTGCCTTCGGCTCAGGTCATGGTCTCAGGATCCTGGGATCAAGCCCCGCATCAGGCTCTCTGTTCAGCGGGGAGCCTACTTCCTTCTCTCTCTCTCTCTCTCTTTCTCTGCCTGCCTCTCTGCCTACTTGTGATCTGTGTCTGTCAAATAAATAAAAAAAATACATATTTGACTTCAATGTAAACTTAATTTGGGAAAAGGTGAGCATTTCTCCTCTTTTCAATGTCAAAACATTCTGCTACAGAATTTCAAATCTTGAACAATAATTTTCATGATGGACAAAATGCCATTGGGACTTTCTCTATAAATTAGTATTAGAGAACATAGACATCACTTCACGCAGAATTATTTGGAGTTTGCTTTGCTTTTGTAATTACAATTCAGGTCTTTACTTTTTGTTTGTTTGCTTATTTATTTTTCTCTGGAATTGCTCCCTGACCATAAGCTGCCTTTTCAAGTAGGTTGGACAAATACAGATTCTGAGGCAGGTGTTGCTGAAGTTCATCCTGGTTCTTTCAGTTTAAAATACCTATAATGTTAAAATCCCTGTACAGTGCTTGGTTACCGTATAGTTACTGAATTCTGTGTAGTCAGAGGACAAGGTCGATGTTACCTGGTGAATTATATATTCCCTGCGGTGATCTTCATGCTTCAAGTGCCCTTTTTATGTGTTTTTATTTTTGTTATCAGGAAAGATTGCACCCTTGAACTTACAAAGGAGCTGCCTTGTACCATAGATCAGACATTGCTGAGTTCTAGTATGGTATCTTCTGGGTGGGGAGGCCTGGCCCCTTTAGGCACAAATTGTTCAGAATCTTTAATTGCTCCTTTGGTTTTTAACTTAGAATCATTTCATTTTAGCTGATATCTTTCAGTCTCAGGAAATTAAAAGCTGAAAAGCTGTTTTGAATTCATTGCCTGCCTTCTCATTTTTAATGTGCTCTCTTGATTCACATGCATGTTTTTCATAAGTCTATGGTGCAGTGATTTTTAGTAAAGGTATGTAATTGTGCAACTCTCACAGTACAATCTTAGAACATTTTATCACCCTCCAGAGTTTCCTGTGCACATCTGTGCTCAGTCCTCACTTGCACTCCTGACCCTAAGCAACCACTGGTCTGTTTGCATCTGTATACGTTTCTTAAAAATATAATCACACAAATATGTCATCTTTTCTTATCTGGTATAAGAATGTTTTTGAGGTTTATTCATGTCGTACGCATGAATAACTGTTGCTTTTTAGTGCAGTGTTCTGGTGCACAAATGTACTGCAGTTCTTTTTTGTTTTTTAACCCACTCACCAGTGGACGGACACTGGATTGTTTTCCGATTTGGGTTGGTAGGAATAATATTGCAGTGAACATGTGCATGGGAGTGTTTCTGTTGGATACATTTCCATTTCTCCTAGACCTGTTCCTAACAGAGGGATTGCTGTGTCATGCTAAGTTTAACTTTTTAAAGGAATTGCCTCACTGTCGGACAAAGAGGTTTTGCCGTTTCGCATCTGACCAACATAGGCAGGTTCAAGTTTCTTCACGTTCTCACCAATACAGGGTATTAGTACTCTTCTGGACCATGACCGTCCTGGTAAATATGAAGTAGAATCTTGGGTTTTAATTTATCTTTGCCCCGTGACTAATGATGTGAAGCATCTTTTCCTGTGCATATTAGCCATTGGTATAATTTCTTTGATTAAATGTCTAGTCAAATGTTTTGACTATCTTTGTGTTGTTTGTCTTCCTATTGAATTATATATTTTTTTAATCTATACATGCTGGATATTACATTGACTTCAAAAGTAACTAGATATTGACTTCAAAAGTAACTGTCTTTTGAAGCACAAAGGTGTTATGATGGTACTATTATTTGTTTTTGATCTGAGAGCTAACAAGTCTTAGTCTAACTCAAGGCCATAGAGATTTTCCCCTTTGTTTTCTTCTAGATAGTTTATAATTTTAACTCTTATAATTAGATTTGTGATTCATTTTGAGGCATGCTTTGTGTATACCACGAGGGTCCAAGATTTTGTTTTTATTTTTTAATTTTTTTGCACATGGACTTCCAGTTGTCCCAGCAGTTTTTGAGAAAAATGTTTTCACCATTGAATTGGCTTTGCAATTTTTTCAAGAATCAATTGTGACCAGACATTTTTTTCTAGCCTTTCTGTTTGTCTCCATTTTTAAAAAAATATCTAACTGTATGGTGATAACACAGTGGGTCTTTTTGTTTTTGTTTTTTTTTGTTTTTTAAGGATTTTATTTATTTATTTGACAGAGAGCACAAGTAGGCAGAGAGGCAGGCAGAGAGAGGGGGAAGCAGGCTCCCCGCTGAGCAGAGAGCCTGATGCGGGGCTCAATCCCAAGACCCTGAGAATGACCTGAGCCGAAGGCAGAGGCTTGACCCACTGAGCCACCCAGGCACCCAGTTATATATGTTCTTAATCAGGTTGAGCAAATTTCTTTCTGTTTCTAATTTGTTGAGACTTTTGATCATGAGTAGGTTTTAGATTGTGTCTAGTCTATTTTCTCTATCTATTAAAATGGTCTTATGGCTTTGCCCTTAATTCTTTTAATAGGACATATGATATTAACAATTTCCAGATGTTGAACTAAAAATAAAACCTTGGGATAAATTCCCCTTGGTCATATTTACATGTTATAAACCTTTTTATATGTTGCTGAATTGGGGTTGCTAATATTTTATTAAGGATTTTTGCATCTTTGTTCATGAGAGCTATTGGTATATAGACTTTTTCATTTCTTTTAAAATTTTTTCCTGTGCCTATATGGGAACAGGGCTGCTGCACTTGAACCCTAAGGCCAACAGAACCTTTGGATTTCCCTTTTTTCTCTGAGCAGCAGCTGAGTTAGGGGCCGGTGGAGGACTCCAAGATCATTAGACAAACATTACTGCATGTCAGAGTTGTTACAGCCACACCACAGGATACGTCCCCTAAGAGAACACACAACAGTTGTCGCAGTAAACTTGACCCCGTACTCCTCAAAGGAGGACCCCAGAGCCTGCTGATCTTGCTGTCACTTGTGTGGTAGGAAGACAGCTCGGGTGGTGCAGATAACGGCTATCTTCCTGAAGACCGTGGAGGCCTGGCAACACAATAAACTGGATTGTCTTTCCTCCTTCAGACACATTTGTCTCTACTCCTCAAGGATTCTGGCATTTCTCGTTACTGAGTTCCACAACACCCATCGCAGCCTAGTTCTTGATTGAGGTAGCAACTTGTAAGTTGTTCTTTAAGCTATGTTGTCTTTCTTTTTTTCAAGTGGATTTTTTTTTTCAAGTGGATTTTATGGCCGTGTATAATTATTCTGATTCTGATTGGAAGAGTTAGCTTTACACATGTCTTGGTTGGGCCTCTTCCTTGAGCAAGCGCAGAATGGGTGTGGAGAGGCAGTATTGTGTGTGGTTAAGATTGGAGGCTCCAGGACAGAACTTCCCAAGCTCAAACACTGTCTCTGTCATTCCCTAGCGGGATGACCTTGAGCAATGTAACTTTTAAAAAAACTTGTGTATCTTGCCAGCCTCACGGCCCTGGCTGGTGGGCCTTTCTTGTCCGCTCTCATTTTCTTTGCAGCAACTATCACATTCTTCTGATGTTTACAAGTAACTTTACCACTTGTTTCCATTTTACCAATAAACTTACTTAATGTTTCCTTGGCGGTTTTCTGTATCATTAAATCTTGGTTTTGATGTAGCATACATTGGCTAATTGAATTAAGAGAAGTTGTGGTTTTGATTAAGCCCTACTCTCGTTCTTAAATTTGACTGTTATTCATTCTTAATGTTGTTTAATATTTAAAGTGTGTGTGTGTGTGTGTGTGTGTGTGTTTATTTATGCAAATCATTCAAACCATACTGGGATACTAAAAGATATTAAATGCCTTGTGTGAAAATATTCATAAGGTTGTGGAAACTGCCTTCAAATATTTGAAGAGCTATCACATAGAAGACGGATACTATTTATTCTGCTTTATTTCAGAAGGCAAAACCAGGATTGAATTGTAGGTGATAAGGGAGTAGATTTGGTTTAGGATTAAGGGGAACCTTTCCAACAATTAGATATATTTAAAGCAAAGTGAGTTGCCTTGTGAGATAGTCAGCTCTGCAGAGCTTGGGAGTTCCAAAATATCTTAAATGACGACCTCTTAGAGATATTTTATTGCAGATTCAGAGAAGGCACCCCAGGATCTTCATAGGTAAATAATACCATATTATTTTTATAATGCTGTTTTAGGAAGTGAGAGTAGTACCTGTCTTTTTCTTTTTCCTATCAGTCCTATCAGTCACATCAGCTGACGTTTACTGTGCTTACCACTTGACAGGGAGCACTGTGCTCAGTTTTATGTTTTTAATTTTTTTTTTTTTTTGTCTGAGTATAGTCGACACACAATATTACATTAGTTTCGGGTGTACAGTGTGATGATACAACAAGCTTGAACATGACCCTAGCTCACCAAAAGGGCAGCTACCATTACTCTGGACACTGCATCCCCCCTCCCCCCTGCTCGATTTGCCTTCTCCCCTCCCCTCTGGCATCCTATAGTCTGCTCTCAGGGTTTACGTGTCTGTTCTCGCTTTATGTTTGTTGATGCGTTTGTTTTTGCTTCTTGAGATCCCACATATGAGAGAGACCATACCATAGTTGTCTTTCTCAGTCTTTCGACTGGCTTCACTTACAGGCGTTCTATGCTGTTACGAGGATCAACTTGGATACCGTTTTCTTTTCACTGAGGATATGATTTCACCTGGAGAACTCATGACTTTGTGAGATAGACAGTTTTGCAAAAGCTGTAATTCTACTGATCAGTCCTTGTTCTCTTAGAATGTAGTACGTGGTGCCCTGGAAAATTCAACTCACTAACGTAACTTTGACATGCCCCTTTGTTTGGCAGTCAGTTTCCACTCCTCAGAATGCAATGAAAATCTGATTTCCATGACCTGTTAGGGATAGGAAAATGTAGTAAAAGCTGCCCTTTTCAACTTACAGGTGTACTTTGTAAGAAAGTTATTTGTTTTTGCTTTTTAGTATCTGTGAAGTTGAGCCTTAGGCAATCTTGAAATAAGTCATTAGGAGACTTTCATAAGTTTATTGAGTCCTATTTGTTAGAAAATAACAATTTTCAGTTTCTAGTTTGTTGGTGGTTAAAGACTGATTTTTATTAGGTTGGTCTATTTCTGTGGAACTTTTGAAAAATAAGATGGGGAACCCTTTGCTGTGTTTCACAGTGTTTCCTTGTTTTGTGAGAGAGGGAGTTGGAGTTCACCACATTGTGTTTTTCTGGAATGAATCACAGTATTTGTGTTTAAATCACATGGTTGTCTTGGTTTGTTTTTACTTTTCCTTTATGATGGTGTGTGTATTTTTCATGGAGGTTCAGAGGAGTCAAAATGTGATCTTAGCTCCAGAGACAAGCAGATAAAAGAAAATTAATCCCTTAACTCTCTCCCTTGAAGGAGAGATCAAGAGCTGTACCTTGTTAGGACAGACTCATCTGTGGTGTTAATGATGGTGAATATCGAGAATGCTTATGACAACACCTACAACTCCTTAAAATGATTGAGATTTCAAGTTTTGTGTCTCAAAATAAGTGAGTGAGTGAATGGAATAGTGCTCTGTTGATCATTGAATGCCAGCTTCAGAAATACTACCACTTATTAATTATGTCCTAGAATCTATCTCCATCTACATACACAGAGAATTACACTAGGATCTGTGGTACCTCACATTTTCCTATTTTTCTAATTTAGAGATTACTAGAAATGCAACACATGTACCTCTAATACTAGAATTTGAGTAAACAAGTGTTAGAAAATTTTATAAGCTTTTTACATCGAAAGGATTGTTTGCTACTCAGGTGCATTTCCTAGGTAGGTTATACATTATTCTTATCTTATGATCTTTCTGAGACTAGTTACGGCAACTGTTTTTAGTGATTTAATTACCCCTCAAGTCTGCTCTGTAGTTTTTTTCCATGAGTTTATTATTCTGTGAAATAGTTTGTATATTATTTTATACATAATATTTACATTTTATATAAACTGAAAAGGAAATAAAGTTTTGTGCAGTTAGAGCCCTTATTCGTAACCCCCCATTTACAGATAGAAATAATATCTAATAAATTATTTATGGGTTCTGTTTTTGGTTTCTCTCTAATCCTTTTGATATATGTGACTATGTATTTCTTAGATTTTACATGTCTGTCAGTTTTTCCACTCATAAGTAGATACTTTTTAAAAATTTTATTGTGGTAAGAACATTTAACATAAGATGTACTCTTTAAAGGGTTTTTAAGTGTATGATACAATTTTTTAAGTTAACATAATGTATTATTTGCTTCAGGGGTACAGGTCTGTGAGTCATCAGTCTTACACAATTCACAGCGTAGTGAATGATACAATATTCTTAACCACAGGGCAATGTACAGCAGCCCTTGAGAACTTAGTCCTCTTGTATTACTGAAACTTTATTCCCATGGCTCTGGCTTTTTAAACTCGAACCCATATTACTGAATTACAGAAGAGAATGAATAATTTTGTCTGTATGAGAAAAAGGATCCCAATGTTCTATTCCTGAGAAGGATCATTGGGCACTATAAGAATTTATTTGATTTTCTTAAAGAACATTATCCTGGAGACTTTACATCTCGTTTGGTCTCTTGAGCTTTCCCCAGACATTTCTTTGAAGAGAACTGCTGTCCTGCAGTGTGATCTCACAAGTGCCACCGATATTCAATTTCTATGGCTGCTTCTCACCACTGTCCTATAACAATTTAAATTAATTTAATTTAAAAAATATGTTTTGAGAGTCTTCTTAACATCTAAATATAGAGTATATGTACATCTGCTTTGTTTCCCTTAACCACTAATTTAATAATTCCAAGGGGAAGAAATTATTAAGTGGGTCTGGTATGAAATGTTCTTTATAATTTGGACAAAGATCTGGTGTCATGTTTCCTGGAGCAAAGAATTTCTCAGAAATTTTGAAATGCTTCTGTTACGTGTACAAAAATTGGCTTAAGTACTTTATTATTTTCCTGTTTTTATCCTAGTAGTTTTTGAGTTACAATACCTTAATTACATTTACTTTTAGCTATTATAGTATCAAAGGTATGAGGATTTTGTGGGTCAACTTTGGATTATATCCCCTTCACTCCTTATCTTAACAGTAATTGCCATCAACAAAATTTATGCTTTATTTTAAAATTTTAAAATTTATTTTGAGATATTCCACTCGCCAATTTGATCTGTCTCCTTTTCTGTTGTTTGTATTCAGTGTTTGGGTTGGTTTTCTTGGTTTGGCATAGCTGGGTTGACTATGACACCACTTTTACATATTGTAAATTTGAGTCAATTTTTCAAAAGCTCACTTTATGATTGAGAAGCCTTATAGTGTTCATAGCACAGATGCCAAAGAGTCAGTCATTAGACTAGACATTGATTTATTATTAGACTAGACATTGATTTACAACATGTGTTGTAGTATAGAAGGTATTTTTCTTTATGTTTAGTGTGAAATGTCAAAAATCATTTCATTTGCCTTGTCAAAAAGTAGGGTAGAAAATTGTCTCTTCTATTTATTTTTCCCACTAGAATTAATCAAAACATTAAAAAATCTATTTTTATTTAACTTAAAGTGAGGCCTACAACTCCTAATACCATTTACCCTTCCAGAAGTAAGGATAATTTACAGTAGGTCTCAAACCTCTTGAAATAGAGTTGGCTCACAATAGGAGAAATAAGAATGGTCTCTAAAATTCTATTACTAATGGTGCAGGAATTATTTATTGAAAGAGCGAGAGAGAGCACGAGCAGGGGGAGGGGCGCAGGGAGGGAGAGAAGCAGACTCCCGACTGAGCAGGGAACCAGATGCAGGGCTCCATCCCAGGACCCTGAGATCATGACCGGAGCTGATGGCAGATGCTTAACAACTGAGCCCCCAGGTGCCCTGGTTACTGTGAAGGATTAATGAAGTTAACCGAAGTTTAAAACTAATATGAATTTCTTGAGAATTAGTGACTTCCAGTTTCTCATCCAAAATCTTACTATATTAAAAAACAAACAAAACTCGATCTTTGGGACTAAGCCTTTCGAAAACTTTCTCAGGATTTTAATGTACTTTGGGAAAATAGCTTGTAATAGCCTGATGGATACATCATAGTTTTTTGCTACCCTTTTGAGGCTGATGTGACATATCACATGTCGCGATTGTGCCCTCTTCTCAACATTTTCTGTGTATGATCCCGTTTAGTTCTCGTAACAACTCTGTGCCGTAGGGGCTATTGCGAAGGGCCACTTCATAGACAGGTAAAGTGAAGTACAGGATGCTGAGATCCTTGCCACGGCTCCAGAGCTAGTTCCGGGCAAAGCCAGTATCTGAACCCGAACACTCAGGTTCAGTGCTTCTCCTACAGTGTATGCCTCCGAATGGACTTCATCGGTGTAGTCTGCTGAAGGCTTATCAAAACAGCAGGTATTTTTTTAGCATTTACTGCAAAAGGGACTGTTTCAGGCACTTATACAGTTTGTATTCCCATACATCAACTTGGGAAATAAATATTTGTGAAGATTATAATTAATACAAAAGATACAAAGAAGTTACTGACTAACTTAATGTCAACGTGAGCTTATCATATTTTTTTGAGAGATGCTAAGTTTTTAAATATCGCATTTAAGTGATTCTTCTGAATGATAACAAAGTAACCATATTGTCATCATCAGCTTCATTACTATTGTTATTTTGTGGTATGAGCAAACTGTGTGTGCCGATTCAACTTTCTTATCTGTAATAAAATCACGTAGGAAATTCTAATAGTATCTTGATGGCTTTATCGGATATCCTTAACATCTTATGTCTACCATCCTCCTCTCTGTTTTATTCAGTAGAATTTTGATACGTTGTTACTACTCCCATTTCATATTTGATTATTTGTTAAAATTTTAAAGTCATTTCCAATGCATCTTTTTGTTGCATGTTTTTTTTAAAAAGTTCCCATAAGACCGGATTTTTCTGCCCATGATTCACGTTTTTTGACAATAGCGTGTTTAGGGCAATATGAGTTTGGGCTTTCCCGAGAAGCGCTGGCATGTGAGTTCATCCGAGCCAGTCACGTGTGTATAACCGGACATCATGCTTTGTCTTCCCTTCACGTTAGAGTCAGACCTGCCAGTGTCTGTCCATCACGCCACCCCCGACAGTGAGCCCTTGTCTGGCATATAGCAGGCACTCAGGAAATGTCTGCTAAGGGAGGGAGTGAACAATTTTGTAATTCCTTCTGTTTTGTTAAGGCCAAAGTGTGAGGATACATGTCATGGCATTTTGTAAAGTGCTGTTGAATTAGGAAGTATTATTAGATAAAATTAATTCACTCTTTAATCAATGGTCTTATTTAAACTTTCACTGTTAATGGAAAATAATTAGACTACTTAAACAATATTTCTGTAATTTTCTTGTCATCACAATCTGCCCGGCATAAAATGAAAAGGCCAAAAAAGGGTCACAAGTAAAATCCTAATAAAGGAATTTTCTGCTAATAGGTCCCCATTTATAGATTATTAGTCCAATTTCAGTCATTCCTTAAAACATAAGTAATTCAGTCTCACTACTACATACTTTTTCATCATCTGTCATGTTTCCACAGTGGATATTCCAAATTTTGATCTCCTGTCCCTTGTCCTGTTTATCTTCCTCCTTCCCTTATATCACGGCCTGTACCTATTTGCTCACTATGCAGGACAAGAACTCTCAGTCAACACTTACTTCATTTCCAGCCTGTGGGAATACACATCTGGATATGACACAGTTCCAGCCCTAAGGGCTCTCTTATCGCTCGTTACCAATATTGCATATATTTTTTTATTGTTATTGTTTGTTCCTGTGTGTTTCCCTCATTAACTTGTGAGAGTAAGAACACAGACTCTATCTTACCCACCTGTATTTCTTCAGTACCCCCCATCACTGATGGAATGAATAAACTCACGGAGGCTTCATCCTTTATCGGGAGGGCACATGTAAAACCATTTCCTGCATAAAGCTCAGCACAGATTCTTCTTTCTCCGTCATGTCTGAAAGAGGGTAGGTATTTGTTACCACTGTTTTATTGTGGAAGAAACAGAGGGGCCCATGGTTGAAATGATTAACCTCATGTTGTGCTGATCCCAGAATCATTTCCACGAGGAAAGCAGCCTAAGCAAAGGCTAATTGTTCAGAACTGTTATAGGACGAATACTTTTTTTTTGGAGTTGAACTGATGTGCTCCTGATGACCAGATTCTAACTGGAAAAAGAAATGAGCTTCTTCAGTTCAGTAACTGTACTATTCTTGAGAAGGTGCTTTGTACGAGTCACCAGCTTGTGCTCAATGGGAAGGACGTGTGATGAAGGAGCTGTCTGCCGCTAATGAGTCTCCGTCCCGGAGAAGGGCAGGACCACATTCGTGGTGGCAAATACCTAGTCCATTGTGGTAGTCCTTACGTGGAAGGGGGTGTTCGTTCTGGCTTGTCTCCTTAGTTACTGTTCGTCAGGTGCTACCATGAGCAAGGCCTTGACCTGGACACATGGTTTCATTTAATTGTCCCAACAGCCCTCTAAGGTCAAACCACTATGCCCATTTCACAGTTAAGAAAATAGATTATGTGAATATTATTTTGTGAGATTATCAAAGACTGAGTAATAGGTTCTTTTTTTTTTTTTAAGATTTTATTTATTTATTTGACAGAGATCACAGGTAGGCAGAGAGGCAGGCAGAGAGAGAGAGAGAAGCAGGCTCCCGGCTGAGCAGAGAGCCCAATGTGGGACTCAATCCCAGGACGCCGGGATCATGACCTGAGCTTGAAGGCAGAGGCTGAACCCATTGAGCCATCCAGGTGCCCCATGGTAATAAGTTCTTAACAGAGGAATTAGAGAAGGAAATTGGGAATACAAGGAAGACATTATAATACTGCTCAAGGAAGAACCCTGAGAGATTAACTGAAAGCATATTCTTGGGGCACCTGGGGGGCTCAGTCGGTTAAATATCCAACTCTTGGCTTCGGCTCAGGTCATGATCTCAGAATCCTGAGATAGTCTTGCACTGGGCTCCATGCTCAGCCGGGAGTCTGCTTAAAGATTCTCTCCCTCTGCCCCTTCCTGCACTGGTGCTCTCTCCCTCCCGCTCAAATAAATAAATAAATAAATAAATCTACAAAAAAAAAAAAAAAGCAAGCAAGCAAGCATTTTCTTAATATGTGGCAGTATTACACTAGAATTACTCTAGTCTTTTAATCATCTTTGAAGCCGTGTTTGGATCCCAGTTTGTCTTAAGGATCGCGTTTCTGGCTTGCATCCCTGGGAACTTGAGGAAAGGCCATCTTAGAATGTTCCAGTTGGCTGAAAGTGTGGAAACATCTGAGGGATTTTTCTGGTCAGGTCCAGAAGGAACAGAAATCATACTCCAAGTTCTGGTCTTGGAGCATTTCAGGATATGGGAAATTGAGTTCAGCGAACATGGAAATAATGATGAGAAATCCATAAACAAGATTTAAAAATAGGTGACTTCCAAGCCCTGTCCCTGGCTTTTTCCCATGGTGTCTTGCAATCACATCACATGGCACATGGACCGTGTGAGACAGTGTAGATGGCAGTTGGCCTTAGAACGTGCTACCTTTCCCTAGCTTCAGGATGTATTACATAAATAGATAATAAAAGACGAAAAGAAAAATCAAAACTAGACTCATCATAGGATTCAATGTAGTGCAAATTTCAGAGAAAGTAGAGGCTTCACTGCTTTTTATTAGTAGAATGTCCATGCTTTCAGTAGTTAATGAAGCACTGAAATGTCATTATTTGAGCATAATTGCAATAAGGACAGTCTGAAGAAGGGGACTCATGAAATGGAGATGTTTTTAAAAAGAAATGCAATTTTCTGACCCCCAACTTCATTCAGCATCGTGAAAGAAACCAACAGGTTAATTTTCTCCTACTCACTTGAGCTGTTAACAAAGTGTCAGTGAGAAGCAGCTTGTAGGACTTGCTCTCATGGCTATAAAATTGTCCTGTGTCATTATATTCCACGAATGGCGAACCATTGGAAATGGTGAAGCCATTAAACGTGGTTGAGTCTCTTTTAATAGATTAAAATTACCTGGAAACAGCAATCTTGCTTACACTTTTAATGAGATTTAATAAATTTACACTTCACCCACACTGATACAGTATACATTTTGAATGGATGGAATGTGATTTAATGACTTTTTCATTTATTTCCAGTGATAGACTTATAGCATTTAATCTGCATTTTTTTGGCGTGCTAATTAATTCAGTTCTGCTCTAATCCTGGTTATATCTGTCTGTCTTCAGTGTGTCGCCTTATGCTGGGTAAATATAGATAGCCTGACCTATTAAGTTACTTTTTGAAAGATCATGAAAATGCCATAACTCTAAATCATTTTGGTGGGGGTTGGGGGGACTAAGAATTATAGATTTCTTAAGATCTTGCTCCTGTGATAGGGTTTTAAGAGGTTGCTTTATCCAGCCTGCTTCATCAACGGATGGGCTCTCATTTTATCCTGAAATGAATGCTATAGTCTAGATGTAGTCTGGGTTGGAAGGGTTGGGAATGCTTGACGTGGAAATCAGGGTTCTTCCATTAATGAACCTACTACTTCCTCCCTCCCTTTGCTCCCCAGAAACGTATGCTTTGGGCTCCTGTTGGATTGGTAGTCAGTTTCCATGCCTAGACGTAAACTGTTTTAAAATCAAATCATCTGTTCGCCTTTGAATTTTGTCATTGTGTGAATTATCACTGTGAAATCTCATCTTCTTAGTTTTAGCTTATTGTCTAGTTATTGGAATGTTTTTGAACATGATTCTGTCATTACTATATTAGAAATTCCTTGTGGAAGGGTGCATTTTGTCATATCTTCAAGAAGGGAAGAGAAACAGGGGAAAATGTAATAGGGAAATCCTATCAGAAACCTATCCAGTGATGGCATTGTGAAGGTTTGAAGAGTAATTGTGTAAATTGTGTATTACATGGTGTTTACTTCCCATTTCCAACAAGGTAAAAATCTCCATTCATATTTATACATGCTCTCAGAGGTAATTACTAGTAATAAAGCATCATAATTACATGATACATCTGTTCCAAGCATATACAACATTCTTGCTAAATATTTTTCTTTTCTACCGGCTAACCTATATTCCCTACTTTATTTATAAACATTTTTAAGTGAATTTAGTAAAGGCGATTCTGTGATTGTTGCCATGATTGACAGCTGAAAGCTCTTTTCTGTAATTACATTAGCGATGGCTTTCACAGCGCTTTTAATTCTCTTCACAAAATGCCATAAATTGCCAGTAGTAAGCAATAAATCAACCTCGTTTCTCTGTAGTCTCTGGTTATGTACCCTTTGATCCTTCTTATTTTTTTTAATCTCCTGTAATTTAGTCCCTAGGGCTTTAATGTCTGCTTCGGAAAAGATGTAAATAGATTATTGGATTATGCCCTGCCTCACCGGACCACATAGTGGGGAACCGCTAGCTGTCGTTCTGGGTTCGGGCGATGCCTCCCACCCCGTGGAGCTTTTCCTGACTCGGGTAAACAAATTTACAAATTTAAACAACCACTCTGTCCTTAAATCTGCTCAATGCCACCCACATTTCTCACAGAGTACCTCTGTAATACTCAATGATACTCCCTAAGTAGTCTCGTTATACAGCAGAGTAGAAACACCCTTGCATCTGTTTGTGCATCATCGGTCCAGTGTTACTTCCCCGGGTGATGGGCCACACCCTCGTCCTCTCTCTGTGCCGGTGCCCAGTCTAGTACCAGGTGCGCAGAAACACCCAGGACGTGACGTGAGTGAAGGGCCCTTCCCCTGCTCTCAGGTCTCTGCTCTAGGGCCCCACTGACATGGACTTACTCTGTTCTACATGTTTCTCATTTTTCACCTCCTGTTAATTCAGTTTTACCTCATTTTTCAATAGGAGAAATTTATTCTTTTTTTTCTTGATATATGTGAATCAGAAAAAAATAGAGTAATTCTTAGGTGGCTTTTTTGGGGAGGGGTCATGAAAAAAGCTTCTGTTTTTTCTCAAAAGGTTTACATTTGCTTTAAAATGTCACTGGGTCGTGAAGTTGGCTAAGAGGTACTTGTGGGCTTGTGCTGGTGACGATTAGGTTACTCTTACCAGTTGTTGCCTGAAAAAAATCAGTGCATGGCTGGCTAGGAGGGAGATTCCTACGTCTCTCTCTCTCTCATCTTTAGTATTTTAATATAAAGCACTTTTTCACCTTTAAAATAATGTCAGCCTCTTACACTTTAAAAAAAATAAACATGTTGTACTCTAGTGTTAAGGAAGGTTTTTACAGTTTTCAGGAGGAGGAACGGAGGACTTCTCGGTGGGGGTGAACAGACTAGGGGGCCGGCCAGCTGGCAGACTGCGTGGGCTGAGCGGCTGCGGGCCTTGCTTTCTAAGGCCCACGTTGGCCCACATCGGCTGGGCAGGCTCTTGGCTGGGAGAAATGACCCCTAACATGTTGCAGATTTTCGCAAATAGATATAAAACTGCTATCGGTACAGCTCAGCAGCCCTATGGTGAGCAGGTGCGGCAAACAGGCAATTTTCAGGGAGCTGTAAAGACTCAGCCTGAGGCCTTGTGGGGCTGGTCCCCAGGAGAAGGTTATGAGTGACCAGTGGAAGTGTGTGTCATCTCTTCGTGCCCAGGACACTCACCAGCTATGCCTTTGGATCAACTTTCTGACCAGAAGTAGGTAAGGGACGGATGTGGGCTACGTAGAGAGAAAGGGACGGAGGGAAGCCTGCTTAAAGGACTGTCGCCCTCCAGGCCCTTCACCGATTCAGCATGCACTAAGTCAATCCTGTGGGTCAAGACATGGTGGCTAGACAGAATGTGGCTAATTTAATTCTTACCATATGGCTATGAGGCTTGATTTTTTTTTTCCCTTTGTGACCAAGAACATTGGAACTCAATGAACTAAAGTGATTTCCGCAGGGCTCTGAAGACTACTGACTGTAGAGTTGGTTCTTTGGGCCTCAGTGCTGGAGCCCCCCTCACAGACTTGCACAAGGATTTATAAATGCTTACGTTTGTGGGGAATCTTTTCCTAAATTCGACATGGAAAAGGTATCTTCAGCATAAATGCTTTCTTTCTAAGAGCCATGGACGTAGTCAGAGTCCTGGCTTGGAAGACTCCGAAGTGAATGTTTTCCTAAGACCCGTCCATACCACCAGACTGCCGACAGTCCTCATTGTTCAAGGGAACTAACTAGCAGTTACAGAAAAGAAAGACCCCAAATATATTGAGAGATACTGTTTCTTGTGCCAACTGAAGGTGAATCCTTGACAAAGAGAGAGGAAGAAGTGTGAGCAGAAGAATCAAGTGTAATTGACGGTGCTGACTGCTGTTGTTCTACACACTGTGGGTCATGACATTCGGGGTTACTGTTGTAGGAAGGAAGATGGTGCACATCTCAAAGACACCAATGAGTGTGTGTAATAGCCCACTAAATGGCCTAACCAAAAGGTTTTTTTTTTTTTTAAAAAGATTTTATTTTTTTATCTGAGAGAAAGAGACACAGAGCAAGTGCACAACTCAGGGCTCCATTCCAGGACTCTGGGATAATTACCTGAGTCAAAGGCAGACACTTAGCCCACTGAGCCACCGAGGTGCCCCCAAGTCTTTAACTGAATTTAAAGTGGTAATTAATGTAAAGCTTAGACGTGTCTTGGAAAATCAGGTGTCAGAAGGCAGGGGAAGAAGGATGCCTTTGTATAATAATGGACAGGAGAAAGCAGGGAAGAGGCGTCAAGAACAAGATTCACAGTTTCTGAGGGATACACAGCGGTACGCATTTGGTGGGTCGTCGTAAATTGAAATAGGAAGCATGATACATCACAGTCCCGTGACTAGTTTTAACCAATAGCTGGACTGTTACTCCATCGAAAGGTAAATTTTGTTTTAGGAGCCAGAAATAAGAGACACAGATGGACAAAGAAGTAGATGTCTATGTAAACCTATTAGGTAAAACATGGAAGCCTTACCGATACAGTTAGAGAGGAACTGAAGTGGTGATTTGATGGGGGGATACACTAAGCAGAAGATGGCCAGAAGATGTGACTGACGCGTCCCCAGTGGAAATTGTTCGATGAACATCCAGCTCATTTCCATGCAGTCACCTCCGTTTTGCCAGTTTGGGCAGTGGCGGAAAGCACGGCGCATGGTGGAAGTCGTTTTACCTGCTTTGGTGAAAACTCACTCTTTTAGGATATGGGTATGAAAATACAGGAATGGGTGGATAGGTTCTTAGTCCTGTTTCTTGCTAGCAAGGATGGTGGGTTATGGAAAGGAAAATGGTAAGAATCTTAGAAGAACCTGGGACGCCTGGGTGGCTCAGTTGGTTAAGCAGCTGCCTTCAGCTCAGGTCATGATCCCAGCGTCCTGGGATCGAGTCCCGCATCAGGCTCCTTGCTCGGCAGGGAGCCTGCTTCTCCCTCTGCCTCTGCCTGCCATTCTGTCCGCCTGTACTCGCTCTCTCTCCTTCTCTCTCTGACAAATAAATAAATAAATCTTTAAAAAAAAAAAAAAAAAAAGAATCTTAGAAGAACCTGATCATATCCTTAAATTCGTAACAGAGAAGAAAACTGGGTAGAGCAGGAAAATACAAACCAGAAGTTCTGGAAAAGGTGAAAGAATAATTTCATGAAATAGGGTTCTAAAATACTATTTTATGGAAGACTGTCTCTCTCTTCCTCTCCCTCTCACGGTTTAGCCCACAGATACATATGGCCCCTCTTAGTGTTTAGGAAGACTGGAGTTAACGGGAACACTAAATAGTGAATAAAATAAAAAGAAAAAATGATCAAAAATCATTTGAAAAGTCCATATATACACTTTTATAGTTACTGAAGCTCATTCATGAATTTTTTCAGTATTCACTCATAAATTATAGAGCACCTATTACGTGTCAGGCATATAAAAATTAAGATGTTCATCTTTTAAAAGTATTTATTAAATAATCAGTTATGAATTGCTTTTAATCTGTTCCTTTTAGCTTCCCCAAACTATTGCTAATTTGGGATTTAAGGAGTCAGTTTAATTTAAAAATACATATTAAAATTAAGTTTTAGCAGTTATTAACATACTCTCTTTAAACTGAAGAATTATTTGGGAACTTTGAATTCATTTCCTTTATTTGTGGAGTATTTGCCCTTTGTCTAGAAGTGGGAGTCACTGGATTGATTTTATAAAACTCCCCCAGCTTTAAAATAATCTGTATGATTTCAGTGTTAAATCTGGGCTAGATGGACCAAAATGTTAGTGTGAGGGATAGATTTTCTCTGAATACTTAAATGCCACCAAATACCAGTAAAAGTTTTCTTTTTTTTTTAATACTAAGTAATTTTTAGTAAATGATATTCTATACAGACAGAAGAATATAATATGTAACATTAATGCCAGTTATGAAGAATAAAGGCAAGATAATAGCCTGTGAATCTACCCCTTAATGTGACGACTAGAACGTTTCTGGTTTTCTACAAGGCAGCTTGCTGAGTCTGCTCTCCTGGCCCCGCCCTCTGAGCCCACATCACTCCACCTGCGAGGACATGATCAGTCCTCCTGGGTTCATGGTCAGCAGTCCTGGAAGTTTGGGTTTTGTTTTTAATGGTCTTCTAATAATATAAATATTATACTCGTATGGGTTTATATGTGTATATTTATCTCCTTAGTGTATAGTATTTCTGAGCCTTATTAGAATGTAATCACATCAGAGATTTTTGAGTTTAGGAATTAACTAGTTTACCATTCTCTAAGGAGGAATGAAACTGACGTCTTAAAATCACTTCTGTAAATATAATTGCTAATGATCGAGAGGGTACATTACGATCCTGGCCCAGGGCTCGATGCTTTAATCGATTACATTTAATAGTACAGCAGAATGAGAACGGTGTATATCTCTATTTCACCAATGGGGGATTAGAGAGTCAGTAAATTATAGTATTTATTTTGCATATACAGACTGATAACTTTGCAAGAATGAGATTTTTAAGATTTAGTTTTGGCTAAACAGATATCTTTTTCCTGTGTAACTAAAATGGATCATGAACAGGGTTGATGTAACAGCAGCTGTCATTTGTGATGTATGAGGTAGTCTAAATTTAATATTTAACTTAAAAAGCAATTTATGTGTTTGTCTAAGCTGTCAAATGAATCTTTTGTCTTTTAAGCTTTAATGAAAGGAGTACTTTTTGTGACCAGTGTTTGGAAAGCTGATTTCAGAAACAAAGTCACAGCTCTATGTGCTGATCTTGGTATATTTTGATCATGTTCCTTATGTATCTTAATTTCCCAAGAGCGTTTATTCCCCTTTATGTATTTTTGCAGTGAGAGTGGTGTCAACCATGAAAGATTAAATATTCTGTGTATGTAGAAGCTCCTCTGTTTCGGGGTAGGTTCCAGAAGGCTTCCCCATCCCTGTCCAGTGTCGTTAAAGAGATTTCAGCTTGTAAAGCTTAAATGTATCTCTCACAAACACGTGTGAGATTTCAAATGTACAAATAGTAGGAAATCTTAAAATCAGGCATAGTCTTCTTTTTTCCCTTGGTTTACCTGGTTTATCTGTATTGAAATTGAGTTGAAGCATGAAGTCCCCTTTTTGGTGATCTCCAGAGGCGACTCAGAAATGCTTCAGTGACTCTGGAGTCCCCAGCAAGACTATTACCGAATTTCCTTCATGTTCAGGAATACGTGTTTACCTTACCCGGGATTAACACAAGAACCCTGCAATAAGCAATACTGTAGTCACGCTTGTAAATATTTATTTATTTACTTTAGAAACCGAGAGATTGATGGTGGCAGTGGAAGAGGGCAGAGGGAGAGAGAGAGAAACCTCAGCAGGCTCTTTGCCCAGCAGGAAGCCCGATCTGCGGCTCGATCCCAGGACCCTGAGATCGTGACCTGAGCCAGAATCAAGAGTCCACTGCCCAACCAACTGAGCCACCAGGTGCTCCTTTTAGTCACACTTTTAAGTTTTTTTTTTTCACGACAAATTGCTGATTACGTAAACATGACACTTGTCACATTTGTTGTGACTTCATCTTAGCGATTGCTTCCGATTTTGCAATACGTGTTTACAATTAATCTTAAGTCCCCTTTCAAATAACACTATAGTCCTACACTTAGCACAGATAATTTATAGCCTTGTAACACTGTTGTCACTCATTGCACTTACCCAGGTGCTGTATTCAGACAATACACCGTTACTATTACTGTTTTGAATAAAGTTACCTGTTAGGTCAATTAGGAACAAGAAAAATCATTTTACATTTATTTATTATTTATCCAGCACTCTTGTTTTCTTCAAAGGGATCCAAGTTTCTGACCTATATCATTTTGCTCCTCCATGAAGAACATCTTTTAACATTTTTCCTGTGGGGCAGGCGTGCTGGTAATGAATTCCCTCAGCCTTTGTTGTTCTGACAAAGTGTTAATGTCTCCTTTACTTTTGGAGGATGGCTGGATATAGAATTCTAGGTTGATTTTAAAAAAAAAAAAAATTGATACTAAATATTTCACCCTCCTCTCTTCTTATTTGTATTATTTGATCCAAGAAAAGTTGTTGATTTTCAGTTTGTTGAGGTTTTTTTCTTGTTGGAAGGTGGGATGATTACTTCTGGACTCTTTACGTTCACAAAATTGAAGTCCCCTTGTGACTTACTCTTTTTCCTTCAACACACTTTTTACTGTTGGAAAATTCCAAACCTCATACAACAGTCTTAGTTTTCAGTAAAGTCAATCTTTATTTAATCCCCTGGTACTGATTTCTCTTTTTATTGGCACTTTTAATATTGTCACTGTATTTGCACTTAATGGACATGTCTAGTAATATTTTCAAAATGTCTCAAAATCAATCACAGAAACGACATGCCACTGGAGACTGTTGACTGTGTTAGTTGCCCTGTGTTAGTTGACTAGGGCAACTAACCAATGATTCCCATGTCTGTTAGCACCGTTTGCTAATGGCACCAGAGTCACTCTGCAGTTAAATTTTATCTTTATAAAAATTTGAAATAGGGTCAATATCCCATTAATTATGTTGATCATAGTGGAGCTGTGGATGGATATTTCCTGAGAAGACCTGTGGGTTGGTGTGGTCTAGTAAGTTCAAGTGCATGTCTCTGGAAGTCTGTCTGTCTAGGCACTGATGCTCTCACAGTAAGTTAAGAGCTCCTACTGTATGCTTCCCTAGTGTTGGGCATATTTATACTGTGCTGTATTTGCTTGTTTGACCTGCCAGTTTCCTGTGCTGACAGTTGTATTGCCCTTTCCCCATATCTGATATGAATCGACAATTTGACAAACATGAGGATTCTTCTGGTCTTTAGCCAAATGATACACAATAGACAGTACTCAATCAGGTTTAGTACATTTTCTATGTTGTGGCTAAGGGATATTTCGGCACTCACATACAGAGTATTCTTACAGGAAATCCTATTTGAAATTTAAGAATAATTTACTGGGCTAAACTTCACGATTTTATTTAAATAATTTTGAGATTTGAGATAAAGCAGGTCATGACTAAATTTGTGTAGTACAATAGCTCTGCACATGTGTGGCGACTGGATTCATATTTTAAAGAACTGCATTTTGATGTGTTTCATAGAGGATACAAACGGTGTTGTAACATTCGCTTTTAGATATGATTCTATTAAAAAAAAATTCCGTAGCATAAGCCGAGTATCAATTTCCTTCTGTAACTGTGTGTAGAATGCTGTGTCTAAAGCCAGCACATTTCCCAGGGTTTGGCAAACATCTTCACAGTGGGTTTGCCAAATGCAAATAGATTGTATCTATATGATGCAAAAATATTCAGTTGTTAGGATGAATGTAAGGCCAGCAGTCAGTGTAGGAAGCAAGCCGACCCGGCTCCTAGCTGACTGTTTTTTCCTGCGCAGATGGTTCTGTTCTGTGCGGACAGAACTTCACTCACCCAGGGAAACAACAGGTATCATTAGGGGGCACAGTTAACAAATTTTTTTTTCCCTCTCTTCAAAGGTTGGTATTTTATCTGCATCGTTTTAGTATCCTAGTGCTGTTTGGGCTTGGAGAGATCATTTAATCTATTCTTTTTTTTTTTTTTTTAAAGATTTTATTTATTTATTTGACAGAGACACAGCGAGAGAGGGAACACAAGCCAGGGGTGTGGGAGAGGGAGAAGCAGGATTCCTGTTAAGCAGGGAGCCTGATGTGGGACTTGATCCCAGGACCCTGTGATCATGACCTGAGCTAAAGGCCGATGCTTAACAACTGAGCCACCCAGGTGTCCCATTAATTCATTTTTTAAAAAATTTAATAATTATTATTTTTTTATTAATTTAAAAAAAATTTTATAAACATATGATATATTTTTATCCCCAGGGGTACAGGTCTGTGAATCACCAGGTTTATATATTTCACAGCACTCAATCATAGCACATACCCTCCCCAATGTCCATAACCCAACCACCCTCTCCCGACCCCCTCCCCACAGCAACCCTCAGCCTGTTTTGTGAGATTGAGTCTTTCATGGTTTTTCTCCCTCCCGATCCCATCTTCTTTCATTTTTTCTTTTCCTACTCCCCAAACCCCCACGTTGCATCTCCACTTCCTCATATCATGGAGATCATATGATAGTTGTCTTTCTCCAATTGACTTATTTCGCTAAGCGTAATACCCTCTAGTTCCATCCACCTTGTCGCAAATGGCAAGATTTCATTTCTTTTGATGGTTGCATAGTATTCCATTGTATATATATACCACATCTTCTTTATCCATTCATCTGTTAATGGGCATCTAGGTTCTTTCCATAGTTTGGCTATTGTAGACATTGCTGCTATAAATATTCGGGTGCACGTGCCCCTTTGGAGCACCACCTTTGTATCTTTAGGGTAAATACCCCATAGTGCAATTGCTGGGTTATAGGGTAGCTCTATTTTCAGCTTTTTGAGGAACTTCTACGCTGTTTTCCAGAGTGGTTGCACCAGGTTGCATTCCCACCAACAGTGTAGGAGGGTTCCCCTTTCTCCACATCCTCCCCAGCATCTGTCATTTCCTCACCTGTTAATTTTAGCTGTTCTGACTGGTGTGAGGTGGTATCTCATTGTGGTTTTGATTTGTATTTCCCTGATGCCGAGTGATGTGGAGCACTTTTTCATGTGTCTGTTGGCCATCTGTATGTCTTCTCTGCAGAAATGTCTGTTCATGCCCTCTGCCCATTTCTTGATTGGATTATTTGTTCTTTGGGTGTTGAGTTTATTAAGTTCGTTATAGATTTTAGATACTAGCCCTTTATCTGATGTGTCGTTTGTGAATATCTTCTCCCATTCTGTCAGTTGTCTTTTGATTTTGTTAACAGTTTCCTTTGCTGTGCAAAAGATTTTGATCTTGATGAAATCCCAATAGTTCATTTTTTCCCTTGCTTCCCTTACCTTTGGCGATGTTCCTAGGAAGATGTTGCTGCGGCTGAGGTCAAAGAGGTTGCTGCTTGTGTTCTCCTCAAGGATTTTGATGGATTCCTTTCTCACATTGAAGTCCTTCATCCATTTTGAGTCTATTTTCTTGTGTGGTGTAAGGAAGTGGTCTAATTTCATTTTTCTGCATGTGGCCGTCCAATTTTCCCAACACCATTTATTGAAGAGGCTGTCTTTTTTCCATTGGACATTCTTTCCTGCTTTGTCGAAGATGAGTTGACCATAGAGTTGAGGGTCTATTTCTGGGCTCTCTGTTCTGTTCCATTGATCTATATGTCTCTTTTTGTGCCAGTACCATACTGTCTTCATGATGACAGCTTTGTAAAAGAGCTTGAAGGTCTGGAATTGTGATGCCACCAACTTTGGCTTTCTTTTTCAATATTCCTTTGGCTATTCGAGGTTTTTTCTGATTCCATATAAATTTTAGAATTATTTGTTCCATTTCTTTGAAAAAGATGGATGGTACTTTGATAGGAATTGCATTAAATGTGTAGATTGCTTTAGGTAGCATAGACATTTTCACAATATTTATTCTTCCAATCCATGAGCATGGACATTTTTCCATTTCTTTGTGTCTTCCTCAATTTCTTTCATGAGTACTTTATAGTTTTCTGAGTATAGATTCTTAGCCTCTTTGGTTAGGTTTATTCCTAGGTATCTTATGGTTTTGGGTGCAATTGTAAATGGGATTGAGTCCTTAATTTCTCTTTCTTCTGTCTTGTTGTTGGTGTAAAGAAATGCAACTGATTTCTGTGCATTGATTTTATATGCTGACACTTTACTGAATTCCTATACAAGTTCTAGCACTTTTGGAGTGGAGCCTTCTGGGTTTTCCACATATAGTATCATATCATCTGCAAAGAGTGATAGTTTGACTTCTTCTTTGACGATTTGGATGCCTTTTATTTCTTTTTGTTGTCTGATTGCTGAGGCCAAGACGTCTAGTACTATGTTGAATAGCAGTGGTGATAATGGACATCCTTGCCATGTTCCTGACCTTAGTGGTCATTTAATCTACCCTGCCGACAGGATTGTGCTGAGCCCCTTCACAAGCCTTCACTGTGATGGAAGATAGAGAATCACAGAGTCAAACCCCACCTTTACTGCAGTTATCTCAACTCAAAGAGGAATATTTAGTTTGTGTGTGTGTATAGGTAGAAAACAGGAATAGAGGTTTACCTTGTTCCCTATCCTTCAGGGATATCACTGATAGGGTTCAGGAGGGAATATTTTTTTAAATACAAACAATATCTGAGTTGCAGGGGAAGGCTTGGGTTTAATTCCTAGAGGAATTTTTTTTTTTTTTCCACGTCAAACCAAGGGCACAGTCAAGTATCTGTCTCTGGGTGGAACGAGCTGACTGGTTTTAGTGCAGGTAGAACCCTCTTCCTGCAGAGTCGGTGTATTAGCTAGGTTAAGCTATTGCTCTAACAACTGTCACCAATATAGTGTAGCTCAAGAAAAGTTGAAGTCCTTCTCCATTAACAGTGCCTTGCAAATGCTCCAGATCAGGAGAATGGGGATTTGCTCTTCCTCATCACTGAGGGACCCAGATGGAGGCAAAGGCGTTTGGGTGTTTGCCACATCAGCCCACGTAAGAGGGCAGAAAGCACCGGGTGCTGTGCAGGAGAGGTTTATGGAGCAGACCTGGGACAGGGTACATAATTTCCCTATACGTTTTATATTCACATATGCACACTAAGTGCAAGAAAAATATAAATGGAATCCAGTTCATTACCTAGAAAGAAGTGAGAAGTGGATTTTGATCTATAAGTAAGGGTCCTGACCACATTCATGGATGACCATCTTGAGCCAGAACTTATCAGTAGCTTTCACAAAGATATGCTCTATGGTAACTAATTTTCAATTTAAAACTCTTAAAATGTAATTTCTGGCCTTTGCATTCCCTAATTATAAAATATGTTCCTTCTCTTTGTAGATTTACTAATTACACACACACACACACACACACACAGAATAGAGGACAAGTGGGGAAATCAGAACAAGATCGTTGGTGGACTGTATTAATGGCAATATTCAGTTTTTGCTATTAAAGTTCTACAAGATGTCGTCATTGAGGAAGCTGGACAAAGGGCATCTGAGATCTCTATTATTTCCTACAACTACATATTACTCTATAGTCCTCTCAAAACAGTTTTCTCAAAAGCAATAATGTGTGCAAATTTATTGGGTAGCTTTAAAAGTTCTGTTGTTTGAGGTCTATTAAGCTTTTCTGTAGTTGTAATTAGGAAATTGTGCCTTTCTCAATCACTCCCTACTCTTCCGAGCTAGTAGTTAAACATTCAAAATACAGACAAGCCCTTTTATTCTTTCTTGTTCCCATAGTCTTACTTTTTAGCATTTTTTTTCCTACTATAATTGCAATCCCAAAAAAGATTTCCTCATCCTCTAGCCCTGTTGTTTGGATATATGGTCATGAATCTTTCACTGACATTAGGGTAGCTCTGACCTCAGCCTGATTTTTGAAATCACTGTTTTTGTTTTCTTTACATATAGAGTAATTGCCAAGGGACTTCTGCAACGGTCCTGATTGTCTTAGTGCATAATGAACGCTCTGCACCTACAGATATGCTCTAGGTGAATAAGTTATGCTGTCAGGAGTGTTCCTTTATCAAAATAGAATCTTATTTCATTCACTTTTTTGTTTTACCAGTGGTTCTACACAGGAGAACTGAATTAATGATACTCCTTACATCGTCAGCTTTTAACCCTTTTGTGATCAGTCTGTGCCGAGCCCTTCTTTTCATTCTTTATTCATTTGATTATCATTTCTTCTTCATCACTGGCTCTGGCTCCCAGACTCCACATCCCACAGTCAGTTTTCTGCTTCAGGTATGGATGGGTTCTTACAGATGTAAGAATCTCTAGTGTGTTTTGTGTGTTCCAGAAGTTTTACTGTGCCATATGTCTTATATCTGTTCACACGACGTCATTATTTTGGCGTCTCTCTTATTTCATCTAAATCTGAGTAAATTTGTTGAGTCCTTTAAAATAGTTATGTAGAAATATGGTTAGGGTTGCATGGAATTTTTAGATTAATTTGAGACAAATTGAGTTTATCCCTCTATTTGGTATATGCCTCCTAAAGAAAGGTCTAAATGAGAGACAGTAGACTTGATAATATCTCTTTTGTAACAAGTGAGCCCAGTGTCATTTGCCTAATGTCTTTTTGATGATGCTTTTAGTATCCAAGACTGATTTATTTTTACTGCATTTGGGGTGCATTTTACCATACATACGCTAACATTTAGATAATTATTGTAATAGTTATATATAGGTTTCTGTTAAAATGCTTGTAAATGTTCCCTTATTATTGTTTTATAATAAATTTTAATTATGGCAGTCTCTCCAAAGGATCTTAAACTCTGTGCTTTCTTGAAATTGCTTGGGTAAGCTTCCTTGCATGACGATAACTGCTGCTGTGTTGTAACTCTAGTTAGAACCGTCCTGGGCAAATGGATCGTGGCTTATTTGGATGTCTTTTCTTTTTATACCAGTGATGTGTGGTGGTCTCAGTTCTCCAAGTGCCACAGACTGAATTATGTTGTCCCCCGCCCCCAAATTCATATGTTGAAGACCTACCCCCCTTCCTTGTGACTGTGTTGGAGAGACAGCCTTTCAGTAGGTGATTTCCGAAGTCATGAGAGCATAGTCCTGGTCCTACATGACCAGTGCAGCAGTAAGAACCAGACACCAGACCTCTCTGTGCCCTGTGAGCGCACAGTGAGGAGGAAGCCATCTGCAAGCCAGAAAGAGACCCCTCCGTAGGTCTCACCAACCGCCTTACCATGCTGGCACCCAGATCTCAGACTTCTAGCCTCCAGAACTGGGGAAAAAAATAATAACTTCCTGTTGTTTACGCCACCCAGTCTATGGTATTTTGCAATGGCAGTTTGAGCTAACACACGAAGTCTGACATCCAAATGATGCCATATTAATTAATGCTCTGGCAGATAGAGTAATGAGTCAGCTTTCCATTAGAAATCATTTTATTAGAGTCTATTTTTGTTCTGTCGTGTTTAGGCGTTAAAGAAAATAAATGAGCCATGGGTTATATCTGTCCCTGTTCGCTGATTCCTGATGAACTACGTGAAATGGCAACGATGTTTTCTAGCCCCGTCTTGTGCCTCGTCTCGTGGTATGGCTCTCTGCATTGTTGCCTGGCTTTCCCGACACTCCAGCTATGAAATTATTTTGCTGTCTAATTTCTGTAGGTCACCTGAGACACTGAGTAACCTAAGCTTCTGAAGTGCAAAACAGTAATGCTTCTATGTGTTTGTTTTTTCTTTTCCCCAGAATTGGGGGCCATTTCAGAGTCAGAGCTACCTAGAACATTAGATCATTGCACTTTTATTGTTTTTGATAGCAATTGGTATTGTACCAATTTTTCCTCAAGGGACTATGTCGTAACAATCTGATGTTTTTCTCATATCTATTTTGAGACCTCACTTTCTGATTGAATATATTAAATCAGTAGTAGATTTGGGATTTAAATAAACCATGGGCTTGGAGTGCCTGGGTGGCTCAGTCAGTTAAGCTTCTGCCTTTGGCTCAGGTCATGATCCCAGGGTCCTGGGACTTAGTTCCACATCTGGCTCCTTGATCTGCTTCTTCCTCTGCCTGCAGCTCCCCCTGCTTGTGTGCTCTCTCTGACAAATAAATAAGTAAAATCTTAAACAAACAAACAAAAAAACATGGGCTTTGTCATAAGAAGGTATAGAAATTTTGTCTTTATTTAGCTTTCTTTAACACCTTTTCCCATGCTTAAAATGTGTCAGGACAGTAGGTCGATGGTTATTTGTTATACATATAAAACAACTTAAAAAAAAACTTTTCATATCAAAATTAATCTGTGTAAGAATTTATAGTATTCTGACTTTGAAGTGCTTCTCACAGAATAATAGTTATGGTAACTTCTCCAAAGAGGTTTGTGAAACCTTCTGAGTTATTAGGATAGAGATGTTTATTAACAAAATAATCGATGATTCCATATTCTAAACATCTAATCGACATAATGCAATATTGAGATGTTAAAGGAATTGAAAACTGCCCATTGTCATGGGAGGTAAGGAAAGCAGGTGAGAAAACTTGTGATAAACACTTTCCAGGATATTACTCGTCTCCATGTTGGATACGACACAGAGGAGGTCCGGAGAAGTACCCCAGATCTGCCCTCCATGCTGTGGGAAAGTGACCACAGCTTTACCCCCGAGGACAGCGTGAAGGTCAAGGGGAATAGTTTGTTTAGTGTTTTTGTTTGATTGTTTGGAGACTCAATGTTAGGAACTCTGGCTTTGTCTTGCTATCCAGTAAGTTTGATTGCTTAGAAAGAATCTTAGGTTCAGTCAACCACAATAGCCATGAGTGACTTGAAAGTTTTCTGCCTTGTGTAGTTAGTTTGTGATACAAAAAAGGGCTTTGAAGCTGGGATGGAAAAATCCTGCTTATCCTGCGTGAACATGTTCTACAATAGCTGTTTCATTTTTATATTATTACCTGGGAATTAAGAGGTACTTATTCCCCTTGTGAGTGTACTTACAAGAAGGCTTGCCAGCAATTACAGACAGTTCTACCCAAGTGTGACCATGCTATAGTTTGATGGTACATTAAGAGGTAATAATTCACAGAAAACCCTTTGTCTTTTTCTAGCATTTTCCCTGCCCTAGGGGATTTTGTTTCCTTTGCTATTTATTTGATGATAGATTTTAGAATTTTTATTGAAACAAAAAATCCTACTCTCGTTCGTTGCCGGCAAGAGTGCAAAATGGTACAGACCTTTGGAAGACAGTTTGGTGATTTTGTACACAACTAAATGTAATCTCAGTGTGTGCTTGTTCCAGCAATCATACTCCTTGGTACTCAGAAGAGGTAGAACTTAAGTCCACACAAAAGCTTGCACGCAGTTGCTTACAGCGGCTTTATTCACACTTGACAAATTTGGAAACAACCAAGATGTCCTTTAGTAGGTGAGTGGGTAGATAAACTTGGGTACATCCAGACAATGGGATATTTTTCAGTGCTAAGAAGAAATGAACTATCAAGCCATGGCAAGACATGGAAGAAGCTTAAAGGCATAGTACTAAGAGAGGAGCTACTCTGAAAAGGCCACATAGTGTATACTTCCAGCTCAATGACTTTTTGAAAAAAGCAAAACCATGGAGACAATAAAAGGATCGGTGGTTGGCAGCGGTTTGGGAGGATGGGGGGAGGAAAAGGCGAAGCATGGAGGTTTTTTAGGGTCATGAAGCTACTCCGTATGATACCTTAATAAGAGATATACAGTAAGAATTGCCATAATAGGTACATATATCACTATGTATTTGTCGAAACCTGTAGAATGTGTGGCACCAAGTGTGAATGGTACTATAAGCTATGACTTGGGGTGATTATGGTGTCCCTGGAGGTTCATTAGTCATAACAGATCGATCACTTTGTTGGGGGGGGGGCAAAATTAATAATGGGAGAGGCTGTAGATGTGTGAAGGCAAGGGGTATATGGAAAACCAAATAGACCTTCCACTCAGTATTGCTGTGAACCTAAAACAGTCCTACAAAGGTGTTTTAAAGAAAATCCTGAATTTACATTTGAGTCGGTATCCAGCAGTTCCAAACTAGGTGGCTGGTGAAAAGCTGGCTTACCTTGGGGGTGGTGAGCTACAGATCCCATCAGTGCTGAGGACTATGAATATTAAAAATGAACCCTGACCAAACCATTCATGGTTTTGTCTGAAAAAGAAGTTCGGTTCTGGTTAAGTTGAAATTTATTGTGGGAAATTTATGGGAAACAAATACTTCTTTGGTATGGTAAACTGAAGTTAACTGGCCTCCAGGGGAAATTCTGTAAGATTCCCAGAGGCCTTGCTTTTGTGCCGTGGTGCATTATAAAGCCATCATGGGTCGTGCAAAGATGAGATGTAATACAAAGAAATTCCGTATCTTTGTTTCTTTAGAGACAGTTCAGTTAAGATCAAATTTAGATTGGATCAAAATAGGGAAGTGGTGTGTTAGAACTTTCAAAACTGGATACAGGCAGGCAACAGTAGAATGAAGTGGAGTCATACAAAGCTTGAGAACTTGGTAATGAAAATTCTTTTTTAAAATAATCTCAATGGATATAATCACTTAAATACATTTATTTAAGACTCTTCAGTGTTTGGAACTTTGGTGGCATCTACTTAATGTTATTCAGCTTTTATTTTTGTCCTTTGAAAGTGTCTTTCTAAAGAATGAAATCAGAATTTGAGGGACTCCTGGGTGACTCAGTCGGTTAAGCGTCTGCCTTCGGCTTGGGTCACGATCCGGGGGTTCTGGAATCGAGCCCCACATCGGGCTTCCTGCTCTGTGGGTAGCCTACTTCTCCCTCTCCGTCTGCCTGCAGCTTCCTCTGCTTGTGTGTGCGCGCTCTCTCTCTCTCTCTGTGTCAAACAAATAAATAAAAGTCTTTAAAAAATTAAAAAAACAATTTGAGGATAGGTCACTGGACATGTGTTGGAGGTTGGGTTAAAACATGTGTATGTGAACAGACTTTGCAGGATTTCCCTTCGTAATTAAGATACATGTGAATGCTTTCATGACTGTAGTGGAAAATGGGCACTCCTGCACATCTGGTACAGTCACCACTGCCTTGATTTGTGTTAAGGTGACAGCAGTTTTTTCCATCACTGTTCCTTCACTATCCGTGAAAATGTCAACACCGCAAGTAAGGCACATAATGTCTTGATATTACTTTGAAAACAAGTTTTACCTATGGATGTCCTGAAGTTACTTCTAAAAATTCTGGAGGTCTGAGACTCACATTTTAAGTACGGAAGTTGTAGGTCTAGGATATCCAAAGAGAGGGGAAGGCATATTGTTTCTTTTTAGCTGTTCCTTCTGTTTGATTTTGAAAGTACAGCTCTCTTGTTTGAAAAGTCCCTAAATTCCATAGCCTCAGGATTGTTTATTTTCCTTAATGCCTAAATTTCCAGTTTTCTTCTTTAGAAGAATGACAGCTTTTTGGAAAAATAATATGTGTGCAGTGTTTTTGATTAAGTGTAAGACTCAACAGTGTTTTTTTTTGATTGGTGATGAAAATAAGTTTTATATATTTTCTTAAAACATACTGCATTTATATAGGCATCTCATGGGAGATTATAGCATAACCTGAAAATACAGATGTCCTAGGGAAAAAAGTGCCTTATCCTTAGAAAAATCAAGATTCTTCTTCAGATTTCCTATAGGTATTACGTGTTTATTTGAGTATAAATATATAATTGTTAGTTTTTTCTAAATTGAGCCTTCCAATTATTTATGGCTAACAGATTCATAATTATGCATGCTTGGTTAAAATATGATAGCAGTTACCAAAAATCATACATTGACTGCATTTATCATAGGTTCTTAATGAAAGACATATGGATATATTTTAGGAACTCATGGATTATTGATATGCAAAATTTGGTATATAACTTTATGAGGGGAAGGTCCATCTGATTATCAACATTTTCTTGTAAACACATAGTCCTGGCTCTTTAGTATTGAAGGAAGTGGCTACATATACTCTAAAGCAATTCTTTGGGGAAGAAAATATGATTTTTAACACAGAATAGATTAAAAAGCTGGTGGCTTGAATTTTCTCCCTATAACAGTTGTTTGGGGTTTTGCAGACAAAGTGCAAGTCCTTTAATTGTGTCTGAATTAATTTACAATACATGAAATTCACCCACACTTGTTCTATTTATTGCTCCATGGAAACCACATGCTTTGAGTTGCTACTAAATTTCCCACATGCAGGACATTTCCACTTTTATATTTAAAACTATGTTCTTCTAGAATACATTGTTTCATTTCAACTCTTTCTGGAGTTGCAGTAAAGCTTAATTATCTTTTTAAAAAATACATTCTGAATGACTCAGATTTTCATTGTGTGGATTGATTTCCCTGTCATACCATATTCCACTATTTTTTGCTGTCATGATATTTCTTGGTATCTTTTCCTTGAAAAAAATTCCCATTTGGGGACTTAAATGTTTTCTATGTACATATTTTATGATGCATTTTTATTGGAATAAACTTATTTATTGAAATATAACTTACATACAGCAACATGCCCAAATTTTAACTATGTGTTCTATGCATTAACTCAGTAGCCTGTTTTTAAGACAAATTTTAGGTTCATAGCAAAACCAAGTGGGAGGTACAGATATTTCCCATCCACTCTTTATACCTATACCTGTCCAGCCTTCTCCATCAACAGCATCCCCACCCAAGTGGTAGTTGTTATAAATGATGAACCCACATAGACACATAATAGTCACTCAAAATCCATAGTTTACATTACCACTCATACTTGGTATTGTACATTCTATAGGTTTTGACAAATGTGTAGTAACATGCTTCCCCCACTATAACATCACACAGAGGGGTGTCACTGTCCTAAAAATGATCAGTGCTCTGCTTACCCATCCCTCCATTGTCCTCCATCTGTTAGCACCCACTGATCTCACTGTCTCCATAGCTTTGCCTATGAGGTGCCAGATAACTGGAACCAGATAACTTTCACCAGATAACTTTTCAGATTGGCTCTGTTCACTTGGTAATATGCCTTTATTCCTCTTGTCTCCTATTCCTTATTGTCTTGTCATGGCTTGATAGCGCACTGCTTTTATAGCACTGAATGGTATTCCATTGTCTGAAGATACTGAAGTTTATTAGTCCATTCACCTACGGAGGGGCATCGTGATTGCTTCCAAGTGTGTCCGCTGGACATAAAACTGCTGTAAACTTTCATGTGCAGCTTTTGTGTGGACGTAAGTTCTCTACTCCTTTGAGTAAGTACCAAGGAGTACGATTGCTGGGTCAACCATATGGTAAGATTACATTTAGTTTTGTGGAAACCATCGAACTGTCTTCTGAAGAGGCTGTGCCATTTTGCTCCGCCCCCCACCTCCATGAATTAAAATAAAGTTTTTGTTGTGCAGCGTTTTTTTTTTTTTAAAGATTTTATTTATTTGACAGAAAGATTGAGATCACAAGTAGGCAGAGGGGCAGGCAGAGAGAGAGAGAGGGGGAAGCAGGCTCCCTGCTGAGCAGAGAGCCTGACATGGGGGTTGATCCCGGGACCCTGGGATCATGAACTGGGCCAAGGGCAGAGGCTTAATCCACAGAGCCACCCAGGCGCCCCTGTTGGGCAGCGTTCTTGCCCACATTTTCAGTTGTCAGTGTTCTGGACTGGGGCTATTCTAGTAAATATGTGGTATCTCAATGTAGTTATGATTTGCATTTCTCTGATGATCTGTGGCTCATCTTTTTCATATGTTTATTTGCTACTTGTGTGTCTTTGGTGAGATGTCTGTTAAGGTGTTGGGCCATTTTAAAATCACATTGTGTTCTTATTGCTAAGTTATGAGTTGTCTTTAAATATTTTGTGTAAGAGCCACTATGAGATATGTATCTTATAAGTATTTTCACCGAAGCTTGACAGTGTCTTCTGTGGAGTAGAAATTTTATATTTTAATGAAGTCTAGCTTATTAATTCTTTCTTTCATGAATCATGTCTTTGATGTTGTGTCTAAAAAGACATCACCAAAGCCATGGCAATCTAGATATATTCTCCCATTAACTTTTAGGAGTTTTATAGTTTTGAATTTTACGTTTAGGTTTGTAACCCATTCTGAGCTAGCACTGTGGAGGGTGTAATATCTGTGTTTAGTTTATTATTTCTTTGGCATGTGGCTGTCCAGTTGTTTGAACACCACTTGCTGAAAATACTGCCTTTTCTCCATTGTATTGTCTTTGCTTCTGTGTAAAAAATCAGTTGACTGTATTTATACAGGTGTGTTTCTGGGCTCTGTGTTTTGTTATATTATCTCTTTGTCTATTCTTTTTCTGTTGCCACATTGTCTTGATTACTGTAGCTTTATAGTAAGCCTGGAAAGTTGGGTAGTGTCAGTCCTCCAACTTTACTGTCTCCTACAGTATCATATTGTCTATTTTGAGCCTTTTGCCTCTCTGTAGAACGTTGAGAATCAGTTTTTCAATAACCACAAAACAACTTGCTGAGGTTTTGATTGTGAGTGCATCACGGGTCAAGTTGGGAAAAGGTAACAGCATGATGGAGTCTTCCTGTCCTTGAACATGCAATACCTCTCCGTTTATTTCTTTGATTTTGATCAGAGAGTTTTCGTTTTCTTTTTATAGCTCTTGCATATACTTTGTTATATTTATACCTACTTTTTGTGGGGGGTGCTAATGTAAGTGGTATTGTGTTTTTAATTTCAAATTCCACTTGTTTTTTGCTGGTATATTGGAAAGTGATTGACTTCTGTGTTTTAACATTGTATCCTGTCACCTCACTATAATTGTTGATTAATTCCAGGAGTGTCCGAATGTCCTTTTAATTCTTAGAGATTTTATACATGGACAGTCATGTCATCTGTGAGCAAAGACAGTTTTATTTCTTTCCAGTCATTACAATTTTTACTTTTCTTCTCTTCACCAGCTATAACTTTGAGTACATGGTTGAAAGGGAGTGGTAAGGAGGATGTCCTTGCCTTAGTTCCTGGTCTATTGTTTACCACCGAGTATGATGTTAACTGTAGGATTTTTTTAAGGTATTCGTTGTCAAGTTAAGGAAGTTTCTGTCTTTTCTTAGTTTACTGAGAATTCTTTTTAGCGTGAATAGGTACTGAGTTTTGTCACATAATTTTTCTTCATCTATTGATATGACCATTTTTTTTTCTTTTTAACCTGATGTGATGACGGCTTACGTTAACTGATTTTTGAATGTCGAACCACCTTACATACCACGGTTAAATCCCACTTGGTTGTGGTGTATAATTCTTATTATACATTGTTTCATTTGATTCATTAATATTTTGTTCAGGATTTTTGCATCTTTGTTCTTGGAAAATACTGGTTTATGGTTTCCTTGAAATGTCTTTATTATTATTTATTATTGTTGGTTTTATTATTAGGTATTAGTGTACTGCAGCTTCCTATAATGACTTAAGAATTCCCTCTGCTTCTGTCTTCTGAAACAGATTTTAGAGAACATACGTATAATTTCTAACTTTAATGTTTGGTGGATTCATTAGTGAATGCTTCTGGGCCAGGTGCATTCTGTTTTAAAAGGTTTTTAATTATTTATTCAGGTGCTTTAATAGATATAGGCCTATTCAGATCAGGTATTTTTTTCTTGTCTGAATTGTGTCTTTTAAGAAATTGGTCTGTTTAATTTAGATTATCAAATTTGTGGGCACTGAGTTCTTCATGGTATTCCTGTATTAGCCTTTTCATGTCTATACAATCTGTAATGCCGTTACCTTTCTCATTTTTGTATACTCTTTTTTTCCTTAGTAAGCCTGGCTAGAGGCTTATCAATTTTGTTGATTTTATCGAAGAACTAACTTTTGGTTTTGTAAATTTTCTCTATGAATTTCCTATTTTCAATTTCATTATTATTATAAAAAAAGATTTCTCTAATTTTTATTATTTTGTTTCTTCTGCTTACTCTGGATTTTTAAAAATGATTTATTAATTTGAGAGAAATAGAGAGAGAGATGGAGAGAGAGAGCATGAGTTGGGGGGGGTACAGAGGGAAGGAATCTTAAGTAGAACTCTCCAGGAGTCCGGAGCTCCCTGCAGGGCTCCATCCCACAGGACCCTGAGATCCTGACCTGAGCGGAAATCAGGAGTCAGATGCTTCACTGACTGAGCCGCCAGGCACCCCTGCTTACCCTGAATTTAATTTGTTCTTTTTTTTTTTTTTTTTCCTAGTTTTCTAATGTGGAAGCTTAGACTACTGGCTTTAGATCTCCTAGGTCTTTCTTTTCAATGTACGTGCTCAGTGTTATGTATGCACTGCTTTTACTGTATCCCACAAGTTTTGTTAAGTTGTGTTTTCATATTCATAGAGTGCAAAATATTTTAAAATTTCTCTTTAAATTTGTCACCTGTGTTTTTTAGAAGTGTTTTTGTCGACTCTCCAAGTATTTCAAGATTTCCTAGTTATCTATTACTGATTTCTTGTTTAATTCCATTGTGGTCTGAGAGCTGATGTCAATGATTTCTGTTCTTTCAAATTTGTTAAAATGTGTTTTGTGGCTCAAAATGTGGTCTGTGTTGGTGAACGTTCCCTGTGACCTTGAGAAGAATCTATATTCTGCTGTTTGATGAAGTAGTCTGTAGATTTCGGTTATACCGAGTTGACTGATGGTGTTGAGTTCGTATATGTCCCACTAATCCTGCCTCCTGGATCAATCCTTTTCCAATAGAGGGATGTTGAAATCTCCAACTGTAATAGTGGATTCGTGTATTTTTCTTCACAATTCTGTCAGTTTTGGCCTCATATATTTTGACACTCTGTTGTTAGGCACATACACGTTAGAGTGTTACGTCTTTTTGGAGAATTGATCCATTTATTGCTATAATAATGCCCCTCTTTATCTCTGGTAACTTTCCTGGATATGAAGTCTTTTCTCTCTGAAATTAGTAAAGCTACTCCTGCTGTCTTTTGATCAGTGTTAATATGAAGGGTGTTTTTTTCCTTTACTGTTAATCTGTTTCTTTGTATTTAAAGTGGATTTCTTGTAGACAAATTTAGTTGTCTTGGTCTTTTAAATACTGTCTGCCAATCTCTGTTTTTTAACTGATGCATTTAGATCCCTGATGTTCAAGATGATTTTTAGTATAGTTGGATTAATATTTACCATATCTGTCATTGTTTTCTATTGTTGCCCTTATTATTTGTCTGTTTTTCTTGCAGTCTTTTTCTCCCTTATCTGGTTTTAATTGAGCATTTCATACGGTTCCATTTTCTCTTACTTACTTGTTACTTTGTTATTTTATGTTTGAGTGGTTGGTCTAGAGTTTGCAATATACTTTTATAAGTCCAGAGCCCCTTTAAAACACTATATTTAAAACACTATATTGCTTTAAGGGTAACATGAGTACCTAGTAATTGGAAAATATTTCAAATTCCTCCCTCTCATCCCTTGTACCATTGCCATTATTATTCTCACTTATATGTAAGTAAACATAATCAGACACATTATTTCTGTTATTCTGAACAAAGTGTTACCTATTAGAACAATTAAGACTCAGAAATTTAAGGTTTTTATTTTACCTCCAATGATTACTTTTCTAATGCCCACCCTTTCTTTATGTAGATCCAAGTTTCTGATCTATACCATTTGCTGTCTCTCTCAAGAATTTCTTCCAACATTTCTTGCAAGTCAGGTCTACTGACAATAAATTATTACAATTTTTGTTTGTCGAGGAAATATTTGTCTTTCAGTGGTGAAGGGTAATTTCACAGGGCACAGAATCCTAGGTTAGTGGTCTTTTCTCTCTCAGAACTGAAGTATTTTACTCCACTTTCTTCTTTCCTGCTTGGTTTCTGAGATAAGTCAGATGTGATTCTTACCTTTGCTCCTCTCTAGGTTAAGTTCCCGCCACTCCCACTCTGGCTGCTTTTAGGATTTTTTCTTTGTTTTTCTGTAGATTGAATATAATATGTATATGCATAGTTTTTTGTTTTTCTGTTTTGTTTGTTTGTTTGACATTTATTCTGCTTCGTATACTCTGAGCTTCCTGGATCTGGGATTTGTGTAAATTCTCAGTTATTATTGCTTTATTATTATTATTATTTTTTTTTTCAGTTCCTTCCTCTCTGTTTTCTTTCTGGTATTAGCATTACATGTATGTTACATTTTTTATAGCTATCCCTCAGTTCTTGGATGATTTTTTTTGGGCGGGGGCAGTTTTTCCCCTCTTCCCTCTCTTACTGGAAGTTTCTATTGAGATATTTTCAAGCTCAGATTCTTTCTTCATCTTTGTCTGGTCTGCTTACAAAGCCATCATAGGCATTCTTCATTTATATCGTGGTGTTATTGATCTAGCTTTTTTTTTTTTTCTTGGTATTTCTATGTCTGCTTACATTGTGTATCTGGTCTTATATGATACCTACTTTATGCATGAGACATCACATGGCATTTTAATTAGAATTGCTTTAATTCCCTGGTTTGATGATTCCAGAATCCCTATCGTATCTGTATCTGGTTCTGATACTTGTTTAGTATCTGTAAACTGTGTTTCTTGCTTTTTAATATGCCTTGTAATTTTTTCCTGACAGCCAGACATGACATCCTGGGTTAACTGGTCTGTAGTGACGCGGTGGTAAGGGGTAGGGGAGAGGAGACATTCTGTCTTCCTTTGATTAGCTCTCAGTCTTGTTGTGAGTCTGTGCCTCTGGACTATTAACTTCACAGATCTCAGTTTCCGTGTGCCCCCTCCCACCTTAGCTGGAACAGGGTGGTTCAAGCAGCCTGGAGTTGGGCTCTTCCTTTCTCCATGCGGAGGGCCAGAGTTGTCTGAGCTTGGGTCTTTCTCTTCCTGCATGTCAGTTAGGCTCTCATAAAGCCTCAGCTGGCTAGGCACAGGTAAAGTGGTTTCTCTGATGGGCAGGCCCTTGTTAAAAGAATGTTCTAGTATACTTCAAAATGGCTCATTTTTCCTTTTCTAGACTAGAAGCACTAGGGAATTTTTCTCTGATACTCTGTGAGAACCTGGTAGAGCTTCAGGAGGTAAAACTTATAAGATGACTCCCTCTACCCCTCCCCATGACTAGACTCCCTGTGAATTTTAATCTCTCAGACTTTAACACACTGAGCCTCTAGCAATTCATCCATTACAGTTGAGATTTTCCTACGCCACTGCCGGCTCTTGGAGCTGTCTGCTCATGGGATTTTGCTATAGTTTGTTGTGCTTCTTTGTATTCATCTGCAAACCTCTCAAATTTTGGAAGCAGAAATTTGCCCTGGGATTTCACTTCTCTTTTGGATCTAAGAAGAGCTGACTTTTCAGTTTGTTTGGCATTATAATTGTCCAGGCAGAGTAGCAACTTCCAGACATCTTATATGCTGACCCAGAAACCAGAAGTCACCACCATATATTTTTAAACTTAGGTATCTCATGCTGTAATTTACAGTTTTGTATTTTACTATAGATGTCCCTTCCATTTGGCTTAGAGTTTAGGCCTATTGTATGACACAAATAGGAGAATGAAAAGAATTACTCGGAATATTGCTTCTTTCAGATATTGAAGAAGTATGTATTTTTTTCAAACACCAAACTGTTCATCTCCTGCTCTGTGAGAGTTTGCATATTTCGAGTTTAGCCAAATGCCTTTAGCCACATACTTTCGATTCAGCAATTATGAGTGAATATGTGGTGTTTCCACTGTCAGATCCTTTTCTGGATTTGTCTAAATTGTGTCTTTCGTGTGATGCTAGTCCCCTAGAGCTACAGGGAACTTCAGGGACGATCCTTAAAGATTATCTATCAAGGTTTTTGTTTGTGTACTTGAAATGTTGAAAAGAACAAACCATTTTAAAGTGCCCCTTAAGTATTTTCCCTGATACTTTCTGGAGAAAAGCATTTGATAAGTAAGTATCTTTGGGAATGCAAACTCATATCAATTAAAAAAGAAAAGTAATGATTCTGCTATCATTTCAGTGTTGAGTTGGCAATCCTGAAAGTAAGAAACAATTAGAAAATGTTCATTATAATCTGGCTAGCAGGATGGATGCAGATCTTTTGTCAGGCCAGGTGAAAGAGCCATTAGTCACGGGGAAATATCCCTAAATTTGTCATTTTTATTGACTGCATCACCATGGACAAGTCTATGTGCTGCCAGCAAACCATTGGAAAATGCAATAAATAACTATAATTAATTTTTTTAAACCACCATTTTCAATAATAATAAATAATTTCTAGGAAATATCTAGGATACCTAGATATCTAGGAGGATAGCATAGCACCAAAATGCCTAGGAAACAATTAACAGAAGATGTACAAGTTCTCTGCACTCAAGACTATAAAATTTTGCTTAGAGAGATAAGGGAATCTCTAAGCAGAATCTTCTAGATTGTGAAGTATGTGATGTTTCATGGATTTGGAAACTTATTACAATGTCAGTCTCTATACATTGATCTATCAGTTCAGGACATCTCAGTCAAAATACAGCTAGACGCAGATGATTCTAAAATTTATACAAAATGCAAAATGGCTAGAAGAGTTAAGATAGTCTTGAAGGAAAAGAACAACATTGGAGAACATGCCAGATTCAAGACTTACTATAGAGTGGCAATAATTATCACAGTTATTATTATATAATTAAATATTATTTTATTATTATATTATCACAGATAATTATCACTGTAATAGACGAGTACATTCATAGAACAAAATTGAGTCTTCAGAAATAGACCCAAACATATATATGATTTTTGACAAAGGGCACCCAGAAAATTCCATAAGGAGCAAAAGGACTTTCAATGAAGTGGTATTGCAGTAATTGGATATTTTCTTTCTTTCTTTTTTAAGATTTTATTTATTTATTTGTTTTAGAGAGAGAGAGAGAGAGAGAGAGAGCGAGCACAGGCAGAGTGGTAGGCAGAGGCAGAGGGAGAAGCAGGCTCCCCACTGAGCAAGGAGCCCAATCCCAGGACGCTGGGATCATGGCCTGAACCAAAGGCAGCTGCTTAACCAACTGAGCCATCCAGGTGTCCCAGTAATTGGATATTTTCATATGGGAAAAAAGTGAACCTTCACACTGATTTCCTATAAATAAAAATTAATCCAAGATGGATTGTAAGGATGAATTTAAGTGCTAACATTATAAAAGTTCTAGAACAAACCACAAAATAGTTTCAAGAAGGTGAAGATTTCTTAAGGGCATAGTAAGCACTAACAATAACGGAAAACAATTTAAATAGGATTTCATCAAAATTAAAAGCATTTATTATCGGAAGGCAAAAAGTAAAAAGGCCATCCATAAGTTGGGAATGCATAGATCTAACAAAGGACCTGTATCTGCAGGATATGAGGAATTCCTGTATCTCAATAAAAAAGAAAACTAAAAACATGGGCCAAAATCTTGCTTGCACATTTTTGTTAAGTTGACAAAAAGTGTAGAAGACACTTAAAATGGTTGTCTTCAGGGGAATGTACCCTAAAACCACAATGATGTACCATTACAGAATAAGTCATATTAGAAAGACCAATGGTGGGTGCCTGGGTGGCTCAGTGGGTTAAGCCGCTGCCTTCGGCTCAAGTCGTGATCTCAGGGTCCTGGGATCGAGTCCCGCGTCGGGCTCTCTGCTCAGCAGGGAGCCTGCTTCCCTTCCTCTTTCTCTGCCTGCCTCTCCATCTACTTGTGATTTCTCTCTGTCAAATAAATAAATAGAATCTTAAAAAAAAAAATTAAAAAAAAAAAAAGAAAGACCAATGGTACTGATTGCTGGCAGGGATGGGGAGCAAATGAAACTCCATGCATACAAGAGACGACGGAGTTGGTTCAACCACTTTGCAACGCTTTTTTGGCAATGTTTAATAATGTTAAACATATTCCTACCCTATGACGTAATGATTTCATTACTGGGAATATGCCCAAGGGAAATAAATAAGGGTGATGTTCATAAAAGTATTTGCACAGGAATATTGCTAGTAGCTTTATTAACAACTGCACGAACCTGGAAATGACCCAAATGTTCTACAATAGGTTGCAGTGTTATAATGTTCTCTTTTTGCATTTTGTCCAACATTGCTATATGATCCAGCTTCAGTGGTTTCTCTAGACTTAAAAAAGCCGTCTTAATCAGAAGCCTAATGTTCTTCAAATAGGGTTTTTTATGATGTTTATGTAGGTATGCAGAGCTGAGAAGACTGCATTTACATGCAGGGTGATGTTGCAGGCGACTTCACTAGATGAAATTTTGTGCAAGAAGGGATTGGATAGCCTCCTGTCCAAGTGGTGCTGTTCTGTGGCCAGCAAAAATACAGTGCTGAAGGGTGAGAGGTTGAGGTCATGAACCAGCACCTACAAGGAAATCAGAATCTTGAGTAGAGAAGCAATGCAATGGTGGTCATTTGCTCAGCCTTGGAGATAGCTCAGACTTTCCTTGGAAGGAGCGAAGAGGAGTCAGAGAACAAGAAAGAACCAGTGTGCTGACGGGTATCAGCGGAGCAGGAAAGGGTTGTGTAAGTGGTGCGCTCTTGCTGTTATTATTTGGTGGAGAAGCATAATAAAGGAGACGTCACAGGATTTAGGGAGGATAGGTTACTGACTATGCAAACAGAAATGTAAGACCAGTAAAACGTTTAGTGGAGCATTGAGTTTTAATGGAGGGATTTTATTAAGTATAGATAATAGATTAACAAATTTTGGCCTTAAAGACAGAAAACACAATGGCAGATTAAATGGCAGTAGACATCTGCTGACAATTTGTTATGACTTAATTGGGATGGTTAAAATGAGAAAAGACTGCCTGGGGCAGGTTCGGGTGACGAACGAGGTGATGATATTAAAGTCTACAGTGCAATAGGAACAGTATTGACGTATAATTGGAGACGCATCATTTTAGCAAATTGAGGGTCTGAGAGGTCAATACTTTTATTTACATCAGATGTGCTCCGTTTGAAAGTTTCTGTGAGCTTGCATGGTTTGGCAACTGCTTTTCAGTTGTAAGTAAAAAACCTTCAGAACCCTATGAAAATAAGAAATTTCACATGCTTTGTCTCGCTGAAGAAACTTTGCTTGTAACACGGGTTTCTGTCTCAACACTTTTCAGTGAGTCATACAGGAATACATGTACAAGATGTCATTGGCCAATACTATGAAACATTTGAAAGTTTTATTAGAAAGCAGTGGGTAAAGCACCCAAGACAGACAATAATTCTGTAGATATGTCAAGAGATGTTGAAATTTAAAAAATGGGCCCTTGAGTAAAATAAAAATCCTGTGTTTCATCTTTGCTCTAAAATTTCTTCAGGTTTCAGAGGTCCTGTAGTAAATAAGTCAGTGCTGCTAGAGTGAGCCAGGAGATAGCAGAAGTAGATTTTGCAATGCCTGAGACCGAGAGGTTGAAGCTTGCCATACGGGTCGGATTTAGGCAGACCTGAGATTAGAAAGCCAACATTCTGTACCTCTTCAGAAGTTTATGAGACTCTGTGACATGACCAAGTCATTTATTTGCTGTCATTTGATTTTTGATTTGTCCTCCTTCAAGCTTCTTCCTGAAACTTTAAAAATGTAGGGGAGCTCATCCTGGAGAAAAAACAAATCAGAGTACCAAAAAAAAAAAAAAAAAAAAATGATGATGCTAACCCTCTGTGAAATGTATAATGTGAGAGATGAGAGTTAAAGTACATTTTATCCAGGAAATACTATTAAATGACTTTAAATTATCAAGAAGAATAAGGAATAGAAAATGCAAACTCCAGAGGTATGACATTGAAAAACACTGAGAGGACCCAGTTTTCATTTAATTTACATGTATTATGCGAAGAAGAGGTACAGTACACTGCAAATAATTTCTTTTTAGCTGATGGACAATTGGAGTCTTTTTTTAAAAATAAAAAATGCTGGATTAAAATACAACCTTATATGTTATACCTTTGAAGAGCACTTCTCTTGCTATCTCAAATAGCTCACGCTGCTCTGCTGTCCTCAATAAATCTTAAAAGAAATGGTTGTTCTAAAGTAGGGAATGGGCCAAAGTAGGAGGATACATCATGATGCCAAATTGGAAAGGAAATCAATTGCTTTTCCAATGATCGAGGAGAATAAGGCACCAAGGAAATGAACTTTTCCAACTATTCTTAGGAGACAAGCAAAAGATTGCCGTAACCACACAACCCAACAACCAGAAATGAGGAATTAGACATTTACTAAATCATTATCCTTATTGTGGCACAAACACCTGTTGGCTATAAAAGAAAAAGTATTTAGCCCTTAAATGAAAGCAAAGGCAAGGGAAACAAACGATTGTGTTACTTTCCCAACAGCACACAGTGATGAATTTCCTGAGCAGAGCCTGTGGACTAAAAATAGTGTGATCATTCAGTATCTGCTTTAGGTCTGAGTGTGTTTACAATACTCTTTTCAGACAAGTTACCCTTAGAACATAGTAGATAGGGAAGGTGACTGTTCAATTTTTTCCCCCCTTCAAAGAGAGACTTTTTCAGGCAACTTTTGAAGTGATTTATCCAAAGTCAATGGGGTAATAACTGTCAGAATCTGATGAAGAACCAGGCAGGACTCCAGCCCTACTGGCCAAAGATGAAGATGATCCTATAAATTATGGTAGCTGACAATCTCTAGTGGAAAAATGAGAATATAAGGCTAGGATTACTTCTGACTTAAGGGACTTAATTCTGTGGCTTTTCCCAAATGTCAAGATTTTAGAACATTCTAGAAAGGGGAAATGACCTGCTTTAGTTTTGATGCCTACCACTTAACCTCCGAGTCCTTCCCGCTGTCACCAGCTACCTAGTCTTACTCCGGTAGACCTAGCGTTGTAAGCAAATGATGAATTTGAACCAGGTGTAGCAATGAGGTAGGTGTGACATGACATAAAGATGAGAGGAATGAGGGCATTATACATGCAGGGGACGGTGATGGAAATGTGTGGGAGGAGGTCCGCCCTGGGTGGGAAAGGCAAGAAGTGGGTATGGGTTTACTGACTGGAGAAGAGCATGAAGTCGAGGGATTGGTTGCTTGAGTGTATGTTTGGTGGCCGGAAGGATGAGTGAGACGGCTTTCAGATTTTGAGATTTAAGATCTCTGTCTCTGGATGATCCTGTCTAACTTGAGGCCATGTAAATGGAAAAAGGAAGGGCAATGAAATCAATGGTCATCCAGCTGAAGAGTAGAGCCGACTCCCAGTAATTAATCTGTTAATCAGTTCCTGAACATCTGTACGGGGCAATAAGCATGAAAGGAACTGGAAAAACATAGTGTTTATAATCTCTAAGACGGGTGGTAACAGATTAGGAAATCAGTCCCGGTATGCTTGAGGGTTACCATACAGATAGAGAGTACCTCCTACTCAGTAGATACTTAGATTTTTGTGGAAGGAATAAGCACATGCCTGAAGTCTTAAGGGCCCTGAAGAAACTAACCCAGCAAGGACAGCAGGGAGCGACTGCAGGAGAGTGTCATGGAAAGACATCTAGTGGAGCTCAGATTTGAGCTGAATTCTGAAGGTCGTTAGCCGTCTGCCAGCTGGAATTAGAGGCTGGAGAAGAACGCCTCTCTGTGTGCAGGTAGAGAGGCAGGTGAGGCTAGATCCCGGGATGCACGTGCAAAACTCGCACATAGGTCTTTCCGAAGGAAGGACCCATGTGCCTGCTGTCGTGTCGGACTTCATCTTCAAGGAACTAGAGCGCTGGTGGAGGGTTTTAAGATGAGAAGGGGTACAACCAGATTTGGGATTAGAATTTCAGTGACGATTCTATCGGCTGTGAAGAGATCATATCAGAGAGTTTAACGCTGGTGCCCTCTCGGGGCATTCACGTCTGAAGTGTCTGTTCCACAAAACAGTCGAGTAGAAATAGTCTTTTTGTCTTTGTTTTACGTTCAGGGGTTACAGATATGTGTACATGTATGTATTAATATTTGTGCTTGTGTCTGTAAGTGGTTGTGTGTGTAGACAGAGGTAACGTGAGCACACGCACTAATGGCTTGCCTGTGAATAACTGAAGACCCCAGATAACAAAGGCTTATTTCTCTCTCACATGAAGAATGCGTAGGCTGTCTGGAGTCAGTATTTGTGTACCAGGAACCCAGACACCTTTTATCTTTTTGCTCCGCTTCCCTCAGCATCCAGGCTCTGCTTTAAGAAATACTCAGGGCCCGGATAGCGGCTTGCCTTTGAGCATCGTGGACACTTTCCAACTAACAGGAAGGATGAAGGGATGGAAGAAACAGATAACCTTTACTTTAAGAAGCCTTGTCCTCTGAGGACAGATTAAACCTGCTGTTTCAACTTACATCCCATTGACCAGAATTTAGCCGAACAGCCTCCCTTGGCTGCAAGAGAAACTATAAAACATTATCTGTTCTGGATGGCAGTACGCCCGGTTAGCAGTGATGGCTCCCCGGTGAGGAAGAAGGAACACGGCACGAGAGCGGGCAGCCCTGCCGCAGGGAAGCTCTAGTTTCTTCCCCCTCCAACTCGTTCTCTCTAGACAATATAGGAGTGTGCGTGCGTGAAGGTGATGTGTTCTTAGAAGTTCATCTGTTTGGGGACACACCAAAACATACTTTATGGATAGTAGTAACATTTTGCAAGTACAAGCATTTTTAAAAACGATTTTTTAAGTAGCTGGCTTATCACGTGCTGTAGGAGATGATCTGAGATGATCGTGGTCAATTGCATTTGTTATAGACACTGAAACATGTTTACAGAGTCCATCCACCTCATATAATCTATGTAGCGTTTCTAAAGTAAATAGGCTGATATTTACTATCCCCATTTTATTGCCAGAGAAATGGAATTCTATGGTTCGATGTTGAAACTGGAATTGGTGTTCATTGCCCCCTATTCTAGGGCTTACTTAACATTAGTGAATAATGGCATGGAGTTTTGAAAATAGAGGATAATTAGAAAAAATCTATATTTTAGTTCGAATGAATGTATGCTAGTAATGGGTATGACGTTTTTCATTGGGAAATTTAGCATTCAAGAATCTATTTTTTCCTCTCACTTACTTGAGCTGTGACATCCCGACCACAGAGCATCATATTTTCTCATAGACGTGACTGTTTCCTTTTCCTATCAGGACAAACCACGTGTTTGGGACTGCTCATTTACGTAAATATCAGTCATTTCCCTGTCTGGGCAACACACAAAATGTATCTCTGTATTAATTGTCGTCTTGATGTTTTCACTGTGCAAAATAATACGAAGGTTCAACGGTGTTTGTTCTACTACAGTGTAAAGACCATACCCGGGTCAATATTGTCACTATAGATGTGGCGTGAAAGGAAGACTTCCGGTAACTGACTTGGGTCCGTGGGTTTCGAGCTGATGCCATCTATTGCCTCGGGGCTGTAGTTTGTCATTTTTTGTCCGTGGATCCTTCTGGCGAGCCCAGAGTGTTTTTAGCCCTGTTACCTACGGGAGTGAACTTTCTGAGGACATCTTTGTCTTAGAAGTAGCAAAGGGCAGGACAAGCCATTGAGTCACTGAATTTGTAGTGAAGACCTAAGTGATGTAGTTTAAATTTTCGTTAAAAACTTAAGCGAAATGGTTTGAATTTTCAGCTCTCCTTTGATGAGAAGCATACTGACAAGTACTCACAAGCTTGGACAAGGTGATCTGGCATGGAGTTCCTCTGTTTGTTTTTAGTAAAGGGTGTATATGGTAGAAATGAGAAATACAGCTTTTTACTAACAACAACCATCTCCAACAACATTTGTCAGTCCTCATCACAACTCTCTATTTCCTAACATCAGCTCTTCCTAAATTCTCTCCACATGTGGAGACCCTTCTCCTCCCCCTCCCCTTGGTTTCTATAACTTTGCCTCCCCCCGCTTTCCAAAGACTTGCTTGCCCCTCCTTGGTTTACTCTATAGACTCATCCTTGTCCATGAAACCATGGGATGGGGCTGGTTTCTGAGCCCTTCTCCTTCCCTTGCTAACCACTTTTTGTTCTGTCTTGTCTTCCTCATCTCAGACCATTTGTGATGCCCTTCTGTTTGCCTGAAATACTCTTCTCTCACCTGGTTCACCTGGTTCGCTCCAGTTAGTCTCTTGGATGCAAATTTAACTGGATGTCCAGAGACGCCCTCCTTGAACTCTGGTTAGTAAAGTTGCCTTTGTAGCTGTCATAGCATGATTCAGCTCTTCTAGACATAACAGAGGCACATGTTCATGGAGACAGACTCCATATTGTTTTGCTCACCACTTAATCCCCAGTGTCTACAATCTTTGTCACACTCTAGGTTCACTGTAACTATTTGTCATGAGTGAATGAGTACCTTTTGTGTACTCTATACACTACCCATTATGAACACATCCTTTGTGTAAATTATACATGTGTAGATAAGTATATCCAGAAGTCTCCTCTCTTGTTGGCCAAGTTGAGATGGATGCGTAGTCAAAAAACGAAAGACGGATGGCAAATCTTTAGGTTCCAGGTGATACGAAGGCTTATTTTACAGTGTTGTGGGACTGCAGAGATGAAGGTACAGAGCAGAATGAGTATAAAAGGTTAGGTAGCATCAACTTAGTCCCCTGTGAGAAGAATTCACTTTCTCTGGATACCTTCCATATGTAATATCAGAGGCAAATATCATTTTTCCTTATCTAAACATGGGCTTGTATATGCAGAGAAGATGACACAGAGCAGTCTGCCAGTTAGGTGAAATGGTGACCCTCACAGACCCAGCTTTCATGTGTCTCTCTGGTCAGAGTCTGCGGGATTGAAGGATGACTTCTGCGAGCCTGAGCCAGTTGTATAGTTCAGGGTCAGAACTGATGCAGTCTTCACATCACGTCTCTACTCAGCCTGTGAGTTGGTTACTGTCTTACACTTTTTCATTAGCAAGCGTATGATGTTTTTCCCGCTAGGGACAAATTTTATTCTTTTGGAGGCAAATATCAATGGCAAAAAAAAAAAATACACATTGTTGACAAGTATAATTTTCTGTGAAATGGTAGTGGGAAAATTGAAGATACTGTCAAATGAGAATGAACATGTGTGCTCAGCCTAACATCGAGGATAGTGTCTTCTGTAGATTAGATTTATGAAGTCCTAAGAGAATACTTTGTGCCTGTTTTGACTAGATATTTTCAGTCTTCAAGTCCACAGTTCCTCTTAACCTAGCCATTAGGAAATGGTAATTTAGTGATTGAACAATCCTTTATCTTTCTCCCCCCGAACGCTACCTTGTTTTAAGCTGCCTCTGATACATCATGGCCGTGTTACATTTTTACATGAGTATTTTGGAAACTAGAGCCATTTGAGAAAAGTGAAATGCACATTTGACAAATCATCTGAATAATTTGGCTCATGTAAAATTCCATTTTGAACAAGGCAAGTCCTATCCCACTCACTGTGTCTTCTTCTGAGCATCTCCAAAAGTTGCGTAATAACCTTGAGTACATTCTTTGGCCACACGGATGATGATGATGCGTCTCCAAACCTCCCACCTCCAGGTATCATGTACGGGAATGGAGCATGGGGAGCTGAGCCAGTTTTTATTTTCTTTTGGCAAATAAATAAGAGAAATGAAGAAAGAGAGAAAGAAGGAAAAGAAGGAAGAGGGAGGGGGGAAGGGAAGGAAAGGGCCGGAGGGAGGAAGAGAAGGAGAGGAAAGTGCTTGGCGGAAATCTCCAGTGGGGGGAAGTGACTCATCGTGCTTCACTGTTGATAAATCAGGGCAAAGTCTGGGGTGTTATGAGGAGCTTCTGACAGATGCTCTTCTCATATGTTGTGAGGACGTTTGTGCCGTGCCTCACTTGTTTTCAGGTGAGTTATATAACCATCAGTGGCAAGTCCATCCTTATTAGTGATTAACATTTCAGAAATCCTATGAAACAAAATGTGTTCATGCAGAGAATTTTGAAATGAATAAAACTGATATGTTAGAAATTATTCTGGACAATTCTGGAGGATTGGTTGCAATAATACTTATTTGACAGATTTCCATGTTTATTTTTTTTGTCTTTCTTACTGTTGAAAGGACGGTCCGTTAGCTCTGAGGAGAGAGGAAGAGTGCAGTCAGGGGAGGAGTCTGAAGGGCTTCACACTTACTGTCAACATTTCATTTCTTCAGGTGGATGATGGGTAAATGGGTGTTTGTAGTCTTATGCCTTTTCATGTGTAATAAAATTTTAATAAGAATACAAGATTTTAAGGCAGACTTAATAATCCCTAGTTTTGTGAAGTTGAGTTAGCAAAGTATAATCATTCTGGGTTGTATTGGACTTTATGTTAAAAAAAACCAAAAAAACAAAGACAAAACAGTAAACATAATTCATGACGTCACATGGGCTGAGGTATGGCCATCTTTTGAGGACTACTCCAGTCGTGTGACCGATAATCAGACCACTCGTAACTTATCTAACTTATCCTTTGAACCCTTACAGAGGAGCCAATGTTCATATGCAGTCGATGTGTAAGTAGCTCTTCTTTCTTCTACATAAAGCTAGAAGACTTGGAACATTGAAAATGGAGCTGCCTTTTCTAGAGCCAAGTGTAATTGAAAATGAAAGTTGTTCATTGTCTGAACACAGTCCAAGCCACTGAGCAATTCGATTAATTCTGGGAAGATAGACTCATCAAAGGTTAGAGCTGGAAGAAACCTCAGAGATGATCTGATTTTCTTCTTCAGTTATAAAATGGGGAAATGATTACAGTCCCCAGAAGCTTTAGCCACACAGATAGATAGTGCAAGAGCTAGTACTCTAGAGATTCCAGAACTTTCTTCACTGTACTAGGAGTTCCCTCACTGTCGTCTCCGGAATTGTTGATGTGAATGAAACCAAAGCTAACGAACAACAGCAATAAAACTAGGATTCTGTGGCAAAGGAACTTTTTGACATATTGCCTCTTATACCCCTCTTGTGGATTTACAGGGCATGTTAGTGAGATAAAGCCTCTGAAAATCTCTACAGTAAAGTGTTCTATAATTGCTTAATCCACTGTTTCCAAATTTTTCAACAACAAACCCCTCTTGTATGAAACAGTACATTTTAAATAAGTTTCCTGTAAAATTAGCCAAATCACCTTTTCTTACACAGTCTAATCAAATGACAGATGAGTTTTTAAAGTTGGGTTAACTGATAGGGAGCCGATACATTGACCTTGATATACACAGGTAGTCTCTCAAAAAGAGGTCAGTTTAAAAAAAAAAAAATAAGGAGGTCAGTGTTCCAAAAGTGCTTGCCAGACTTTGTGTTCATGGCATAGCGAGGGGACGGAGGAGAGGGCATGAGGTTCTCTTCAATGAACACGGAGCATGCTGATGAAAATGGTAGAAATTACGTTGTCAATATAGGTGGTAGGCTTGGGTGGCGGGAACAGACTGAAGAGAGAGAGAGAGAGGAGTCAGAGCCACTTCACAGGGACAGGTGTCTGACCCTGAGCTTGGCTCGCTGGGGTGATCCCAGACCAAATAAAAATTCCAGAAAGTGTCATGAGGAAGATGGTTAGTTTGAGGGAAGTAGATAGGAAGGAAGGACATCAAACATAGGTGTGCTAAAGCTTAGTAGGACAATATGCCACTTCTGTGAGATTATCCCGGAATCGCACAAGAAAAGTCGTGCACATCTAAACTCCTAAAACTTTTCCTTCTTAACTCCGTCATTTTCCTTAGCCTGTCCTGGATTCTCGTGTCGTTGGTGGAGTATTTGTTTTTTCACTCCCAGGACAGTGTTTTAGGGGACAAAGACATTCGTTGTTCTTTTTACGAAGTCCCACAGGTTTTGACACAGTATTCCGTAGGAGTCCTACTTCAGACGAGTGTCCGTGACTGACTAACCCGACAGAACCACCCGGCGCGCGTTGTGCACATCGTGCGTGACTCTAGTGGCGACGGTGAAGCGTTAGCTCCGGTGTCGCTTCTGTCGAGAGGTTTCGTGTCTACTCAAAACAGCACACTAAGAAAGAAAAAAAACAATTATCTAAGCCCTTGACAGAGAACGTTTCCCTAAGAGAGAGGCCAGAGATGTCTTCATGAAGAATGTGGTGTTGGAAATGGTCATAAGGAAGGTGGTGTTGGCGGGTATGTTCGTTTCTGACTGCCATTGTTAACTGTCACAAACCCAGGGTCTTAAAATGACACAGACTTACTAGCTTGCAGTCCTGGAGGTCCTTCTTAGGAGGCTAAAATGAAAGTACTTGTAGGGCTGCATTCCTTCTAGAGGCTCCTTGGAGGGAATCCATCCTCGACTTCTGTAGCTTCCAGAGACTTCCGGTATCCTTTGACTTAACGGCCTTTTACTGTGTTTTTAATGCACATCCCTGCAACCTCTGCTTCCGCCTTAGGACCCTCCTGATTCTGTGCTAGAAGGAGCCTGTGGTTATACTGGGCCCACCTGGATAATCCAGAATAATCTCTTCATTTTAAGATCCTTAATGATACCTGCAAAATCCCTTTTTTCATAAAGGTAACATGTTCCCGGGTGTGGGGTTTAGGACAGGGAAATCTTTATGGACACATTTTTCTTCCTATCCTGGTAGGGAATATACATGAGCCAAGTTAGGGAAAGTAGGAAAGAGCATGGAAGTGTATAGTTGAACAGTAAAATGATGAAAACAAGACGTAGAGTACGTGTTAGGCACCGGGGCAAACAGACCGGCTACTGGCAGGTCTGAGGTGCAAAGGGCTTTAAAATCGAGGATGGGAGATTTAGGTTTCGTTCACTTACTACCAGGGAACCATTTCAACGGTTTGTAAAGCAGCTCGCCTTGTGAAAGAGTATTTATAAGCGATTTGGTAGGTGGGATTTGTGCAAGAGCCCGGCAGAAGGGGGAGTCGGAAGCCACGAGACCCGCAGGTACAGACTTTGACGTTTCCTTGCTGATCCTCCGCATGCGTGGACACTTAAGACACGTCAGCAGATCATTTGATCAAAGCCTTGAATTAGAGCGGCAGTCGAACATCTCACAAATCCATAATTTTAGGTCTTATCTGAATTTGCACACTGGTCATGGTTATTTCACGACCATGATGGTCTCTGAAGCGGAGCTCTAATTGAGGGGTCAGTCCGTGGTTTTCCCTTGGTTCCTCACAGTCTGGCCTTTCCCCCTGATACCTGTGTTTCACTGGCGAGTCTGAATGGGGCCCTTTTTCTCAAGTGGGGAACTCCCCCCTGTGGCTGTGGAAATAACTCGAATGAGCAGCTCTGTCTTTTGACATTGCGCTGCGTTTTCTTCATCAGTTCTTATCGTTCATTATCTTCCTATGCAGCAACTACTAGCCATATGGGGCTGTTTAATTTTAAATTAATGAATTGATTAATTCTTCGTGGATGGAAGTACTTCTATCAGACTGGATATTTAAATGCCTCTGACCGGAAGCTTTTGTTGTTTTTAACTGGAAAAGTTCAGGAGTTCATTGGATAAGAAGTAGCAGTGCTTCTGTAATGTGGTGTGTTTGTATGTGTGTGTTTGCGTTGTTACAAAGCCATGGAGCCTGAATTCTGTTTAACACGAGTGTGAAGGGCCCCACGGGCTCTGGCCGCAGAAGGGGTGGGACCGCGCGGGTGACGGATACTTCTAGCTTCTGCTTCCCTTGCCCTCTGGGCTCTCCCGTCCCTCGCCTGTTGCAGTGCAGGAGTTCGGCCCTTTCCCTAACCGCACTCTTGCTTGCCCGTTAGTGTCAGAGCCGTGAGTTCTGCAGCTAGCTTTTAACCCAGTGGCAGTCAGTGAGTGTTAGACCTGGGACGTTTGCGGGAGCGACAGGACGAGGTGTCCAGCTGGTGGTTCAGCTGGTAGGGTCTGAGTCTGGGCTTCTGAAAGTTGCCATTAGGGAGAGCTTCCCTTACAAGAAAGCCAATGCAGAGGAAAGAAAAGCTAGTGTGGGAAAGAAAAGAAAAGAAAGAAAAGAAAAGAAAAGAAAAGAAAAGAAAAGAAAAGAAAAGAAAAGAAAAGAAAAGAAAAGAAAGGGCCTTGGTCTTGGTGATAACTATTCGAGCCCTAGGATCCAACTATGACTGCAGCCGAAACTCTTTCCTGCATTTTTGGTTTGTAAACCGGTATATTGTCTTTATTATTTAAACTGATTTTAGTCCTACATCTCTCCATCTCAGTCAGGATTCCACTCGAATCCCTTACACACACAAGCGCCTAGGATCTCACCGGGGCTCCGCGCTCCCGTCAAGGTTTCCCCCCGAATGCTGACCAAGGTCTTCAGACTGTTCGCCCGGCTTGCTCACCTTGTGCTCTCAGCGGGAGGGAGCGGGACTCCTCACTTCCTCCTGATAACTGGCAGTCATGAAGTCTCGCCAAATGGGAAAGTATTATTGGTGGCACCAATGAAAGCATTTCGGAAAGTAGAATTTCATGGTCTTAACGAGAGTTGGAACCTGGTTGGTGATTCTTCATCTAATATTTTTCCTGTTTATAGAATTATAAGAACAGACACATAAGTCCTTATTCAGTTCAACTGATTTAAATTTAATACCAGTCTAGCACAATTGTGTGTAGAGGTGCTTAAATATTCATTTTGTTTTTCTCTGTTATCAGCCCTTTCTGTTTTTGAGTCATCTGCAAGTTAGATAAACATACTCTGATATAAATTTTTGATAAAAATAGACAATTTCAAACCATGTATTACAGCATCGTGCAGAGCACTAGCACCCGTCAGGGGTGATAACAGGCAAAATATGCAATATGCAGTGTTTGGGGAATTTGGCTAATCAGTCCTAAGTTCACGTAAATCAGCTAATTAGGAGAACAGAAAGATAAACTAGAAATAATGATAATGTTTAGTGCATTTTTAAATCAAAGTACACTATGTCTTTGACATTATCCAGATCAAGCAGTGTAATAACCTTAAAGCAAATAGAGATATCATCGGTTTGGCATCCCTTTTGTTCTCACCTAACATTTGGTAAGTCCCAGAAATTTCCATTTCATCTTCCATGTGAGTGTGACCTTATTTGGAAGTAGGGTCTTTGCTGTTGTGATCAAGTTGACATGAGGTCATTAGGGTGAGCCCAGTGTAACAGGTGTCCTTTTTGAAGGAGAGACCCAGAGACAGACACGTGGAAAGAGTGCCACGTGACCGCTCAGGGATTTTGTGATGTGTCTACAAGCACAGGAATGCCAAGAATTGCCAGGAACTTCAGAGGCAAAGAGAAAGGCATGGAACAGAGTCTCCTCCTAAGCCTTTTGAGAGAGCATGGCCCTGTCAAAACCTTGATTTAGAGTTTCTTGCTTCCAGAACTGTAAGAGAAAATGTTTCTGTTGTTTTAAGCCGCAGAATTTAGGCTACTTGGTGTTAGAGCAGCTCTAGAAAACTCCTATATCTAGGCATGGACGTAAGTGTCCAGAATTCACTTGAACCCCCCTTTTGAAATTAGGCCCCTATAGACTCATCTCAATTCCTTTGGCAATGTTTTAGCTGTCTGTAATTCTCCAAAGATGATTGAAGATGAATTGATGATGACATTTCCAAGTATTTTAATCTTCTAGGATGTAATTTCTCTAGGTGTATGCAATTTTCAAGACGTGAGATCTATCGCCTCACTGTTCACTCATTTAAAGCTTTCAGTGGTTGCTAACTGTATATTTGGGAATTGGCTAGGCACTGGAGATACAGATACCTTCCTGGGCTTGAAGAGTTTTTGGATAAATAAGGATGATAGGACAGTTAAAATATCAGTAGCATATAGAACATTGGGAAGAGAAATACCAGCAGTCCGGGAGAAAGCATGAAGAATGTGCCTATCCAGGAACGCTCACCATAGGTTTGAATTTAGGTCTGAATGCAGTACAATGTGGGCAGTGGCCTAAGTCAAAAATAAATAAATAGGTAGATGAATATATTTATTAATTAAAAATAAATCCAGGGAATAAAAGAGCATTAGATACAACATGGATATAGGAGCGACAAGAAGCTTTCTGGGAATTTAGGTAAGTAGCCACGTTAGGAATGCAGGGCAGGTGTCAGGAGAGAGCTGGAGAAGGTGGCCAGAGCTCGTTCATGGTAGAGTTTGGATTTCTTCCTGAAGGTCGTAAGCTGCCATTGAAGTGGCTATCAGCCCCTCCAAACAACTTGAGTACTAAGCCAGACTTTTCCCAAAGGAAACAAGTAGCAGTGAAAAACCAAAACAACTTTGTCAATCCCCAGTATTGATTTAAATTATTTTTGTTTTAACTTTAGTTATGCATAGACATAAAAGTGGAATTTTGGGGGTACCTGAGTGGTTCAGTCAGTTGAGCCTCTGGCTCTTGGTTTTGGCTCAGGTCATGATCTCTGGGGTTCTGGGATGGAGCCCTGTAGGGCTGCACACTCAGCGGGGAGTCTGCTTGCCATTCTCTCCCTCTGCCCCAACCCCCTACTCCCTAGCTCTTTCTCTTTCTCTAAGGTGAATAAATAAATCTTTAAAAATAAGTGTCTGGAATTTATGTGCATATAACTTATATGCAGTGAAAATATATTCATAATCAAATACCATAACCCCATGAAACTAATCAATTTCAACTTAAAAAATTATGTTATATGAAAATAAATGATTTTCTGAGGCTAAATCATACCTACCATACTATAAATTATTTTTTCAATTTTTAATTAGGGCTTTTATATGAATAATATCTCTTCATGCAACACTGATAAAATCATGAACCTCTAGATGAAAATACGCAACTTCTCCTCTGAGATTTCCCAACCTACCAAAAGCCAAGAGCATATCTGGCAATTTAATAAAATTTCATGAAAATCTGTAACAGAAATACATTTCTTTTGTATTATAACTTTTGTAGTGCGACAAGAAAGAGTAAAAACTAACTCTATCCAAGGAAAATTCTTGACTATTTAACAAGAGGAAGTAGAAAAACCTAATAATTCAACAAGAGTTCTAGGTTTTTTCCAATTACACGGTTTAAAACCTGTAGTCAAACTAGTAGCATTATTGGTTCCACTATAGGTGTTACTACCGCATGTGGGGGAATAAATCACTTCTAGCGTCAGCTTTTTCTCTGTGAGCCGCTGTAAAACCTTCACCGTCCCGTCCTTCTGATAACCTCTCTCTTTCACTTAGCACAGATGTGAGCCGTTTCTTTCTCATTAATTAACCCATGACAAGAAAACAAAAATTGAAATACAAGAGCCCTTAAATTGTTTAACAACTCTTTATTATAACTCAAAATAGGCTTTTACCCAATGTATTCAATAACACGAGTAATATTTTGTTAAAAAATTGGTTTGTCTATTGATCCTCTTTGGAAAAGATACTGTATTACAGCATTTTAAAGATTCTGTCTCTCTGTCTATCTGATAGATTGAGGGGGAGCAAGGGAAGAAGTAGAGGGGGAAGGAGTCTCACGTAGTCCCCATACTAAGTGCAGAGCTGACGCGGGGCTTGATCTCATGACCTGAGACCATGATGTGAGCGTGAGCAAGAGGGTAGAGTCAGATGCTCAACCCACAGGGCTGCCCAGGCGCCTGCATAGGACGGCATTTTAAAGCACGTGTTCCTAAAGCAGCATTTTAGACTGGTCTTGCCTGTTTGCCGCCAGGTTCATTCTCCTCTTTCCAGTTTAAAGGTTTCCCACGTGGTTGGCCAAGACCGAGTAATAAAATAAGCGAAATAGGAATATTTTCCTTCTTTTCTTTCATCCTTTAGCATTATGTATTTGTTCCCGTATACAGTAAGTGCTCAGGCATTCTGACACTTACTGAGGATATAGTACGGGGTTAAAAATACCAGGGGTGGTTAAAAATTCCCAAACTTTAAGGCTGTATAGGTAATGAGTCAGTCACTTTCAGTGCTGAGCCTATTGTCTTTGGAGAGCAGAATTAACATACTTATATAATAAGTTATGTAAGTTTTCAATGTGCAGAACTGTCTATATGATAACTACTAGCCACATGGGGCTATTTAATTTTAGATTAATTAAAGTAAATTTAAAACTCAGCTCCTCGGTTACACAAGCCATATTTCCAATGCTCAGTAGCCACATGTGGTTAGTGGTTATTATACTGGACAATACTGATGGTTACAGGCTTGATAAAGCATTGTGGGCTCATAACTGGATAAAATACTTAAAACTTGTTTTAGTTGATACTAAAGATTAATTTTACCTGAAATTAAACTTTATTATTTACTCCAGTTATTCTAAATTGTACTGTTTATACTCAGTGCTTTGGTTAATAATAACTCTGGTTTGTTTTTTGATACACTGTATAGATTGGATAACATAAATTGGATTTCAGATTTTATTAAAAAAAGAACAATTTCAAATATATAATCTTTGTAAATAGCAGTAGCTATACAGATACCAAATCGTAAGGGATTCACATATCAAAGCACTCATTTTAATGTAATCTTCCTTGAACAGCAATATTAAAATAAAATGGGGGTGCCTGGGTGGCTCAGTGGGTTAAAGCCTCTGCGTTCGGCCCCGGTCATGATCCCAGGGTCCTGGGATGGAGCCCCGCATTGGGCTCTCTGCTCAGCAGGGAGCCTGCTTCCTCCTCTCTCTCTGCCTGCCTCTCTGCCTACTTGTGATCTCTGTCAAATAAATAAATAAAACCTTTAAAAAAATAAAAAGAAAATAAAATGATTACAGGATAGGAGCTGAGTTAGAAAACTCTTGTTGAGAATTTCCTCCTTAGCTAATGTCACAGACCTAGACTTTGTAAGAACAGGATGTTCTTGAAGCAATATGGGGATTGTAGAATTAAAAAAAAATTATTTTTAAAACGTAGAAGGAAATTTTACTCTAATTCTGTTGATCTGCATGGAATTGGATACTTCTCAATGAGCTTTACATCCTTTAATTAAATATTTACAGTAAGTATAAAGATGTTCTAAAAGCTACCTGTCAGCGGTACACTAAGTTCACTGAGAATTTCAAAGACTGTGTCTGCGGTCATCACATTTACCTTTCAACATCACTGAATTCCTCTGGGACCTCTGCATATTCTCAAGCAGTATTTATGACCAAAATGGTGCTGCTTGTAAGGTTACATACGTGAATTGTAATTTTTCTCAACTGTAAGTCATTCACTGCAATCACTACACATCGCTTTCCTGCCCAGTTTTGCCTTTTCCAAATACAGGCATGACTTTGTAGCTCTCAGTTTTTATTTTTATGTATCTATGTATGTATGTATTAATTTATTTAACTCTTTTTAGTTATCTTAGAGAGAGAGAGTGGGTGTGGAGTGAGGGGTGAGGGACAGAGGGAGAGAAACTCAGGCTGACTCCCGCACTGAGTGTGGAGCCCGATGTGGGGCTTGATCTCATGTTCCTGAGATCATGACCCGAGCCGAAACCAAGAGTTGACACTCAGCTGACTGAGCCAGCCAGACACCCCAGTAGCTATTAGTTTTTAGGTTACGTCCCCAGACCTGGATTTTATCTAGTTTTACCTAGCATTTTATCATGTTTCTCATGAAGTAAAGTAAGTCTGTATTTGTGACTCCGCAGGTTTCCTTTAGATTTGCTCTGAGTATCTGTAGCCAGACCGAGGAACAGTTCTTTGTGGGGGGAGGGAGTGATGGTGAGAGAAGGCAATTCTTACATAGATTCAAGAATAAATTGGAAATACATGTTATTCCATATCGAGACTAGCTAATAAATAATCCTCTGTTTACCAGCACCGAGCTACCGTAAAATGGGCAGCAGAAACACTTTAATCCCCCTTATGTTCTTCTCCTTTGTCTTGTGTTCTAGATGCTTCAGAAATTAGAAGAGGTATTCTTTAGATATGGTGGTTCAGCCAATGCACAGATCTCTTAATCTTTGGTATAAAATATCAAAGATATATAATATAAAACCTTAATCTGTGGTATAAAATCAACTGTACGTATATTCCTCTACATTAAAGTTCCATTTGGTCTAACTTTGTTTTGGAACTTTTAACTCAAACGGAGTAATCTGAACTTGAATTTTGCTTGTAAAGTGTTACAGAGGCCCTTCACATTCATATGGGGACTTCAAACTGGGATTTAATTTGTTCCATTTTATGTTAAATATGGTATAAGATGCTGGTTAAGAATTTTGAATCTTCAGTGACACAATACTGAAAATTAGCCAGTCTGAGTAAATTTTGCCTCTGGAGGATTCTGTGCTCACTGAGAGATTGAACTCAACTGATTTCCTCTAGGAAATGATTATATTTCCGTGTGTTCAGTGTGTGCCCTGCTTTCTGTTCCAAACTGGGGAGCCTCTCTGGCTCCTGGTTTATGTTAGTGCCTGATTATATGTATCTGTCTTCACACTGGAGGGTAGTAGAAAATAAGATTGGAGTTGAGACTGCAGCTTGGTAAATATCTAAATGTCTTTTATTTCCTCCCCTCCCCTCCTCTCATTTTCTCTTACCTTCTCTCTCTTTTTAAAAAAATTTTTTTAATTTTTTATAAACATACATTTTTATCCCCAGGGGTACAAGTCTGTGAATCAGCAGGCTTACACACTTCACAGCACTCACCATAGCACATACCCTCCCCAATGTCCATAACCCGACCCCCCTCTCCCGACGCCCCTCCCCCCAGCCACCCTCAGTTTGTCTTACCTTCTCTTTTTAAATAAGGCTTCACTCCTAGCATGGAACCCAAGGTGGGGTTTGACCTCATAACCCTGAGACCAGGAGCAGGGTGCTCAAGTGACTGAGCCACCCAGGTCCCCTCCTTGTGTTGTGTTTACCAGGTACCATCCTTTGGATGAGGTTTCAAAAATAAATCCTACATTTTTATAGTAAGCCAACTATCGTGAACATCGATAATTGCATCCCTCTGAGAACCATCAGATATTTTGGTTTCCTAAAGGAGGGAGCCCGGTTGCACTTTCTTTTTAAGTAATTAATTAGCCAGTTCATTCATTTGGGGAAAATTTAAGTTAGGCATCAAAGTACATAGGGTGTCTTGGAAAGAAATAGTGGTTAACATTTGAACATAAGTGAAAGTATTTAAGGCTTGTGGAAATTTAGTGGACAGATAGCATCTCGGCTGTCTTTTAAAATAAATTTCGTGTATTGAGAAAGATTTTACTACTATCAGCTCGTAGCAACATAATTGATTGCTGGAGGTTGTTACTGCAAGATAAGATTCTTGTTATCTGCGTTTCAGAAAAGGCTCCTCTCCTGCGTTATTCCGTGGGCGGGGCAGAGCCACTGGAAACCAGGGAAGTGCACAGGCCCGACGCTGTGCATTTTAATCCACTGATTTGGCTCTTCAGCCTTATGAAATCCAAAGGCTGGGAGCTGAGTGGATGCTCAGGCCTTGGTAAATGAGGAGAAGGGTTCACGGCTACCACAGGCCGAATCAGAGAAGGTACAGATGCGCAAACTCAACGTAGCAGCGCTGTCTTGCAGAATGACTGGAAATCGGTGGTTTCCCTGGCTCATCCACATTCTCTGTCTTGCATCTGGCTGGGATGGAAAATTTTATTCTTGGTCCAAAGCCTTTTGAATTCACTAAACTCTGCCTTGAAACAGTGACAGTGACTTTCCCTTTCTCTGAAGCCATTAACTGCCAAGAGTGCTTCCTCGGGGGGTTTTCTGTGACGGAATTCTGTCTGATAGGAGTGGCCTTTCTCTCCTTCCTTCCTTCTCTCCCTCCCTCAGTCCCTCCCTCTTCTGTTTTAGAGCTCAAAGTTGAATTACAATAATCCAATTCATCTTTTTGAACTTGAGGCCGTGAAGGCCCAGATAGGTTGAGCAGTGCCAGGGTTAGAACTAGACCTTCCATTTTTTGATCCCGGTGTTTTTGCAGCGTACATGTTGCCTCCTTACGATACAAGCAAATGCTGCCCGCCTGAGCGCCTCCTGCGCGTAAGATGCTGCTGTAATCCGCGGGAAGCCAATGAGACAAAAGGCGGTTTGCTCCCCGTTTGTGTTCAACCAGCGGCAATAAGTCACATACATGTGATCATTGCCTTTTTTGTTTTAATCCTAGGGAAGCAGGATTTAAGTCTCGGTCATCTTTTACTTCCCCTGAATTTGTCTGATTACATCTCTCTGTGTTACCTGCTCACCCCGGAGCACAGGGAGTGAGTGGGCGGAGTCAGCGCCAGCCACACCCCCTCAGCCCCTGGTGGGGCAGGTTTCAGAAGCGCTCTACAGCTGGAGAACCCCTTCCCCAGCTTTGTTTATAAGGTATAACACTGTTCAAAAGTTCCTGATTTCTCTAGGAGTCAAAAGAGAGTAACTATGGAAACATAGGAAAAAAGAAGCGTTTGCAGTGACTAAGTTCCTCACCCTCACGGATCTGAACGTCCAGCCGGGGGTGTGAGAGGAGTTTCCAGAGCCCCTCGGTACCTCCTTCTCTTCCATCCAAACCCCCAGAAAGGAACCAGAGAACTTCCTACTCCAGTTCCCTCCTCATCCCACGTCGTGCTCAAGGAAAGGAATGGACCTGAATTTCTAGTTGCTGTGGCAAAACTGTGTTAATAGAGCATTAATTTTCTAAGGGAGAAAACAATTACTGCCTTTCTCTGGGCATCCCCGAGGATGCAGGATGCGAAGGAACTCTTAGGTATTTCTTCCCTCCCTCAGGGAGGGGGTGCCACTTCCTCTGGTTTTCACCACAGAGGCGTCTCTTCACAGAGAGTTCCCTGACATTGCAGAGCTGTCCCGAGAAGGAGATGCTTCTGGCTGGGCAAGCGAAGGTTGCTACGTGCTAACACCACCCCCAGCTTCCATACCATTCAGCCTCCTTGCTGGTCCTGCAAACTGGTCCATTGTCTGTATTTTCTACATCTTACTTAATCCTCACCACAATTATATAAAAATGCTACTATAATTTCCATTTTGCAAATGAGACATTGGTGACATCTCTAAGGTCAATAGGTAATGAGTCTTTGGTTCCAACAAGTATCTTCCCTGATACCCAGGCCCCACCTTACATCCACTTTCTGCTCCCAGCCTTGCCCCTCTTGAACAGACTCCCCTTCTCTGTCTGCTGATGGGATCCCTGTGCCTCGCTTGCTGGTGCACTTGAGGACATCTCTGTACACTGTTGAAACAGCTTGCTGCTTCTTAGAAGGAAAAAAGAGGCCAACTACATAATTTCTCAGTTTTCGATTATTGTGTTTTATAAGCACAAATTTTTCTACAGTGCTCAGCGAGGAGGAAATCCAAATAAAATACCTAACAATTGCTTTTAGATATGTTCCTCTTTTCACTATTTGTCAGAGATCAATTTTATAGAAAATTTGGTGCGAGAAAATGCTTTTCTGTACATACAAGGGATGATTGTTACTCTATGCAAATTATACTTCAATTTTTAAAAGTAGAGTAAAGGTTAATTTTAGATAATAATAAACATTGTTAAGAGAATCAAAGGGGGGAAATGAGATGGAGCAAAGAAAACTTTTTTAAAAAGAAAACTTGGGAGATTTCCCTATATTTGTTTTTGAGCATTTCATTTTTTAATAGCTTGTTGGTTCAAGAAAAAAATTGCAATTATCATATTTTAAGCTTCAGTACACAGTATATAAAAGGAAATCCCAATTTTAAATGTTCTTCTTCCACACACATCTCTGCCTTCAGAATTAGCAATGTATTATCCTAAAAACTTGCTAATGATAGCTATTAACAATGATGCAGGACGAGGGAGCCCAAACTTGCATCTGAAGTTTGGTGCTTTGGGGAAGGGGGATTATTTTAGGACTGAAAATTGCAAGAGATGGAACCTACAAATGGCGAGTTAATGGTAAGCAGAACGTCTTAGCAAAAAAAAGAAACCCATCCACATCAGTAAGGGAAAAAAGAAAACTATCCTCACCGAGTGAATACAGCTGAGGATATGCATTATAGGTAGCCCACAAAACCCAGGAAGTCAGGATGACATTTCCTACAAAGTATACAGCGAAGTAGAAGAAAATGCAATAAAATGTCTCTCATTTCCTCCATTATCTCTCAGAATAGACTCCTAGATTAACTCTGGAGGTGATTTTACCTTGGGGGGTGGGGGGACCAGCAACATTGGCAACATGTTTGCATTGTTGATTTAGGGATTGGCTTTCTCTGACTCCTGGAGAGATCTGTTTTCATTCTACTAGATTAGAGCAAGGACTCAAGTCCCCTTTGTTTTCAAGGAGACCTTTTCCAGAGAGAGAGAGAGAGAGAGAGAGAAGGCAGCTGCCTCCTTTCCCTTAGTAACCAAAGAAAATTCTTCATGTTCCTCTGTGTTGCCGCTCCTCTCCAGCCTCTCTCTCCTCCTCTCCTTTCTTCTCTTGCTTTTCTCTCTTGTCTTCCTCTTTATTCTCCTTAAGTTTGTCTTTACAGGAGGAGGGATGGAACCTTACTTTTCTGGTCTGTGACCCATCCTGTGGACTTAGAGTCAAACTGAAACGCGGGTTGGCATGGCCACTTTTTAACTGAGCTCTCCATGGTGGATGATACATCCAGGGGCAGCGAGAAGATGGACCCTTTTACTGTTTGTGGGTTAATTCAGCCCTTATAACGATAAACAAAAGACGTTAACACTTGAAATGGAGCTGTGGTGTCTAACAGCCTCAGGTTTTCTGAATGCAGCCCAGTATGAGAAAGGCAGATAGCTCTAAGAAGCCAAAATACGGACCAGGAGACTCATGGTTCCCGCGCACTTGATCAGAGCCCGTTACACTTTCACAGGCTCTTCGTACATCGTTTAACATGTTTGGTCTACTGAATCCACAGCCGAATAGATAAGACATGTTGAAAATGTGCTATGGTGGGCCAGAGGACTGTTTCTAATACCAGCAAGTATGACTGTGGGAAGCCTGATGTCAGTGCGGCAAAAAGGGAAAGACCTATAATCTGGAAGATGGGAACTCTAATGGTAGGGACGATAAAATATGTTACTTCATGTAGACATAATACTTAAAGTGCTGGGTAAATATTTGATACTTAATTTACATTCTATTTTTCTTTTTCCTCTGGAAACATTATCTGACATTTCAGCCCCCAAATCAGGCTCGTAATATAGCCCTGAGTTTGGAGAGAAGTTTTATGATCAGGGCACCCCACTTAAAATAGCAGAGCCGTATATGGGTCCCATAATAAGCTCACTTTAGCCTGAAATGTTAACATGGAAACATATTTGGGTATTTAAAAATAGAACTATAGTGATTCATAAAATTCAGAAATGTTGAACAGTAATAATGGCTGCTCTTATTAAAAGCTATTTTAGGCACTTTATATGCAGTAACACATTTATTTATCATACTTACTCGGAATCAGGTGCAAGTCTTCTTTCCCCATCAGAGCTAGATTATTTCATTCTCTGCCATGTATTAACGACTAATTGCTGAGTTTTGGATCACACTTTTTGCGTACTAGAAGCTTAGTAAATTTTGTGGGCATAATAATTAATTAAATCTACTGTAAAATTTCATTGGCACTCTCTGTCCTTTCTTGTAATTTATTTCTTAACACGGCAGGGATAATATATGTATGAGGTTTAGCAGAACAAATACATAAATTAAGCATGGATGGCTAGCTCAAGTTAAGTATGAGACAATATTTATTAGCTTCTGTTGGTCATAAATTACTATTATTTAGGGCAGTTTAAATATTCACACAGAGGAAAAATAGGCCCTAAAACAAGACTTAATTCGGATTTAAAGCTGTCAGTTCAGAACAGCTTTGGTCCCAACTAGGAGTTTGATAATCTCATTTTAGATGCTGGCACATTTACCATTGCTGCCATCTTACCTTTCATTTAATCTGAATTCGTTAATTTTATAAAATGTCAGTAGTAGGTTAAATTACTGTAAGAATAATCTGTACTCCTTAAAATCGATGACAAACGAGGCCAGACCCAATTTTATATAGACATTTTATTTATTTTTTTAAAAAGATTTTATTTATTAATTTGACAGATCACAAGTAGGCAGAGAGGCAGGCAGAGAGAGAGAGGAGGAAGCAGGCTCCCTGCCGAGCAGAGAGCCCTATGCGGGGCTTGATCCCAGGACCCTGAGATCATGACCCAAGCTGAAGGCAGAGGCTTTAACCCACTGAGCCCCCAGGTGCCCCGAATACAGATGTTTTAGATTCACAACCTGCTTACTCTTCCATGTGGTCGAGGACTCTTCAACTATTGACTGGTGTTGCTGCAGCAGATTTTATTGGAAGTCCGCTGCTTATGGTTTGTTTACATAGCAGCTGTCTGCTCCCATGACACGGTAACTTACTAGGTTCCAGCCTACTTTACAAAGCCCTATTATCTAAATAAGTGAGTGTGCATGGCTAACTTGGCGACCTCAAAAAGTGGCGGCAAGGAGTAGTGCGATGCTTTTGCTAGCTATTTTTAGATGTACGACTAGACCAAGTTTGAGACCAGTGAAGCTTATCAGGAACGGTTTCACTTTTCTATACTTCATCTGTCTTCTAAAATCTAGTGCTTCTCATCAGCCTTTAGGTGGCCAGTCATCGTAGAAGTTTAGAACTCTGACTCAGAGTTCAGATAGACCCAGGTTTAAATTCTGGCTCTGCCTCTTGGTGATGTGTCCTTAGACAAATTTCTCTTTTCTTTTTCTGTTTCTTTTCTTTTTTTCTCTTCTCTTTCTTTCTCCTTCCTTCCTTTGACTTTATTTATTTAGAGAGTGAGAGAGTGAGTGGGGGAAACGGTGGAGGGAGAGGGAGAGAGAAAGGATCTCAAGCAGACTCTGCACTGAGGGCAGAGCCTGACACAGGGCTGGATCTCATGACCTTGAGATCATGACCTGAGCTGAAATCAAGAGCTGGAGGATCAACCAACTGAGCCACCCAGGCATCCCTTTAGACAAGTTTCTTAATCTCCCTTGATTCAGTTTTCTCTTCTATAACATAAAGATAATAATCATACTTATTTCATAAGGTTGTCAAGATTCCTCTCTTGGACTTGTGCCTAGCACATACTAAGTACGTGATAATTGTTACCATTATGGTGCCCTAAGTCCTTTAGTACGGTATCCTGCCAAATCTTTTCAACTTTACAAATTGCTTCTCATTCTAAATGATCTTAATCTATCTTTTGTTTCCTGCCAAATAAAATAACTCATTCTTCCAATGTAATGGATAGAGTTCAAGTGGAACTTAGAAGGAAAGCAATTTAATTATATTAATTTTTTCTAAGCTGTGAGTCACTGGGAGCCATAGTCCTTCAAGAATTATTTGTGTTTTAAGAAGAGATTTCTGATTTTCTTTTATATAATTAATTGTTGGAGATGGAGGCAAGGAAATAGGTCAAAAGGAAGGCTGTAGACAACTTAGGGAAAAGGTAGTTCTGGGGCATGTTGCCGTCCAGGCTGATTGGCTCACCCAGGCTTAGCTCACACTGAGCAATGAGAAGTTCAACCTTTTTGTCACCGTGTTTTTCTTTCTCCCTCTTCTGAAAGCAAACATTCTTCAAAAACTCTGACTTCTTCGGCAGAGGCAGTGAGATCTACAATGAAAGGAAGGGTTCGGAGGGCCCGATATGAACAGCATTGGTGGCTGATTTTATGTAGTCACATGTAAGTAGGGGACGAACTTTATTCTCAAGGGTACAGAAATCAACACCCTAATTCACTTCATGCTACGTTTGGACATATAGGTAGATATGTAGCAGCTCCTTGGGCAACTATCTAGGTAGGAAATAGTCCATCTTAGGAAAAAAACATCAGTTATTTGGAGATTGGCTTTGTCTTCTTTTTTTTTTTTTAAAGATTTTATTTATTTATTTGACAGACAGAGATCACAAGTAGGCAGAGAGACAGGCAGAGAGAGAGAGAGAGGAGGAAGCAGGCTCCCTGCTGAGCAGAGAGCCTGATGTGGGGCTCGATCCCAGGACCCTGAAATCATGACCTGAGCGGAAGGCAAAGGCTTAACCCACGAGCCACCCAGGCGCCCCTTGGCTTTGTCTTTTTTTTTTTTTTTTTAAGATTTTATTTATTTATTTGACAGAGAGAAAACACAAGTAGATGGAGAGGCAGGCAGAGAGAGAGAGAGGGAAGCGGGCTCTCTGCTCAGCATAACAGTGAAAAGTGTGATGGGGTTTAGTCATCACTGTTGAGTTTAAGTGAAAATGGCTGATTTTCTCATAAAGACAATTTCATTGTTGAGTAGAGAACCTAGTGCCGTTCTGACTTCTGCTTTTGGTAGCAAAAGTTTTGGGAGAACGAATACTGGGAACAAAAGAAGTCAAGTAGGACTTGCCACAGGTACTCCTTTCTGGACACAATACACTGTGGTCGCCATGTTTGCCCCAGGGACGAAGGTGAAGGTACCAGGCCTGCTCTTCAGATACTTAAAATTCCATCTGTCTGTGGACAGAATTTTCCATAGTAGATCCAAGAAGTCCTAAGCAGAGTAGGGTCTAGTGGAGTGGCACTTTCTGGTTACAGAATGCTTGTACATCTATTATTTCCACTTAATTTTTTAAAATAGTCCTTGAAAATAATGGAATGGATAGTTTTACCTCTAAATTACAAACATGGAACATTAGATTGCCAAAAGTCAGTTTCTCAGTGGGAGATCCAAGGGAAAAAGCACAGGTCTTCTCTGTTCTCTGTGGATCTTTCTATTTTCACATTATCTTTATATAAAGCCAATGAAACAAAGCAATGCTTAGACTTCACTGGTGAATTCTACCGAACATTTAAAGGAGAATTAATACCAACACTTATAACCCCTTCAGAAAAATAGAAGAGGAGAGAAAACTGAAATATTTTATGAGGTCACTATGACTACCTTAATAACCAAAATCAGATGAAGACCTCTCAAGGCTCTAAGAGCACAGATTAATATCTGTTACGAATACAGATGCAAAATCCTTATCAGAAGACTAGTAAATTCAATGCAGCAACATTTAAAAATGATGATAAACCTGACCGAGTCCAGTTCATCACAGGAATATAGCGTTTGTCTAACATCTGAAAATCAGTTAGTTCAGTACACCTAAGTAATGGAATAAAAGGCAAAAGCCTCAGCAGCATCTTTATAAGGGCAGAGAAAGCATTTGACTAACCAGCATCCTTCCATGATAGTGATATTCAGGAAGCTAGCAGTAACAAGGCAGCTTCCTCAACCCACTAAAGGGAATCAGGCAAAAGTACACAGCTAATGTCGTAACTAACGGTGAGAGTGTCTGCCTTCCCCCTAACTTCAGGAACAACACAAATGTTTTTATTCAGCATCACATGAGAAATTCTTACTCAGATAATTCTTTAAGGAAAAGGTATAGTAGACATTCCAATTGGAAAAGAAAAAAAAAGTACAACAATCTCTATTCTTAGATGGTATAATCTTCTATAGAGAAACCCTATAGAAAATAGAAACCTATAGAAACCCTATAGAAAAATACACACACAATTACAACCAACAACTTCATCAAAGTTACAACAAGACAGATAGAATATCACTGTACAAATATCGATCGCGCTTCTATAGATGACATGTGAACAATCCAGAAATGAGATTAGGGAAAGAATTGCACTTACAAGAGCCTCAAAATAAATAAAATACTTAGGGAAAAAGTATAACCAAAGAGGTGAAAGACTTGCACACAGAGAACTACAGAAAGGATTATTGAAAGAAATTAAAGACCTAAATAATGGAAAGGTATCTATGTTAATGGATTGCAAAACTTAATATTGTTCAGATGGGAATAGTAGGCATAGTGGTCTGCAAAATCCGTGTCATTGTAATTCCTGCTGCTTTTTGAGAAGACCTTGACAAGCCAATGCTAGAATTCATGAAATGCAGGGGAGCTCTTGAAATGTGAAGGACTCACATAGAATAAAGTTGAGAACCTAGAAATATCCTTACATTTATGGTGACTTGATTTTTGACCAAGATGCGAAGATAACAGGGAAAGAATAAGAATAATCTTTTTAAGTAATTAGAAACAGCTGAATATGTGCATGGCAAAAGAATGAATTTGATCCCCCATCTCACACCATAGAAACAAATGAACTCAAAATGGATCTTGGACCTGAATGTAAGAACTAAAGCAATAAAAGTCTTCAAGAAGACATGGTATATGGTTGCATTTGTGTGAAATGTCCCGAGGAGGCAAATGTACAAGAAGTAAATTAGTAGGTGCCCTGGGAGGGGGAGGCGATGGAGAGGGGTAGGATTGACTGCTGATGAGTACAGAGTTTTTGAAGGGGTGATGACATGTTCTAAAATTGGTTTGTGATGATAATGCACAACTCTGAAATCCACTATAAAATCCACTGAATTATACTCCTTAAAGGGGTGACTTTTTTGATACATGGATAGTATCTAAATAAAACAGTTAAAAATGAAGACAATGAAGTCTCCTCACCTCTGTATCACGTATGTTAGCCTGTGAGTTTTTTTCCTAAATTTTCTCCAATATTATGCCTAATTGAGACCAATTCCTAGTTCTGCTTTCACTGAAATGATCAGGTAGATTTGGTCATATGAGGTATTTCTCAAAAGAGAGCCTTCGATGGAAGCCGCCTTTCCTGTTCTGTAAATAGCTGCAGATAGTTGATCGAGGATTTAATTTTGGAGCTGGGTGGAAGGATGATTTACATTTTGTGGCCTGTGTTTTCTACTTTATTTCTTGAAATACAGCCTAATAAATTGACCAAAACAGCTATTAACTAACTTGCAAATACAACAGCTAAATTCATGAGCCACAGTGGTTGCTACCTCTTTGGAAACTCTGTGCCTTTTTCCGCCCAGCCTTTGTCAGTTAGCTTATGTAGGCTTGCATAGACTTCAATATGGAAATGCACATTTACGTATCTTATTCATAGTATGTATTCTATATACATAGCCTATATATTCCACTACATTTTAAATTTGTTAGTCCGAGGAGACAGAACTTCTTCAGTTTGTTGAAGACTTAGCAGTTCTCTCTGTCTCTCTGAGCTCACCAGTAAGAGTTTCAGTCGCATTTTTGATGTTTGAGTCTCTACACCAGGGAAGACACTTTGGGTATTAATCCCTGTGAGTGGCCTTTTTGGTATTTCAGAAAATTTTAGAATGGATGGAGATTAGGGATGGTCTCTACCTTCTTACAAGGCTCATCATTTAGTGGCTAGCTTTTTTTACCCAGAATACGGCCTAGGAGACTTTGACTCCCTCGAATTCTTCATAAGGTTCAAAATACAAGTTTTCCTCCTAGACATATTTCCAAGTCAAAAACAGTTGTAGACAGTACTTGACATTGGTTAAGTTTCTATACACATGCAAGGTGGAGCACAGCACGAAAGTGGAATTTTCCATAAATGAGCAAACAAGCACATAGGCATCTTTCAGAGCACAGCAGGCAACGTGCTTTTTCAAGAATGGTGATGTTACAAAAGAATTTTTGAGTTTTCCTCTTGAAATTTTTATCAAATCCAGTGTGCAAATGACATGAGTAAGTCCTCTTAGTACTCTTTAATCATATGTGGCTTGTAACCAAAATTATATTATTCAAGTCAGTCACCTACTTTATTCTAGGTGTAGCTCAGAATCACTTTAGGTGCTTCCCAAATTATATCCATTCACAAAGAAGGACGACACTTAAACATAACAGTTTTTTTCAATGGGTTTTGAGCTCTGCCCTCCACCAAATGCATTTCTTGGCTCACTGCCAGGCACACAGCACAGGTTCTCAGTTCAATGTTGCTTGATTGACTGCCTATCATGTTTATGTTACGTTGTATTACTTTAAGGAGAATAGGGCACCTGGGTGGCTCAGTGGGTTAAGCCGCTGCCTTCAGCTCAGATCATGATCTCAGGGTCCTGGGATCAAGTCCTGCATCGGGCACTCTGCTCAGCAGGGAGCCTGCTTCCCTCTCTCTCTCTCTGCCTGCCTCTCTGCCTACTTGTGATTTCTCTCTGTCAAATAAATAAATAAAATCTTTAAAAAAAATAAGGAGAATAATACTCCTTTAACAATATCTTTATATGCTTTTCAAAAGTAAATTATTTCACATTCATCATATGCACATACTGGTTCTTTGCTTGCTGTTGGAACTCTTGTTTTTTTTTTTTTTTCCTTCTCGTGAAATGCCTTGCCACCTATTTATATTGGCGTACGTTCTGTTCGTTTATCTCCTTCTGCCTCATCATGAGAACAGAATCTAATGACTGGAAGAAAACTGGCGGTGTGGTTCTCACCAGGCTTCCCTGCCTTCCCAGTCTGATTGTAGAGCTGATGCCCTCAGCTCGTTTTGAAATATCTGTGCGGTGAACACCATTGCAGTGGGACTACAGGATTGAATGTACTTAATTAGTTCAAGTGATCAGCGTCCGGATCCTTCCCTATTTTGTTGTGGTTTCCTGCAATCTTACAGCAGCGGCTGCTGTTCTGGTAATTAGAGCTGACCTTCACAGAGTCAGAGTTAAAAGGTATTGCTGAAAGTCTGTAATTTTCTAGAGTCATTTATCATGTTCTTGCCTCGCCTTTTAATAAATTGGTGGCATTTCTCATTTTCAAAAAGTGTTTATTTCTTTTCGTGTCTTTGAAAATGTGCTCTACATTGTTCTGCCTTTCCTTTCCTTTAGCCTCTTATTTCATGAAAAACAGACACATTTCCTGAAAAAAGGAAGAAAATAAAATGGATTTATAGATCTTTCAAATTTTTCTAGGGCTCTTCTTCCACAGACTCCAATGTTTAATTAACAGCTCGTCTGTCTTTGGGCCACTGAAATTTACAAAGGGAATCTGGAAGGAAACCTCACCTCTTGATCATACCTCCATTGATGGGGCTCCGCTGAAATGATCTGCTCTTCCTTTGGGTCCCCAGAGCTCTCTTGGCTTTTTAAATATTTTGCCTTATTGGAGTTACATGTGTGTGGTTCCTAATCATCCTACATAATAACAAATTAAGAATGACTATTAATTAAGCATTTCCTTAGAGCCAGACATTGATATAACTACCTTGTGGTGAAAGTGTTATAATCATCTTCACTTTATCTTATACATACATATATATGGCTATAGAGATTATATGTAAAACATTGTGTAGGTATAAATATTATTGATTTATATTTTATACATTTAAATATATATTTATAAACATAAATTATACACATGCATATATGTATGTGCCATGCCATTGTGGTTTTTGTAAAGAGTATTTCTACCCAGAACAAAAAGTCAAACAAATTATTCTGGGCAAAATAACCTGAGTCACATTTTTTTCACCTAAGGAATTTTTTCCCCTTGCATCTAATTCTTAGCAGGGATGTTTGAAACAAGCCTGGTTTTGATCCTTGAATGGCTGGCTTTCTTTCACTGCTCAAGTGCCCAAGAATTTTGTATTCGATCTTGAAGTTTAATGAGCTTTTTCTCTGATACATTGTGTGCCATTTCTGTCTGAAGATTGAATTCCCTCTTTATTTCACCTAAGATGTCCTGTGTTATATCTTTGAGTTGTTTTATCTGTCATTTGTTTAATTCTCTATTTCAGGGAAATACAAAATTATTAGATGCTCAGTAGGTATTGGCAGTAGAAGGAGCAAAGAGTATGAACAAGTGTGATGTATAGTGTTTAAGGTCATTGAAGCTATTGAAAACATTAGACTGTCTGGGAAGTTGACCCAAAACACTTCCCCTGAATACCTCCTTAATGTCTGTTAATCGTCCTAGAATCCTTGCAACAACACAAATTGAGGACTGGTTCCTTTAACTGTTTTTTAAAATTAGTATTTAACAGTCATTTAGTGTGAATTTACTATGTGCCAGATTCTGCCAAGACATTAATACTCTAACTCAAAATCTGAAACTTTTTTCCATTTTTTTATTAGAAAGCTTTAGGCTTTTTTAAAAGTTGGAAACTAGCAAAATGCAGTTTTGATATCTCGATTTACTGATTGTTAACACTGTACTATTTTTTAATGAGCCATCGTGAGTATCGATTTCACAAAACAATGAATGCTTGGTGTCAGGAAAGTAATACCATTTTACCTGTATTTGTAATATACATGTAGCTAGGGGTTTCTCATGTAATTAGAGTCATTTTTTCCAATCTCTGGTTTATATGATAGCATTTAAAAATTTGTTGTATGTCAAAATAATTTTTTTCTTCTTAAAATATTTTCTAATCGTAATAAATACAGTTTTTATTTTGTTTCTAATTCCTTTTTAATCATAGCTAATGGTAATATTAATACTGTGACACTAGGAGTAAAATACTCCTAATACTAAAATACTCCATAATACTCCTAATACTAACATACTCCATAATATTATATGGCTGAGTAATAGTCTGTTGTATTACTCAGTCATAAGAAAGAATGAAATCTTTGTCATTTGCAACAACATGCATGGAGCCAGGGAGTGTAATACTAAGTGAAATCAGTCTGTCAGATGAAAACAAATACCATATGATTCCACTCATGTAGAATTTAAGAAAATGTATATTAGACATGTATATTAGGCCAATTTTTATATTTTCCTGCTGTGTCTGTTATGGGCTGACTGTGTTGAACACCTGATTAGGTGTTACATAGGGTGAGATTATATAGGGTCTTTTTATTTATTTTTTAAATTGTCATTTGATTTATTTAAACTAAAACAAAAAACAATTCACCATCTCTTCCACTTCTTTGCACACTCCACCTCTTGTGAATACCTGTCCATTCTCGGTGTTTATGAGCTTGGTCCTCTTGCTTTAAGATTGCCCATGGAAGAAAGATCATACGGTATTTGACTTTTTCTGAATTTTCTCTTACCCTAATGCCTTTGGGATCCATACACGTTGTCACAAACGGCAGGATTTCTGTTGTTAGTGGTTGAGTTAAATATATATTCGTGTATACGCTCACCGCATCTCTCTTGCATCCATGGATGGACACTTGGATTGTTTCCCTATGTGAGCGTTATGAATGTGCTGTGATTAACACGGGGATGCGTTCGTCTTTTGAGTTAGTGATTTCATTTTCTTCAGATAGATATTCAGACGTGGAATTACTAGTTCTATTTTAATTTTTTGAGGCACCCCCCATACTGTTTTCCATAGTGGTCGTTTCTACCAACAGTAAATGAAGTTTCCTTTTTCTCCATATCCTCATCAACACCTGTTGCTTCTTGTGTTTTTGGTCCTAGCCTAACAGATGTGATAGCTCCGGGTTTGGATTTGCATTTCCCTGATAACTGCTGTTTTGGGGCACCTCTCATGTACCTATTGGTTATATGTAGATCTTTGGAAAGTTTCTCTTCAGATCTTCTGCCCATTTTTTAATCAGGTTGTTTTGTTTTGTTTTGCTTTGCTATTGACTCTTATGAGTTCTTCATAAATTTTGGATATTAGCCCCTCATCAGATAACTGTTATGCACTTGTTTTCTCTCATTTAGTAGGTCGCCTTGTCATTTTGGTGGTGATCTCTTTTGCTGTGCACAATCTTTTTAGTTTGATGTAGTTCCACTTGATTATTTTTGCTTTTGTTGCTTTTGGGGACATTGCCAGAACAGCATGGCCAAGAGCGGTGTCAAGGAACTTACCTCCCATGTTTTCTTCTGTGAATTTTACAGTTTCAGGTCTTAAGTTCAAGTGTTTGAGTTAACTTGTGGGTATCACATAAAGTAATGGTCCAGTTTTATTCTTCTGCATGTGGCTGTCCAGTTTTCCCAGCACCATTTTTTAAAAGACTGTCCTTTCCACATTGTACATTCTTGGCTTCTTTGTCATCAAATTAAGTGACCATGTATGTGTGAGTATATTTCTGGGCTATTTTCTGTTCCATTGATTTACATGTCTGTTTTTATGCCAAGACCCACTGTTTTAATTACTATGGCTTTCTAAAAAAGGCATTTTAACAGTTTATTTTGGAGGTCATTTTAAAAACAAAATTAAAGACAATCTGAGAAGAAAAAATCATACAGAATACACTCATTAAGTAAGTATGGTGATTAAATGAAAATAAGGAAACTATGTATTCTTCTGTAGTTCTGTAAATAAGTCCTATTGTCCTGAAAGGTTTATACTTCCAAAAAAGGGAAAACTCATGGTAATGAAAGCTGCCTCTTACTCATGTAAATCTACAGTAGGAACCAAATTTTTCCATTCTTACCAGGAAGTCAGTTTCGATCTTCAAACTGTGCCTTGTTTTTATTGTTTTTAATAATTTTTATTAACGTATAATATATCATTTGCCCCAGGGGTACAGGTCTGTGAGTCATCAAGCTTACACACTTCACAGCGCTCACCGTAGCACATACCCTCCCCAATGTCCGTAACCCCACCACCCTTTCTATACCCACTCCCCCCAGCAACCCTCAGTTTGTTTTGCGAGATTAGAGTCTCTTATGGTTTGTCTTCCTCCTCATCCCATCTTGTTTCTGTGCCTTATTTTTTTTAAAAAAAGATACAATGCTAGAAATTCAGTGGGGTTTGGTGGTCTTCCTTTTGCAAGCACAGACCCGTTAACAAAATGGGCATAACTGTCTGATCCAGTTAGGTACAAGTTGGCAAAGACTAGAGAGCTGCTTTCTGTTTTAATGACCTTCCTGTAGGAGTCTTCTCCTTATCTACTATCCTGTCAACACTGTCTATGAGACAGTCCTTAGAGTGAGGGTTTTCTGGAACCTGCATCTCTCCCTTTATCATCTGCTCCAGTTCCTCTGTGTCTGGCAGACCATGCAAGACATAAACCTCAAAACCCAGTCTTTGGTGGGGTGCCTGGGTGGCTCAGCAGGTTATGCATCTGCCTTTGGCTCAGGTCATCATCTCAGGGTCCTGAGATCGAGCCCTGCATCAGCTTCTCTGCTCAGCGGGGAGCCTGCTTCTCCCTCTCCTTCTGCCTGCCTCTCGGCCTATTTGTCCTCTCTCATTGTCAAATAAATACATAAAATATTAAACAAAACAAAACCCAGTCTTGGAAAAGAAACAGAACCATGAGAAACCTGGGAGATTTTAACACAAAGGTGCTGGGATAGAGTCCAGTCCAGCCCCCGACCTTGCCCTTCAGGGCTGTCTGGGCACAAGAGACCCAGAAGGTAGAGGAGAAGGGTGGGGCAGTCCAAGACAAGGCGCCCGCATCGGGTCCGATGCTTCGTGGTCCTCCCAAGAACCTGGAGGAGGTGGGGAAGGACGGGGCGGGGAAAGGAACTTATTACCTGCACCCAAGCTGCTTGGTCTAAGAGCCCTGCTCTATGCCACCAGCTCTGAATACTATGGTTTCATAATATATATAATAGTTTGAAATAGGGGCATAGTGCGTCCAGTTTTGTTCTTCCTTCTCACGATTACTTTGGCTCTTTGGGTCTTTTTGGCATCCATACAATTTTTAGGATTGTTTGTCTTATTTCTGTGAAAAATACCATTGGAATGTTGACAGGGGTTGCACTGAATTTGTAGATTGCTTTGGGTAGTATGGACACTTTAACAATATTAATTTTTCCAGTCCATTACCATGGAATATCTTCCTATTTGTGTCCTCTTTAATTTCTTTCTTTAATGTCTGGTAGTTTTTTAATATACAGGCTTTTCACCTTCTTAGTTCAATGTATTCCTTGGTATTTCATTCTTTTTTATTGCCTTAAGTTTTTGTAGTAAATCAGACTGTTTTCTTAATTTCTCTTTTGTTTTCTTTTTTTTTTTTTAAGATTTTATTTATTTATTTGACAGGGGGATCACAAGCAGGCAGAGAGAGAGGAGGAAGCAGACTCCCTGCTGTGCAGAGAGCCCGATTCGGGGCTGGATCCCAGGACCCTGAGATCATGACCCCAACTGAAGGCAGAGGCTTTAACCCACTGAGCCATCCAGGCGCCCCTTAATTTCTCTTCTCAATAATTCATTACTAGTGTAAAGAAACACACAGATTTTTGTGCATTGATTTTTGTATCCTGCAACTTGACTGAATTTGTTTTTTAGTTTTGACAGTTTGGAGATGGAATCGTCAGGGTTTTCCATTATGTGATATCGTGTCGTCTGCAAATAGAGTTTTACTTCTTTAGTATTTGAATTTCAGTCCCACCACCCAATCCCTAGGATTTTAGCATCTCCCTCCTAGAGCCAAGTTTCACCTACACAGTCGCAATACCATTGTCAAACCCCCAAAGTTTAACTTGGAAAGTATATTATTTAAAATAGAGTTTATATTCAAATTTCCCTAGTTGTCCTCCAAATTTTATTTATTTCCCCTAGAATCCAATTGAGCATTATATGTCGTATTTGGTTTTTGTGTTTTTTTAGCCACCTTTATTCTAAACAGACTGCGTGGGGACGCCCGGGTGGCTAAGTCAGTTAAGTGGCTGCTTTCGGCTCGGGTCATGATCCTGGGGTCCTGGGATCGAGCCCCACATCAGGCTCCCTGCTCAGTGGGGAGCCTGCTTCTCCCTCTCCCCCTCCTCCTGCTCATTCTCTCTCTCACTTGCTCTCAAATAAATAAATAGAATCTTAAAAAAAAATAAAAAAAAACCTTATGACTATAACACACTTTCAGAAGTTCCATGATCCAAATTTTTCTTGTTTCCTCATGAATAGGATTAGGTTAAAGGGGGTTTTTGGTTGGTTGTTTTTAATTATCACATCAAGGTTTTTTTTTAAGACCAGTTAAAATGCTTTCACAGCATTACCTGAGTATATTAAAACCAAAGAACCCGGTTTTTTTTGTTGTTGTTATTTAAAATTATTTTTATTTTAATTCCACTATAATTGACATACGATGTAAAGTGAAGCTCAGGTGTACAATACAGTGACTCAGTACTTACATACTATTCCAACCCACACATCACTCCTTCATCCCCATCACCTGTTCCTCCATCCCCCTCACCCACCTCCCCTCTGGTCACCATCAGTGTGTTCTCTGTCCTTTAGAGTCTGTTACTTGGCTTGTCTCTCTTGCGCTCTCTCTTTTTTCAGGGTAAGAAATACTGGCTAGGCGATACTGCATACTTCCTATTGTATCACACCAGGAGGCCTGTAATATCAGTTTATCCCATTCTTTGTACTATTAACTTAGATCACTTGGTTAAAGCTTTGGCTGCTAGATCTCTCCATTGTAAAGGTAACTTTTACTTGGTAATTAACCAGTGTTTTGTGGGGTGACACTCTGCACCATGTGAACATATCCTGTTCTCCAACAAACTTTTGCTCAGTGGATTTGAATTCATTAATGATGCTCTCCTGAATCCATTATTAGGTTGGCTGTGATACAATGGCAATTTTCTAATTCTGCCTCCTCGTCTTTTAAGCATAACTGTGACCTCATTAAGAAGCATCTCTGGCTGCCCCAAATATGCTGAGCTGCTTCTTTTTTTCTGTCTAGTGGATTAGTATGAGATCTCTTTAATAGAAAAGGCATAAGTGCTGATAGATGTCTGCTGCGCACCGGGAACACAGATAACATGCCCTTCTTGTAACCTGCGCTCTAACTCCCAATATGGGAGTGGATTTCAACCAGCATGTAAATAGTCTTCCGGGAAAGCAGAGACAATCTACATAGCATGTATTTCTCTGGTGCTAAGGCTTAGATCTGTTTATCTTCCTTCAAGTAAATAGTAAAGAAATACCACGTGCCAAATATTAAAGCCATCCCAAGAGATAAGGGAGACCAACACCCTAAGGACTCAGGGGCTGTTTTGTTGTGGGGCAATAGAGACCGTATTTGAGAAAACATCTGCCTTAAGTTTTTGTTGTTGTCATTGTGTTTTGTTTTGTTTTGTTTTGTTTTGTTTGTTTTGTTTGGCTCTTGTAAGTAAGAAGAGAACATCACCTCCATGAAACACAAGTGAGCTGCTTGCTCAGGTCCTTGGTGTGGTGGGGACCGGACCCCAGACACTGACCCCTGAATGTCTCTCTAGGAGACGTTAAGGTGCAGCCGGGATTGGGAGCCGTTAGGGGAAGAAGTAACTCCAGCTCGAAAGATGGGTGGAAGGTGGACATGTAGAGATGGAGGGAGATAGGACCGTGAATACAGATGAACTGCCTGATGGCCAAGATTGTCTCTTCTTTTCCTTCTATGAAACCTTTTTTCTTGGCACGCCTACCTGAAAGGTAACTTGAAAGATAGTGTCATAAAGTTCACTCATTTGAAAGGCTCAGGCAGAAAGATCGCTGTGATTGCATCATTTAGAGAAGACAAAGGTGCTGTTCTGGATAATGTCCTCCAGCTTATCCTTTGTAGCATAGCAAGCCCTGTCACCTCAGTCCTGGCAGGCCCATTCACAGAAAGACATTACAGCCTTTGCTGGGTGGCAGGATAGTAAGCAAAACATGGTTTATTTTTATTGAGAATGTGTTCTGACATAGTCACGATACTGCAAAAGATCAAAAAAAGTCCAAGCTTGGTTTTCATGTTCCTGCTTTAGCCATGGGTTTGAAAAGTGGATTTCAAGCTTGTAAATACTGGTAATGAGACACAAGAAACAGAATGTAAATATTTTGAAGGGTTATTAATCAAGAGTGGTGAGTCACAGTTAGTGGATGAAAAGCATAAAACCAGCCATGTCAGGGCTTCAGATCAGAATAAAATTTCAATTCTGGCATCTATTGAAAATGGCCAAATTGAAGATGAATTATGAATAAATATTGATAATACAAACTATTGAATTTCTCTGGTGATAAATATTCCTTGGGTTTTGCACATATTCCTAATACAAAAAAAACATATATTATGTAAAAAGTTAGAAAGAAACCCTTTGAAAATATTTCCTGTTCCTGTTTTTTTTTTTTTTTTAATTTATTTGACAAAGATCACAGGTAGACAGAGAGGCAGGCAGAGAGAGGAGGAAGCAGGCTTCCTGCTGAGCAGAGAGCCTGATGTGGGGCTCGATCCCAGGACCCTAAGATCATGACCTGAGGCGAAGGCAGAGAATTTAACCCACTGAGCTACCCAGGCACCCCACCTCTTCCTCTGTTTTCAGGAAAGCACAAGTTTTAGAGAACCAAAGCAGAATAGCAGACAACATGGGGTCCTGAGCCTAAAAATATTTATGTCCACAGAGGAAAAGGTCAGCCAAATTTGAAACATAAACGCTATATTTTTCTTTGCATTTACAAACATTACCTAGACCAATATCCACCCTTATAAGAAGGTAGTTCCCTTGAGTGCCCTCTGACAGGATTATAAGATGGTGACTCAGTGCTACACTCCTTTCCCTGGAAAGTACTCAGTGCCCCCAGATGGGTCTAGTCATACTGGGACTCAACAACCCATGTAAACAATGAATAGATTTTTCTCACAATTTTTAAAGCACCATAACATTCAAAATTAGAAATAAGAAAAAGAGAAGAAAAAAAAATCAGTCAGTAAAGTGGTAAGACTAACTGGCTGTACTGTCAGGACCTAATTTCCAGTGGAGTGTCTGTCACCAGTTAGCTATGACTTTGAGTAAATCACCTCTTGATGTCACTTGCAAAGTGAGCATCAGGCCAGTATTGTAGTAGTTCATAAATATTTAAAGAATAAGAGTCACTCCCCCTTCCAGAATGAAATCTTATTTGGAAACCTACTATGTAAAAGAGTTGAAAGTAAAGGTGTTAGGGGAAGAAGTCCTTTCTCCCAGGCTCCTCCATCCTTCTGAGACCCACTGGAGTCATAACCATGGACACTGAAGGGAATTGACCCTCAGAATGTGGTCTAGAAGTGGCAGGAGCAGCAGCAGCTGGTTGGAAACACAGAACCTTAGAAGCTAGTGAGGAATGAGGAGTCTTAAACCTCTAAGGACTCAGTGAGTCAGAGTCTGCTTTCTAACAGATACAAGAGAGGTAGGTTCCACAGTGGAATTTGAGAAGCCCAGCTCTAGAGACTCCTAGAACTCCATATGAAAACTAACTACTCGAACTAGTTAACCCACAGAGATTGATGGTACTTCTTTGTCCTTTAGTACACCACACTGACCAGTCCTCAGCTGGAGAACCACTGGGCAAGAACAAGTAGTGATGAATGTTGTGCCATTTTTAGAGTCTTGGAGTCAAGATTGCAGAGTTGTATTTGGTTTCACAAGCAGGGCAGTGCTCTGTTCATTCCACAACATTGTTTCAAGGAGGGACTATGTGATGGTCTTTATGCATGGGATCTGTCAGTCAAGGGTGCAGCAGAAACTTAATGACACTCAACTGAGAAAATGGACAAGCCTTTCTGATAGAAGGAGTACTTACAGAGTTGTGGGAGAGTCAAGAGAACCAATAAGAGATGGTGAAGTGTCCAATGACTAGCAGTGGTGCCAACCATTGACTTTCCTAATCTTCATGGAGGAAGGAATGGAAAAGTGTCTTGGGGGAGCTTCAACTGCAGGAGGAGCCCACTACAGGAAGGGTACAACAACTGCCAGACCACACATCAGCATGGAGCAGACCAGAAGAATAGATAATCTACACTTTTTCTCCTCTCTTACTCCCCTCCTGGTGGCTACCATTGGCCAAACCCAACTGGAAACCAGAGTGCAACTGTAGAACCAACTGATGGAGTCCATATAGCTCAGCCTCCTGGGGCACAGAGCAAGGTACAGAAGGTTAGTGAATGATTTTAGAGAGAACACATTTAGAATGGCCAACACAGTAGCTTAGATGATTGGATTTGTACATTGGATAACAGGAAATAGAGTAAAACTTGTAATGGAAAGGTTTGTTTTGCTTGTTTGCATACATATTTGTACACAGATAGGTATATGGGTATATGTTATACATTGTATAACACAAATGTATATTAAACAGCAAGAGGAATTTTCTAGGAAAAAGTGAGATGTAGCAGGATGTGCACTTTGAAGAAGTGCTTTGAAAAGTTTTTATACTTTTGATACTTCTGCTTTGAAAAGTTTTTAAAAAACAGAATGATATTAATCTGTATTAAATGCGTGCTCTTTGATGGGTACTATTAAAGGCACTAGGTCAAAACATGGACCCCATCTAAAGACTGCAATATAGGTTAAAAATACAAAATACATCTAGAATATACATAAAGTATATATTTAGTTGCATTTATTCAGCTAGTACTTACTAAGCATGTGCTGAATACCAAACAATATCTTTGTGACTAAAGTATAAAAAACAACTAGTCAAAAGCGATATGGTCCCTATCCACATGGTCCCTATCCTAATCTCATTGGGAAGATTAATAATAGTTATAGCTCAAGTATGATGAAAAGAGAAACAGAGGATTATTTGGGACTTTATAAAAGATACATGTAATTTAGATGGGAGATCCAGAAGAAGACATCTTGAGGCTTTTGAGATCTGAAGTAGGAAAAGGAAGTCAGCCGGGTAACAGGCGGTAGCGATGGAGAAGGATGGCTGAGGGAAGCAGCAGAGCTGAGCGTGTGTGTGGGCATTGGAGAGAAGGCAGTGTGCGGTGCTCCAGCCAGAGCAGATCATAAGTTCAGAAGGCTTGGAAAGAACAGAGATTCTGCCATATTTAACAGACTGAAGATAATCTCTTATACGTGAAGGTATGGGACTATAAAGCCAATGTGAAGCTATGAAGTATTATAATTAGTGAATCACTTGATCAAATGGGAAAATTATGAATATAAAATATTGGGCTTACTATTACCACTTCATCTAAAATTCGAATTCATTTTCTACTGGAAGTTTTTCTGAAAAATAAGGACAGAAAGGCATTTTTCTCAAAATTTTCCCTACATTTAATTTTTTCCCTTGATGTAGGGAAATAGCTGAATCGTTCTGAAACTTCTGTCATATTTTGCTGTACATCAACCTAAGAATATCTCTTTAAAGGAAATTTATGACAGGGTTCTTTATTAACAGCCTTAGGAAGATAGAACCATATTTAACTTGTTATTGCCAAAGTAGGATAACAAAAGTATTGTCAAATCAGGTTGACAATTAGCAAATGTCATGCGTGTGTGTGTGTGTGTGTGTTATGCTTATCATTGAAAATTCTTCTCTTTTTCGGTAATAGAGCTCGCCTTCAGGGTTGTTCATCACCCACCTCAGGCACTGGACACGTCCATATCAGTGCAGTCTCTTTGCCTTCTGGACAAGATACCTTATGGCTAATATGTATTTCTCTGAGTGCTAGCCAACTGAAAAGGGCATAGAGTCTTTCTTGAGCTAGAATGATCTATTCAGACACTTCTATTTCATAGAAATTCTTACTGTAAAGATCCATCACAAGAGCACTATCAGAAGTATTACAGAGCCTGACCGTGATCTTTGTCTCTGTCTTACTTTTCCAAGAGTTTTCTTCTACCACTAGAGTAGACCTGATGGCGTCTGACCCAGGAAAATAAATAACACGATCAATAACACTTTATTTCTTTCATTATCAAGACTGTCGTTGTTGTAGATGAGAGGTAAAATGCTATTCTCAGATACATGAGTCTCCACGTGTGTGGGCATGATTGAAGGAGTTTTCCTTCTCCTCCTCCTCTTTTCTTTCTTCTTCCTCTTCACTACTCAGTGATTTTAAATTTATTTTCAAGATTATGAAACACCAGCAAAATCTAGTTTTACAACATCCCTGTGACCCTCAGAAAGGTCCTTCATGCCCACCAAAATCAGTTCCCAAAGCCACCCAGCACCTGGAAACTGTGACTCTACTTGCCAGCACTACAGATTGTAAAGGGATTTCTACAATATGTGGCCCTTGTGCCTGGTTTCTGTAGTCAGCTTACTGTTTTTTGAGGTTAGTCCATGTTGTGGTGGGTATCAGCACTTTGTTCCTTTTTAGGGCTAAATAATATTCCTTTGTATAGTAAGCCCTCATTTTGTTTATCCATTCTCCGGTTGATGGACATTTGTGTAGTTTCCATATTTTGACAATGATTAATAATGCTGCTGTGAGTATTGTGTACAGGTTTTTGTGTAGACATGTTTTCTGTTCTCTTGGGTCTCTGCCTAGGGGTAGAATCACTGGGTCATAAGGAACTCTATTTACGCATTTGGAAAACTGCCTGGGTGGTTTTCCATGGTAGCTGCAGCATTTCACATTCCCATTAGCAATGTATGATGGTCTCAATTTCACCACAGAAGAAATGATTTATCTATCTATCTATCTATCTCACCATTACACATACCCTCTCCAATGTCCATCACCCAGCCACCCCATCCCTCCTACTGTGCCCCCTCCAGCAACCCTTGGTTTGTTTCCTAAGATTAAAAGTCTCTCTCTCTCTTTTTTCCCCCAAGATTTTATTTATTTATTTGAAAGAGAGAAAATGAGAGAGCACAACAGGGGAAAGAGTCAGAGGGAGAAGCAGACTCCCCACTGAGCTGGGAGTCCGATGCGGGACTTGATCCTGACACTCCAGGATCATGACCTGAGCCAAGGGCAGTCACCCAACCAATTGAGCCACCCAGGCGTCCCAGGTTAAGAGTCTCTTATGGTTTCTCTCCCTGTCTGGTTCCATCTTATTTCATTTTTCCCTCCCTTCCCCTGTGATCTTCTGTCTTATTTCTCCAAATTCCTCGTATCAGTGAGATCATATGATAATTTTCTTTCTCTGATTGACTTATTTCACTCAGCATAAAACCCTCTAGTTCCATTCCATCACTGCAAATGGCAAAATCTCGGGTTTACTGATGGCTGCATAGTATTCCATTGTGTATGTATACCACATCTTCTTTACCCATTCACCTGTTGATGAACATCGAGGTCCTTTCCATAGTTTGGCTGTTGTGGACATTGCTGCTATAAACATTCGGATGCATGTGCCCTATTGGATCTCTACATTTGTATCTTTGGGGTAAATACCCAGTAGTGTAATTGCTGGGCTGTAGGGTAGCTGTATTTTCAACTTTTTGAGGAACCCCCATGCTGTTTTCCAGAGTGGCTCACCAGCTTGCATTCCTACCAACAATGTTGGAGGATTCCCCTTTCTCTGCATCTTCACCAGTGTCTGTCATTTCCTGACTTGTTAATTTTAGCCATTTTGACTGGTGTGAGGTGGTATCTCACTGTGGTTTTGATTTGTATTTCCCTGATACTGAGTGATGTGGAGCACTTTTTCATGGGTCTGTTGGCCATCCAGATGTCTTCTTTGCAGAAATTTCTGTTCATGTTAGGAGGAATAATTTCTTAACTAGCTTATGGTGTCTTATTTTTCAAGCCTTATGGATTCAGTAGCTCATTTTAAATTATTTTATAGCAGATGTTTTTCACATCATGAAGAGCACAGAAAAAGTATATAATAGACCCTGATCTTGCCAAATGTGGTATTTCTCTAATACATAGTTTATAATAGATTAAACCATTTGGTCAGGGTCTCCGTTTGCTTATAAAGATAGAATCCTATTGGCCCATTAGTTATTAGTTAAATATAATAATGGGTATATACTTATAAATACATACACAGTCTATATAGTTTGCAAGTGATTGATCCCTCTCATATTGTCCATGAAATTTTCCTTGTTTTATAGGTGTTTTCATTTCATAAATTAACACATTTATTCATTCCATGAATATTGAAGTCCTACTCTATGTAAAGTCCCATGGTAGGCTCTGTTTTTAAAGTTTACTCTTAAGAAGATCTTGTTTTCAACAAGCATAGAGTCTAATAGGGAGATGAGATGTCAGGAGTCATTGTAAGAGAGAATGAGCTAAGTTCCAAACGAGAACCTTGAGCGAAACCATTCTACTTCTGATGTAAGAGAGGTTGTTTCTACCTGGAAGGGTAGGGTTGGTGGCCAGGAACGATTTCCTAGAGAAAGTGACATTTGAAAAGCATTTCTCAGAAAGGATAGGACTGAGCCTGTTAGGATTAGAGAAAAGCACATTTTGTCTGCAAATAAATTATAAGGATAGCATATGTGCTTAGAACAGAGGGGTTTGGTTTTGTCAGGGGCATGGTGGAACTAAGGATGCAGAGTGTGCAGTGAGATTGGATCCTGGGAATGGTGTCTAGACTGCATGTTCTGCAAAAGGAAAATGACCACAACCTTAACTATTCCACAAAGTAACAGAGGTAGGTTTCTTAGGAAGAAGCTGAGAATGCCCCGGGAATTATTTATTTATATACTATTTATTTCACAAGAAAGAATTGTAGCGATGATTGCAAATTTATATGCCTTGATTTTTTTCACTCTATTTTTCTCATCTATAATAATTTATCTTTTAAAATTACCTATATGGTTTATAAAACATTTTTCATTACATCATTGTTTCTTAAGCTTATCCAGTAAAAAATGAAATTGTCTTGCTTGCTTGTACAAAAGTAGCACACTACAATCTCTATAAACATCTCATGTCCTATTTCATAGACCATGTAGTTTTTTAGATTTACCTCCTTTTTGTTCACCATCTGTTTTTCCATCGTGGATCATCCTTCTGGGTTTGTTTTCCTTTTTTTCCTCCCCAATATTGATATATATATTGTGTGTGTGTGTGTTAGTTTATTGTTCATAAATGCTGTTGGCTTGTGTTTATCTCATTAGCATTTTTAGAATAGAGCTTTTTAAGAATGTACCATTCTAGGATGAATGTTTCTCAGTCCATCTGAAATATTATTGTATTGTCTCTGTCTCCTATTGTCTCCTTCGTTTGCAGATTTCTCTTTACTCTTATAGTCTTTGTCAAAGCTGGGTATCTTGTAGGTTCATTACAAGTGTCTAGTTCTGGATTTCCTTGTATTTTAATTTCCAGACGGATATTGTGCTTGGTAATGTGGGTTGATCTTTTCTATTTGTCAGTAGATTCACAATCATTAGTGCTACAAATACTACCTTTACTTCTTCTCTAGTCTCTCCTCCAGGTACTCTGGCTAGAGTTAGTTCGATCTTTCACATTTTTTCCTTAAATATCCCTTGATCTGTCTTCTATATTTCCTGTCTTTGTGTCTCTCCATGTGACATGTTGCAGAATTTTCAGGTCTGTATTCCAATTCTAGTTTATCGACTTTTGGGGGTGGCATCTCATATTCCCTTTCACCCATCTGCCCTTTGGCTTTGTTTAAATTTCAACCATTGTATTTTTCAGTTATAAACCTTATATTTTCTTCTTGTTTTATACCATCCTAGTCAGTTTTGGTCATCTCTCATTGCATGCTTGTGATGCTACCCTTTATTTCTTTAAACATTTCATACCTGTTTCTTAAGACTAAGTCTGAGATTTTAGTATCTGACGTCCTGGGTGGTCTATTTTTCATTTGCTCATTTCTTTCTTCCAAGTCTCATTTCTAGTGGTTAGTTTCCCTGAAGATTTTGTGATTGTTGACTCTTACCTTCTGTTTGAGATTATCTTATTGTGTAGAGGAACTTGGAGCCTGAATACAGTGTGTATTCCATATGAGAGAAGGTTTGTGTGTTTCCACAGGGACCATGGGGCCATGGCAGACTGGGACCATTGGAACCCCTTTGAGGGTCTCTGGTATAATCCAAGCATCTCAGGTTCTGCCCCCCATCCCTGCTGCTAATGGAAAGCTGCATCTCCAGACCTGGGTGCCAGTGTCGGTGTTTGCCCACCCACTACTTTTTTCCTTAGTTTGCACATGTAGTTCACAGTGAAGATTTTAGCTCAAGAGGATGGCTTTTATTTTCGCTGAGGCCCCTTGGAGCTTTACTTCACCTACTTAAAGCTCAGCAATGTTATGAAAATTATGTTTTGTACAGGATCTACTTTTTTTTCTTTTCAAGATACTATTTTAGAACCTCAAACTTGGCCTTCTGCTGGAAGCTGAGTGATAGATCATTGTAGCCCAGTAGCAACATGGGAATTACCAAAATAGTTTAGTCAACATAAATGAGACAAACAGGAATATTTTCGAATAAACACACACTAATTTGACATTTTAATTTGTCCAGTTTTGTTACTTATCCCAATTCTTGCTAGCTTGTGCCTTTCGGATATAACCCAAAATATTGTATTAATAAAATATTTGAAATGTTCCTGTTCTACAGAAGAAATAGGTAGGCCACTGGGAGACTAGAAGAATACTAGTGGATACGTCTTCTTCTTGAAATTTCTATTTGCCTTATTTTAATATGCTTTGGTATGTTCAAAGGAAGTGAAAAGAGGGAGTCGGTCTATTGAGAAACCTGAGATCTGTGAAGTCAGGCCAAAAGTGTCTTATGTCCATTCTTCCATTAGGTAATAGAAATTTTTATCCATTTATGCCTGATTTATTTAATAATTTTGTTGATATTTATAGATTGCCCACTATATGGTACGTACTATTTCATATGGTAGAAAACACAGGAAATTGCACTTAGAAGTCTCTGTACTATAGATCTTACATTCTGTTCTCAAGACAGACATAAGCAAGGAGGAGTCGGAAGACGGTGTGGGGGGATGGTAGGGGCAGCTGAGAGCAGTAGACGTGGCAAGAGGAGTCAAGTATCGTGGGGCTGAGATAAGAGATGGGTAGAGGGAGTTACTGGTTCTGAGCACTTTACTAATGAGCCTTAGCACCTGGTCTGACATGTCACGGAACACTCCCGTGGTTAGGGGAACAGATTGTTTAGGAAGTTGGTGTTATGGGTTCAGATGTGTCCTCCATAAAAGAGGAGTTAGAGGCCTCGCCCCCGGCACCTCAGAATGTGAATGTATTTGGAGATGGAGTCTTTACAGAAGTAATCGAGTTAAAGTGAGGTCATTAGGGTGGCCTTAATTCAGTATAACTGATGTCCTTAAAAACACAGAAAAGTTTGGACCCAGAGATGGGCATACACACAGAGATGGACATAAAGATAGAAAAGTTTGGAGACAGATATGGACTAGGAGGATGCCACTTAAGGATGAGGGTCATGCTACTCTAAGCCAAGGCAAGCTCCTCAGATCAGCAGTATCATGTTACAGTAGCGCTCATGAGCCAATTCAGTCAGTAATTCATTGTGATTAAAGCTTCACGGGTATAGGATAATAGGAGATCACAAGCAAAAAGGTTGAAGGACTGCAGATAGCCCATTAGGAGCCAGGAGGTCTTTATTTAATGAATGTATAATGTCCATTATGTGCCAGTGACTTTTCTGGGTATTTGGCAAATATTAGCCAGTATGCATCCAAATAGCGATCCTACTACAGAGGTTCAGCCATTATTTCCATTTTAAAGACGTGGAGTGACATTTTGGTCATGCCGTCTCCTTCTCAAGAGAAGGAAAATGTTTGAACAAACATTACATTACCATGCAGAGATTATTGGGCCTTGAATAAGAGATGTTCCTGAGGGTTTTCCTCACATGTGTAAACACGCAGTGTTTTGAAGTCCTGTTTCTGGTGATAGTGGAAGATTCTGGAAAAAAGCATGCCCAAGACAGGGACACCCATGTTCTAGTCTCATCTCTGTGTTTCCTTGGCCACATACCTGGGGCATATCACTTAGCCGCTTTCTGTCTCCAGTCTTAACACTTGGTCATATTAACTAGATAACTATAAAATCAAATCAGAGAATAAATTTAAATATCAAAATAAACAACAAAAAGAAATAGTCTCCAATCCATAGTTTGCCCTGGAGATTTTTATTTTTCAAGGAACTATCCCCTCCATATCTCCCAAACAATGTTTTAATTTATATACTGTAAACTTCAGATCTAAGAACTCATTTCACTTACTTATCATATACTTGGAAGGCTTTGATATCATCTCGCTGGAATGAAAGATACATATGTGATCTTGTTTTAAAGAGTTCAAAAATTGATGGTAATTTATGATCCATGTTGGGTAAGCATCACACCAGCCATAGGTTAGTCCTTTATGCAAAGCTTTGGATTCAGAATTATAAATTGAACTATGTATTAATCTCCAGACTCTTCTTGTAATTCACTTATGGCATAGAACCTTAAAGAGGGAGTGATATTTACTCCAGCCTGAATAAAATCAGGTTGGGTGGGAAAGAACCATCATGGACTCTTTTCTCCAAGGTCATAGAATGAAGGTGGTGTAACTCCAGACAGAGCAGAGATGGGTGATCTTTTACCAAGACTTGGTGTATTAGTCAAGGTGAATAACACTGTGACAATCTTCAAATCCCATTCCCTAACACAGTGAAGATTGATTTCTTGCTCCCATCAGAGGTCTTGGGGTGGGGCAGGTATCTGAGCAGCCGGATTGCAAGAGAGACTCCAAAACTTAGGCTCCTTCTTCTTCTTCCACCATCTTGGACATGTGTCCTCCATGGTTACTGAGGAGCCCGGAGAGGGAGGACTGGAGAATCACATGGCTAGGCTCACATTCCAGTGGTCATGACTCACTTGCATGGCCTTGACCTGGCTAGACCCAAGTGCTGTGCTGTGATCAGTCTGGACCTTCTTGAGTGCTCTCAACCTGCTATGCTCTCTCTTCTCTCTGGGCCTTGGAACTTGCCTTCCTTTACCTTGAACACTTCCTTTGCTGTATGCCAACATCTGTGCTTTTCACGGTCTTAAACAGCCTCCAAGGCATGCTTCTTCAATTGAATGCTGTTATCCAGGCAAGGAATTCTTACACGTTGGTCACATTCCTGGTGATGTTAACAAAGACAAATACTGATTATGCATGTCTGAGAAATTTTGCCAGTGTAAAGTCAACCTTCATTGTGATATTTTAACTATGGTGGCATTTTGTGTGATTTGTGACACTTTTTTTTAGTTGATGGGACACATAACTCATTTAAGTAGAAATCTATTACAGACATTTACGTTGTTTGCTATTTTTTTTACTGTTACTAAAAATGCTACAATGAATAAAGGGATGTAATTTTAACCCATATCCCATGCCTATTCAGTATCGCTTCATGAAATGTATTCTCATCATAATTTCTTCCAAATAATTGCATTATCATTTCTTATTTGTGGTGTGTCTCCAGGCCCATCATCATTACCATTGTCATAATGCTTCATAACAAGAGTAGCACTAATATAATAATAATCACTGAGTGCATGCTTCTGTGGGTACTAGGCTAGGCTCTTTATGCATATTACCTCATTTAAACTTCATCCTAATGCTATTCCATTAGAATTGTTATTATTCCTGTCTTACAGATGAGGTTGCTATAGCCCTGAGGGGCCTTATGATCTGGCTATGGTTACTCAGCCAGCAAGTGGTGGAACTAGGCTCTAAACTATCATTTTCCATTTCAGAGGTCTCACTCCTTTCATCCATTGCTCCACGCTATGTATGGAAAGACCATCAGTCTGGCCATCCAGGCTCCTGTCAGGGTTCCCTACCTACTGTGTGATCCCTGGACTGAGGCCTCCCTGGTCTCAGCTTTCCTAATTATAGTAACCTGGATTGTGCACTCCTTCCACTGTCAGCAAAGTGCAGCAGTGTCTGCAGAAACACTTTGAACCTTGTACAATTCCAAGGGATCATTAAGAGATATTACTGGGTCACAAGTAGGTTTTGTCAAGCAGACCGACGGCAGACATTAAGGGTACACCCAGAAAACTCAAATCTCTAAACTAGACAACTAAGCAAACATTGTTCTTGTAAAGTGTGGTGCTGTCCCAGTGGAAAAAAATGTAAGCGAGCCTCTTCATGTCTTTAATGGTGTCACAAAAGTGGAGAAAAATCATTCTTAAAGTTGTCGAAACAAGTACTGCCTAGAGCGTTTGTTGAAACAGCTTGTGATTCATCTTTGATTAATGTACTTGTGAGTTTCTTGATGTCCTAGCTTTGAGCCATCCCTGAATGTCCCATTCCTTTCTGCTTTATCCAGAACACATCTTCTGGGACTGACTATCCCCGGCGAGGCTATCCGTGTATGTTGAGTGCTCTGGTTCGAGTCCTAGCCCGTTCCCCACTGTGCCTGCTCCCTCACGCAAGCCGTCCTCCCCATGTGTCCTTTTCTTCATTTACTTGCACAAGATGGATGGATTGGACAAGATGACTTTTGAGACCGTAGTTCCCAAGTCTAACCAGTTTTCAGAATCACATCTAAGTCTTGTTTAAAAAAAAAAAAAAAATCCGTTTCTGAGCCCAAACACTGGGGGTTCTGATTTAGGACCTTTGAGGCAGGATCAGAATCACAGTGAGGTTCCCTAGCAGTTATTGAAGGCTATTTTGTGCCAAATATTGTGCTCAACATGGTGTGTGGGACTTTCTGTCTCATTACAAGGGTTTGGGGTAAATGCTATTCTCATTCCCATCATGAGCTACACTGGGTTTTTAACTCCTCGCTCAGTCCTTACAGTCTCTAGGGGCGTGCTTGTCTTTCAGATCGTATCCTTACTTATACGCATGTTGTACCTATAGGCTCTGAACCTGAGAATCCTGGAGATCTGACTCTTTGTTCATTGTTTCCATGCTGTTGCCCTTTGCTTGAGCATTTCATGTCAGGAGTCTGGAGAGCCTTAGATGGGGAGCGGTTAGCTGCCTGTGACTGAGGACCACACCAGCCTTCTCTGAGAGTGGGGCTTCAGCTTGGAGCGTGACGTCAGGTTCCCTAAGCCATGTCCCAGGTCTCAGAGTCCCCAGAGAAGTGCCCTCTCCTCTGGCCTCTGAGGGCAGCTTCTCTCTGCCCCTCTCAGGGATCCAACTCAACATCTCAATTTGTTGTTGGCTTGCTTATTTCCTTTGTTTAGATTTGCTTGTTCCATTTTCTGGTGTGTGTCCGTAAGCACATCCTTGGAAACCTCTCCTGCTCTCCTAAGAGATCACCACTGTCTCCGCAGGGTGTTTTCATCATGACCTACTTGTTCTGTGGCAGGAGGGGTCCTCAGCTCTCCGTAACCTGTCCATTCTTTCTTCTTTTTTTAAACATGTGTCTCTTCTGATAGAGTGTAAGCTCCTTGAAGATAGAGACCTTGATTCTTTTAAACTCAGTTCTGTCTTTAGCACTGAGTAAAATTCCTACACATAATACTCTCCCAAACCTTCTGTGTGACCTTGTTAAAAGCAAAAGCTTCTCTGTGACCCAAATACCAATCCATTTCTTACCCACAAAGAGATGAAAAATGGTGTATGGACCAAATGATGGACTGAATCTCGGAGCCGTGAATATTTTATTTTATTTTATTTTATTTATTATTTGACGGAGGCACAGCAAGAGAGGGAATGCAAGCAGGGGTAGTGAGAGAGGGAGAAGCAGGCTTCCCGCCGAGCAGGGAGCCTGATGTGGGCTCGATCCCAGGACTCTGGGATCATGACCTGAGCCAAAGGCTGATGCTTAACCACTGAGCTACCCAGGCGCCCCTCAGAGGCATGAATTCTATTTCAGTGCAGTGGTGTCCAACACATTAGCTAGTAGCCTTATGTGGCTATGTGCAATTTAGTTTAAATTAATGAAAATCAAATAAAACGTAAAATTTAGTTCTTTGGTCATCCTCTTGTCATCATCTCAGAAAGATCTCCTGGATAGCAATCCTCTATATAAAGGTTTCAATAATCTGTACAAAAACTAGATTCTGCAGCTGTCCCTATGTGTTTTGCCATGATATACGCTCAATACTGGGCAACTGCTCGGTTATTACATTAGGAAATTCCTTCTGTAAGCCAATATCCTTATTTCTGCTTTTCCAACAGTCCCAATTCTCCATATGTAACAGCAGGTTTTGCCAACCTGAGTCTAAGCACAAACCCTAGTTATTTCTTTTTCAGTGTTAAGTGCAACTGAGTCAAAATGCAGAACACTATTTCTTTTCCACCCTTGATCTTCTGTTCAACCTCTGATTCATAAGAATGAAGTGAGGTATGGGAGAGCAAATATTTTAACATAAATGCACACACACACGCATCATGAACATAAATAACATAGAATTGAATAATTGGAAGTTAGGGTTTTGGGTTTTGTTTTGTTTTTTTCCTGAGGCCTTATCAGAATATTCTCATGCTAAGTGTGCTGGGTAAGGATGCTAATATATTTTATAATGCAGATTCTTATTAATTTGTGCTGTGTTACCATGGGGAGGTTCCTTCACCCCATGTAACAACGAGTTAGTGCTTTGTGCAGGATTATTTTGTACTATTTCCTTAAAGAGAGTATAGAATTTCCCATCTTTGCAGAATATTTTAGTGGTGGTTCCAAAAATTTACTTCAGCTTTCTGAAGTGTAGTTTCATCAAATCGTCATCTAGGAATGTAAACAAAATCTCCCATGGGATGTGAAAGGGGCAGTGTGGTGACAGACGTGCCCCAGAGGTGAGGCTCACTGTGGGCTTTAAAGCAAGGAAGACTCAGTGCTATTCCTCAAATGTGTCTGATTTACTGATTGTGTGAATGTGATGAAAAATAAAATCATTTGCACTCTTGGGGAGAAAAGGCAGACTCTGCACGCTGGGGCTTCAAAACCATGTGTCAATTTCATATTCCCCACATCGTGTGAAATCGTTAAATTAAAAAAAAATGAATCCAAAAACAGAACATAAGCCTTTTACATTTGGAAAATTTGCACAACAGAATACCAAAACATTTGCTGATGCACTTCTTTCAACTATGAAGCATAAACCTATTTCCTTTAAATATTATGTGAATCCTGCTGTGATTTAAAAGGAAAAGTGGCATCTAATCATGGAACATTAAATCGACTTTGTTATGTGGTTTACTGGCTTATCTATCAAAACAGAATTCAAATCCATTTGTAGAATGAAGTTTTGAGATGGCAAGAATAGCAATGAGAGTAAATACCAACACATGGAGGGAAAAAGCAAGCATTCGTGTGCTAAGCATTTCTATTCTAGGATAAAATGTCCAGAGGGTTTTTTGTTTGTTTGTTTTTGTTTTTGTTTTTTGCTGATTTCATCAATAAACAGTATGAATTTTATTGTGTCTTATTTGAGTCTACAGAATAAGTATCATAATTAACCTCAGATGTTAATATTTCCCCAGATACATATACTTTACTATTGGATTTACTGTTTAATTCACTAAAACTATAAAGATGTTCTTCTTAATTCCTGCATATCTAAAGTGAGTAGCATAGTACTGATAGGTCGTAGATACTAAGTAAATATTTGTAAAACAGATGAACAGATAAATAAGTGAATGCTTTTAATTTCTTTTATATTTAGTGTACTTAAGAATTTCCATATTCCCTCTTTAAAGAAGAATATTCATTGAAGGAGTCTTGTCAGAGACAATCAAGACAAATTTTGCAATTTTTAAAAAATTGTAGTTATTACAAATGCAGATAGTAGGTTGGAATTTTGAAAAACCAATAACCTCCTGGGAGAAAATTGGTTTTATTTCAAAATACTTTATTTCCCTGGATAATTATAGTCTAAGAAAGCATAAACAAGTGAATGATAAAAATAAGCAAAGCAGGAAAATGAGAACTCTGCTATTTTATTAACTGAACAATTTTTCACTTAGCATAATTCCCTATAGATTAATCCACAATTTTGCGTACGTCAGTAGAATAGTCTTTATATTGCTAAATAGTATTCTGTGTTAGTTTAACCATTTACCCACTAAAATACATCTGGATTATTTCCAGTTTGGGCCACTGCAAATATGTCTTACGGCTAATGATTTCTGCTTTTATTCCGTGTAGAACAGATTATGTATAATTTCAATTTAAAAAACATTTTTTTAAAGATTTTATTTATTTATTTGTCAGAGTGAGCACAGGCAGACAGAGTGGCAGGCAGAGGCAGACAGAGAAGCAGGCTCCCGCTGAGCAAGGAGCCCAATGTGGGACTCAATCCCAGGACGCTGGAATCATGATCTGAGCCAAAGGCAGCGGCTTAACCAACTGAGCCACCCAGGCATCCCTAAAAAACATTTTTTAAAAAAGATTTTATTTATGTATTATGTATTTATTTAGTGTGTGTGAGCAGGGATGGGGTGAGTGACAGGGAAGGAATCTCAAGCAGGGAACCCACTGAGCGTGGAGCCCGACACGGGGCTTGATCTCACGACCCTGAAATGGTGACCTGAGTATTGTGGTGGGTTTTTTTTTAATGTGGCCCAGGATATGGTCCGGCTTAGAGTGTGTTCCAGGAGTCCTTGACAGAAATGTGTACGTGTTCCTGTTAGGGGGAATCAGTCTGTATCTGTCAGTAACATCCTTTTGGCTGATTTGGTTGTTTCAATATGTAGCAGTGTCTCACGGTTACTGTACCCAATTACCACAGACTTGAGAATGTGAAACAATTTATTCCTATACAGTCCTGAAGGTCTGAGTCTGAAATCACAGAATGGGTAGGGCCATGGTCTCTGCAGAGGGTTTGGGAGAGATCTGTTCCTTGAGTCTTCTGACTCCTGGTGGCTGCTGGCGCGTCTTGGTGTTTCTTGACTTGTAGTGATGTTACTCCCTGTGTCTCCTTCCACAGCTTTGTGTGGTGTGTGTGTGTGTGTGTGTGTGTGTGTGTGTGTGTGTGTTGTATATAATCTCCCTGTGCTTCTCTCTTATAACGGCACTTGGGATGAGTGCAGATGTTGTTACAATTTTTGTTTCATTCGTTATGTATAATTTAGAGGAGAAGGGTGCTCTGTGGTAATTACCCATATTTCTAGTCTTTCTCTTTTTGATTTTTTTTTCCCCTTCCTGATGCTCTAAGATTTCTTCTCTTATTATCCTTCTGGCTGAAAATTTTTCTTTGGCCATTCTTTAAGGATAGGTCTGTTAGGACACAGACTTTTAGTTTTTCTTCAGCTGTGTATGTGTTTATTTTCCCAAGTTCTTCAAAAATAGTTTCCTCAGAAGTAGGATTCACATGGGCACTTCTTCTCTTCTGACATTCAGGAAAGCCTGCTCCTTTCTTCTGGTCCCCATCCTTCCAGAGGAGAAACTCGGTTCCATTCAAATTTGAGTTCCCTGCAAGTAATGCACCCTTTCCCTCTGGCTGCTTGCAAGATATTTTCTTTGAATTTAGTTTTCAGAAGTTCAATTAGGGTGTGGATTGAAGTGGGTTTCTTTGCAATTACCTTATCTGCAGTTCACATTGCTCACTGAACCTGTGAATTTATAGTGTTCATCAAATTAGAGACTTTAAAAAATTTTTTTAATTTTTTAATTACTTTTCAGTGTACTAGAATTCATTGTTTATGCACCACACCCAGTGGTCTGTGCAGTCCGTGCCCTCCCTAATACCCACCACCAGGCTTCCCCAACCTCCCACCCCCCGCCCCTTCAAAACCCTCAGATTGTTTTTCAGAGTCCACAGTCTCTCATGGTTCGTCTTCCCCTCCGATTTCCCCCAACTCCCTTCTCTCCATCTCCCAATGTCCTCCGTGTTATTCCTTATGCTCCACAAGTAAGTGAAACCATATGATAATTGACTCTCTCTGCTTGACTCATTTCACTCAGCATCATCTCCTCCAGTCCCGTCCATGGTGACACAAAAGTTGGGTATTCGTCCTTTCTGATGGAGGCATCATACTCCATAGTGTATATGGACTTTTCAGCCATTGTGTTTCCAAATGCTTTTTCCAGTCCTCCTCTTCCTCCTTTCCTCCTGGGACTCCCATGATACAAAGTTGGATTTTTGTTGCTCTTGTTATTCTTCTGCAGGTCGCTGAGGCTCTGTTTATATTTATTTATTTGTGTATGTTGGTCCATTTTCTCTCTGTTCAGACTGAGTAAATTCTCTTGAACTACCTCCAGATTCACTGACTCTGTCCCATCATGTCTGCTCTCGTTTTGAGCCCATTCCACAAATTTTCTGTTTTTGCGGCATCATTTTTTTTTTTTTAGCTCTGATGAACATTTGGTTATTATTGTATCTTTGATTGCTTTACTAAGATTGTCTCATTTTTTGTAATCCTCCAGAGAATTTGAGTTGCTCATTGAAGCATCTTTTTGAAGAGGTCTTTAAAATTCTTGACAGATAATTCCAATATCCGATCCATTTCAGCTGTGGCATTGATTGGTGGTCTTTTCTCATTGAAGATGTGATTTTTCCTGGTTTGCATTATGATGTGTGGCTTCCTACTGCGGCCTAGATGGTTTGGCTATTAGGTGAGAAGACAGCAGAGCCTGTTAGAATTTTTTATTTTCACAAGTGGTCGCTCTGCTTGCGTTTGGCAGGCAGGTCCTGGCCTACTTCTTGGGCAGTGACTGCGAGGACAGTGTAATTTGCAGAGCTGGTGTGGAGCTCTTTTCATCTGTGGCGTTTATTTAATGCGTCTGGGGCTCCCACTGGCTCTTGTTAATGCTGCTTGAGGGGAAAGAACAAGCTCCCAGAGGCGAGGTGCCCTGGTACCTTTGTGCAAAAGAGGAGGTTTTCTCCCTGCATGTGGGAAGCAAGGACTTCCTGCAGGGCGCTGGTGGCAAGATCCTTATTCCTGGTGGTTCCAGCCATGTGGTCCCTCAGGAGGGGCCTTGAGAGCTGGAGAATCTCAAGGCCACGAGGACATGCAGGTTTCTCAGGCTGCCCCTGTGTCTGGTAGTGGTAGTTCCCTTCCTTCCTTCCCTCCCTCCTTCCTTCCTCTCTGAGAACAAAGGCCCACCTGGACGCCAGGGACATATCATTCTGCCTGTGCTTTTGTGAGTCCTGTCTTAAAGATCAGCAATCTCTGGAATCACATCTAGAAGTGATCGCGCATGGTGCTGGTGTGGGTCGAGAGGACGTAGGTAGCTGCGGAAATCCGCGTCCAGAGCAGCTTCTGTCTTTTCTCCTGCCTGTTGTGGGAATCTTAATGCTATTTTGCCCTCACGTTGGTTTGCGTGTAGAATTCTTGTTGTCCCTAGACCCCCACCTGACACCCTTACCCATCCTGCTGAGTCAGTGGCCGAGAGCATGCCCCCTGGGGCCCGTCCAGCTTGGGTTTAAATACTGACCCTGCTGTTTATTAGCCTGTGCATTCAGAGCAGGTCCCTTACTTCCCTAAATCTCGTCTAAACAACGAGGACGGCAATAGGATAAAGTCCACTTTAATAGCAACACGTGTGTGACATTCTCAGCACACTGCGTCGCAGGCGGCAGGCACCAGAGGGTGTGATGGCTTAGCTCGGGGTGCCTCCTCATCTACACCATTGTCATTTCATCTCCGTTTTAGAGAAAAACCAAAGCTTGGAAGTAGAGGTAGCTGTACCCGGTCACTTTGCCCACTTACGTGTCAGGAGAGCTGAAGTTCAGACTTCATTCCTGACCGTTGCGTGCAAGCTGCCGGTGATGGTCTTGCAAGGTCTGAGTCTTGTGGGAGCCCGGGACAGTCCCTGTTCAGCTTATGCAAAAGTATAAGAAGGTACAGTTATATGAGCCGGACATACTCAATTTTCAGTTAATTATGGATGATAGTGGAAAGTATTTTTATAAAGCTATCTATGTATAGAAATAAAAATAACCCAGCTAGTCTAATAGAGCCTGACCAAGGATGACTTTGAACCCTTTTGCCCTGTCAAATACTCCTTTTGATGATGCTTACCAACTTCTGAAATCTGATAGATTTTAAAAACAGTTCATGGCAGTCTGCTCTTTCATTTAGATTTTCGTGTAGTTTGAGATGCAGTAAAAACTTGGGTGTTTCCATTTATGCAGTTTGCCACAAATCGTCTTCTCCATAAGACTGCATAGTTTTGCACATTGCTAAATGAACAAATGAGGGTCATGGTGAATTCCTGAGTTTATGATTGTAATGGAACAAAAGCAAATCAAGAGGAATAATTTATGTTATTACCAATTAGACTAAAAATGCATTTATGGTAGAGAAATGCTCCAGAAACTCCAGTTGTGTTTGCCCGTTTATTAAGGAAGGGAAAATTTTTCCAATGAAAAACATAAAAAAGGGCAGTTATTTACAGTGTACATTAGGGATTCTTTTATGGGTTGGTATTTTGTGGGGTAGGAGGTAAGCAGTTTCTTTTTCCTCTCAGGCTCTGCTGATTGAGAGATTGTTTTAAAAAAAAGGAGAGAAAGAAAAAGAACAACCAATGGCCACATATAGATCAAGAACCTGTTTATGTTTTATATTTTTGAGCTAGGAATATGAGATGTTTGACCCAGCTTCTTTGTGAGTTAAATGAAAACACTATTTATTATATATAGCAAATAATATGTAACGTTGTGAGTGTGTATGCACATAGGCTGATTCCACGGTGACATAAAAAGAGGGATGGACAAAAAGAAGAGGGTCCGTTGGTGATGGGACATGTGGAGGGTGATGCCTCGGAAGGGGAAGCAAAGAGAAAGATGCCGTGAGGACAGAAGTGGGGGGAGTGCCTGGGGGAGAGGGCGACAGGCAGCAGGGCAGACGAAGACCTAGTGGAGAGAGGATCCTGGAAGGAAGTGTGAGTCCACAGAACTGAAGGGAGAAGGGAGGAGAAAGCTCGGTGGAGAGGAAGGACAACAACTAGAAATGGGAGGGGACACAGAGAGACCACACACAAGTCTAAATCCCTAACCATCGGACGTTTGCTTTTACCTTAAGTCCGAAGAATTAATTGAACATGCCCAGTTATGAGCTACCACGTTGAACATTTTGTGTATCTTCTTACGACACCTTCACCATCCCAACGGTGGGAAAGTGCGTGTCATTAACAACACCCTTCCCCCGGAAAGCATACCAGGCACATTGGAAACAACCTGGAAATTCATCTCATAAGAATTATTTCCGTCTGTATCAGACCCAGCCTGCAGGCATGGGGCCCACCTTGCGTGATGGGTGTGGGCGGGGAGGCCTGGACGTGTCTCCGCACACGGTTCTCTGCCCGCCCCATCCTGTGGTATCTCTGAGAAGGGGGCTCTTCTTTTATCTTTTTATGCTTATCACCCAGAACAGTGCGGGTGAAGAGACAGCAATAAATACCTCAACAAACAAATGAGAGTATTATGTACCAGAGGAGGAAATACTAGCAGAAACTTCACATGAGATAAAGTGAACATTTCATTTTGTAAAAATTATAGCATCAGGCAAGGACTGAATTTTATTTCCTTGCCTGTATTGGAGTCTGGTGAATGGTACAGGGTTGGGGGGAGACAACATAGATGTAAGCCTCAGAATCCAAATGTGTGTGGTTTTACTGTGTGTTTCTTCTGTGGCTCTCATTTCATCAACCAGCCTAACTACTTCATGCTTAGGAAGAATAAAGGAAAATGGGACGCTTGGGTGGCTCTGTGGGTTAAGCGTCTGCCTTCAGCTCAGGTCATGATCCCAGGGTCCTGGGATCGTGTCCAGCATCGGGCTCCTTGCTCAGTGGGGAGCCTGTTTCTCCCTCTGCTTGTGAGCTCGTGCTCTCTCTCTCTCTCTGACAAATAAATAACTAAGATCTTTAAAAAATATTTCAAAAAATATATGTATTTATTGAGCACATTCCATGTGGCAGTGGAAGACAACTTAAGTTAAAAGATGGGCAGTCTTAGCTGGTCAACTACTAGGCTGTCCTTTCTAGGTCATTCCACCACTGTCCTCTCCCAGTTTGCTGAGACACCTTACTCTGACCCAGATAACAATATTTGTGTAGCCACATCCTAAGTGAATTTCCTTTCCTGCGGCTGCTCCTTGCCTCGGAGGGCCTGGGAGGGCACTGAGCTGAGAAAGAATCAATCTGTTTCCTAATGGAAAGCACAAAACATCAGTCCCCCAAGTTCTCCAGTCAAAGAGCATGGAAAGGAGGGACCAATGTAAAGTATTACTTCTTCAGATTCTTTTTCTTCTTTTTCTTCTTCTTCTTCTTCTTCTTCTTCTTCTTCTTCTTCTTCTTCTTCTTCTTCTTCTTCTTCTTCTTTTTCTTTTTTAAGATTTTATTTATTTATTTGACAGAGACACAGTGAGAAAGGGAACACAAGGCAGGGGAGAGGGAGAGGAAAAAGCAGACTTCCCACAGAGCAGGGAGCCTGATGCAGGCTCGATTCTAAGACCCTGGGATCATCACCTGACCCGAAGGCAGACGCTAAACAACCGAGCCCCCCAGGCGCCCCTCCTTATCTTCTTAACTGAATTCCTTCAGTGCTCTTCTGATTTGGGGGGTTTATTTTCAGCCTATAGTGAACATGCCAGCTGACTGATAGTTACTTCCTAATCATACTGACTTCATCACTTCTAGTTTTAATTTTTATTTTTAAGAGCAAGTGAATTGTCCCCTTATCTGTTCAAGAAGTATTACATATTCAGAGGTCTACAGACTGTTTGAAAAATGACTTACGTAAAGCCAAATAATTATTTTGATTTATTTTAATCTCCTGGACTTTTTTCCTGGGTGTTATTTTAATGACAATTGAATATAGTTTTTGTGACAGATGGATTTGTCCTGATTTTATTATTAAGCAAGTTGAAAGGTGTTAAACTGACTCACGAGCCCATTTCGTGATGTGCCTGAGTGTAATTTCATTTTGAATAAAAATGTTTCCCAGGTTCATTTCTTGTCGATCACACTCTGTTTCATCGTTGTCCTTAAAATGTGGCAAAGTGGGGCATGGTAACAAAGATGTCCATTCAGAACTGTGGATTTCACACAGGCTGTAAACCACATTGAAATTTGCTCCTACAAACGTAGAAATGCAGCATAGCTCATGGTACATTTCTCGTTTCTCCTCCTCATCAGATAGTAAAACAGCTTTGTTGTGACCCTGTTGTGTGAAGAGCACAGATCACAATTTCGTGTTCATTCTGCAGGTGATGGAAGTCAAAGGACAGATGATCCACGTCCCAGAGTCCAACTCCATCTTGTTCTTGGGCTCCCCGTGCGTGGACAAGCTGGACGAGCTCATGGGCCGGGGGCTGCACCTCTCCGACATCCCGATCCATGATGCCACCCGAGATGTCATTCTGGTTGGCGAGCAGGCAAAGGCCCAGGACGGCTTGAAGAAGAGGATGGATAAATTAAAGGCAACTTTGGAAAGAACTCACCAGGCCCTGGAAGAAGAAAAAAAGAAAACAGTTGATCTTCTATATTCTATTTTCCCCGGTGACGTCGCCCAGCTCTTGTGGCAAGGACAGCAGGTGCAGGCCAGGAAGTTTGACGATGTCACCATGCTCTTCTCGGACATTGTTGGCTTCACGGCCATCTGTGCCCAGTGTACCCCCATGCAGGTGATCAGCATGCTGAATGAGCTGTACACCAGGTTCGACCACCAGTGTGGATTTTTGGATATTTATAAGGTAAGGATATATAAGGATATTATAAGGTAAAGGGGTTTAGTTACTCATTGTGTGTGTGTGTGTGTGTCTGTTATTACTATTGATACATAATGTATTATTTGTTTCGGGGGTACAGGCCTGCGATTCGTCAGTCTTACAATACACAGCGCTCACCACAGCATGTCCTCCCCAGTGTCCATCCCCCACCCCCTCTACCCCCCCACTCCAAAAACATCCACAAATATTTTTTAATCATAAATTATCTTAAATTGCAAGGATGCACTTTTTTTTTCCTTTCTTAAATTAAACTTGGTAGTAAATGATGGAAATCTCTGTAGTTTAGAATTCTTACCCAGAATACAGGTATTTCTGTTTCATGAGTAAATTTCCATTATGGGTTAGCTGATCGCATTGACATACCATGGGTAACTGAATCATAATATTGCTCGGTAAGGCAAAAGGCTGTAGAGCTTGTGCTTCAAGTTCATTATTATTACTGAATTAAATTGCTGAGTTCTAGGCAACTTTTCACAACATAATTAGTCTTTCTTAGAGAATAGGTTTCCAATATAAACTAAGAATTTTCATTTGACAGTTAATAAGAAGTAAGTTATATTAAAATATGCATTGCATTATCAGTTAAATGATGATTAATCAGTGTTTTGCACTGTTGTCAGGTAAAGAGGGTCCCTCTAATTCTGAAGGAACACTTGTAAATATTCTAGCTGTTACCAAATGACCAGTGGTTTGTAGTGGAAGCAGTTTAATTTTCCAAGCTAAGGAGTTTACTAGATTTGAAAATGGGTATCCGTCACCATTTTTTGAGTCTGATTTGGTAAACTCCTAAGGAATTTCTTACTCTAATCAGAGCAATCTCTTGAGTAATTCAGCCTCATCTCTACCTAATGAATAACTCTGTAACTTTACGTAATTTCACATGGATTACACAATGTTAGGGTATATACATATATATGTATTTTTGCATATAAAGGATAGAAAGTGCTTTTAGGGTAAACAGTAGTGAACTGTAGGCTGCTCCTTTTGATAGTATGATCTATACATAAGAAGACTTGGAAAGGAACACTGTAGTTTAATCTTATTATCCCGAAGGATGTTTTCATTAAGGTGTCTCTCCTTTAGAGAAACGTGCTCGCTAGTTCCATTATGTATAAGGTGCAGCCAGGGCTAAATTATTTTAGTGCGTCCCTTCAGAGGGATGAACATTCACTGTGCGGTGTGGAGGACGGATTTGCCTAGTACAAAATAAATTCTTATAAATTATCTTCAACTTCCTTATAACTTTTTGTTCTATAATTTCTGGGGGAGGTAGCCAAAGGTTGGCTCCTAAACCAGAGAGACACTATCAGGAGTTTGTCACTGCTAGACTCCGTCATTTCCCGGAAGTAGCGCGACTGGCCTGAATCTGCCGGCGCCGTCCGGTCTCCAGGCTGCGGCTGTCCTGCGCTGATCTGGGCAACGACCAGCACCCTTCCTCTGTGAACCCCTGATTTGCTGTGTTAGCTTTCTTGGCCTAAAGTGGTCATGTGACTTTGGCCCTAAACTCTTACAATGAAATGAGAATGACAAACAGATCTTCTTTGGAAAAAGTAGGGAACCCCTAATTAAATATAAGCATTAGGTTTTAAGAAAAGAAGAAACACGATGTCTTCTGAGGATACCACAACAGCTTCAAGGTTTAAAAATACGGATTTCATACATTGAGTTTCCTTTCCCTTGAGAAAAGCTAGGACACCTCACGGAAAAAGAAAATGCATGGCAATATACTACACGATCCTCACATTTTTCTGTGTTTTTTATACCATTGACAGTTCCATACAGTTCTACATAATGAACTTATAAAATGGATTTACAATTATCCCGATACTCAAAACTGGCTTTCCATTCTTCATGGATAAACAAAGCACTCCTGGTTCACAAATTCAGGTTTTTTAGCAGAACCTGATTATGAAATTTCAGCAATAAATGTATAAAGTTATACAGTTTCAAGCCAGGTGTTTTTAACATCCCTTTGATGCTCGGATGTGTCTGTATCTTGAATAGGCTTCTGAGGCAACTTTCATGTTTTCTCAGGTTTATGGAGGTTGAGTTTAGGGTCCAGACAAAGGAACCTAGTATGTGCTGAAGCAGGAGTGATGATTGCATGGCCCAAGAGGCGGAAGGACAAAATAGAGTCTGTTACCCTGGCATAGGACAAAACAATGTATGTTACAGGAAATGCATTAGGAGGAATATAAATTAGATATCCTCTGACATGCCTCATTTGAGATTTCTAATCATCATAAACAGAGTAGCTTATTTTTTGAAAGTTTACACAGGGCTGTTTTATACGATGAGCTATCTGCTAGATTTTTAATGGCCATTGAAAAGAGAAATCCCACAGTAGAATTTTTAAAGGCCCATATACCTGCTGGTTTCATAAAATAGACTTTGCCAGACTTCAAGTGCATTTAGAATATTTGTGGAATAATCACACCACAGAGAAAAATATGCTGGAGCCCATTTTTATGTTAGAAATGTGAAAGGCAACCAGGCGGACCTGAATGCTAAGAGAAACCTAGACAGAGGTGCCCCAAAGGGGAAGCATTGAAAGTCTGCTCCTGCCCAGTGAGACTCCACTTTTCCAAACTGATGCTTCTCCTTTTCTTGATCATCCTATTATTTCCTGTTTACTTGTCATTAGGGAAGATGATGCAGAGAAAGACCGTAATTCCGGGGTAGAATTTAGCTAAATTAGGCCATAACGAGAAATGCGCCTTCTGTACAGAAGCATGTGTGGAAGGAAGGTATAGATCGTACTGTGCCTGTCTGAGGCATTTGAGAACATGAAATCCTTTACAGTGCTCGGCTGCCGAGGTGTGACAGGTGTATGAGTACTAAGTCAATGCTAGGTAAATTGAGCGAAGCATCGGTTATAATTTTGATCCTCTTATAATTAGAAAAGCAAATATTAAGGAAAATGTCAACATCAACGTGCACTGTACTACTGTTTTCCTCCTCGGGTTTTATAGGGTCAAAGGGATGAACAAAGAACTGGTAAATCTAACTTTTCTTATTATTGGCGTATAGATAATGATAGTGATGGGGATGGGGCTGGCATTGGATACTGAAGCAACCTGATGGAGGCTTTGCCTTATTTTACATTTTTGCCTCTGGAAAGCCCATTAGTTTGAAATAAGGGAGACGCAAGAAGGGTTAGTGAGCCCTGCATGCTTCACTCACTCCACTGAGCCAAGGCTGTAGCAACCCAGTGCGATCCCAGATGCACCCCTTAGATATCTCTTCTTTATACCTGTAAAGACTTTTCTCCATGTCTGTCACCTGTAATTCAAAATACTAAATGTCGCCATCTCAGAGTTTTGTTGTGAAATATTTCAGTGAGCTGCGGGAGGCAGTGAGTGTAGACCAGTAGGGGGCGTGTAGGAGCGAATGCCCACGGGAGCTGGCCTTGTTAGCTCCCTGCAGGCGCGTCTGGACCTATGGGAGGGTGCCTGTGTGACTGGTCTGTGCGTTTTTGTATGTGTGTAACAGTGCACCCCAACAGTGCCCGATGACAGAAGGATAAATATCATCTCACTTCGTCTCCCATGATTAACCTGCGGGGTTGTTGCATTATGTCCATTGGGAAAGGTCAAATTATCCAGACAACGTGACTCATAAAGCAGAATTTGAGCTACGGTTTGTCTGATTCCAAAGCCTATAATATTTTCATGAGTCTGAGCTATGATGTAGACAAAGATAAAATAATAAAAAGTGGAACTGGTTTTAAAATTATGTTATTTGATCAGTAACAATAGTTAGGCTGTCAGCGGTTGAAGAAAAGTCCTATGATCATGTTGCCCAAATCTGTCCACTTCCCTTTTGGTAGCAAATAGTTCAGAGTTTTGAGAAGCTGTGTTTAAAAATAGGGAACTCTCAGGGCATCTGGGTGGCTCCGTCGGTTAAGCTTCTGCCTTCGGCTCAGGTCATGTTCCCAGGGTCCTGGGATCCAGCCCTGCATCAGGCACCCTGCTCAGCAGGGGGTCTGCTTCTTCTTCTCCCTCTGCCCTCCCACCCCCCACTGCCACTCAGTCTTCTCTCTCCCACACTCTATGTCTCTCTCTCTCTCAAATAAATAAATAAATAAATAAATAGATAGATAGATAGATAGATAGATAAAATCTTTTAAAAAAAAGCGAGGAACTCTCAGGGTGCCTGGGTGGCTGAGTTGGTTAAGGATCTGACTCTTGATTTCAGCTCGGGTTGTGATCTCAGGGTGGTGAGATCAAGCCCCACAGTGGGCTCTGCCCTGGGTGTGGAGTCTGCTTAAGATTCTCTGTCCCTCTCCCTCTACCCCTCTCTTACCACTCACTCTCTTTCTTTCAAAAAAAATAAAAAATAAAAATAAACAGCTGGGGCTCTCCCGTCTGCTGTCCTTCCTTTTTGGTTAGAAACCAGTTGCATCTTCTCTCTTAATTCCTTAAAAGGAGAAATAACATCAAACAATGGATCAGTGATCTCAGGTACAGGCCATAGGCTATGTAATTTTAAAATAATGAAAGGAATAAAATCTGATTCTTAAAAATCATTTCATCCAGGGAAACCCATAAAAAATATTAGTAATAAAATCCTTTCTTCTTTTGTGGTGGGGGTAGAAAGAAAAATTTCCATTGCAAACTCCAAGCTGGGTTTGCCGATGTCATTGAAGCTAAACATTCAGTATCACTGTCACACTTGGGTTGGGGAGAAGGCATAAAAAAACAAGACGGAGCAGCTGGAAGTGCCAGGAGAAGATCTGTCAGATCAAGGAAGCTGATATGGGTCGTCTGAAAAACAGCACAAAGTTGATACGGGCAAAGGAATGCAAGTATTCTAAGTTCACGTGGAAAGCTGAGTACGGCGAAGTAGGAAGGAACAGAAATGCAGACTCACTGTTAGGGGAGCAAGACCTCAGCACCAAGCATAAGGAGACTGTGTTCCAGGAACTGGAAAGCAGGCATTGTGTCCAGGCAGCAGGTGTGAAGACAGGCATCAGAACCAGAGTCTTCCTTCTCCAGGACCAGCCTTAATGCCGGAGGATGCCTAGGACCACCCCCCGCCCTGGACCCAGAGTCAATGGGTACCCAAATAATGCAGCCTTGTCCAAGGGTATAGAGATGTGCACTGAGCTTTTAATGCTGAAACAGGAATTAGACCTACAGAGAAGCTGGAGTTGGTAGGTTAATTGTATCCATTCTTGAAAATGAATAGAACAGAACATATTCAGGGACACTCTTGACATTAATATAATTTAGAAATTGGCAGATAGCTTGAGTTCTGAAAATCTCTGAAAGCCAGTGGAAACCCTGTTGACTTCATAACCTCCACATAACTATAAATACGATACAATAAAAAATCTAGAAAGCCATTAAGATCATATGCATTTCACATAATTTATATAAGCAGATGGTTCTGCTTTGGTCTATGAACTGTAGAATCCATTTAACTGTAGCTCCTTAACAGTTTTGTGGAAAAACCTATACATCCTAAAAAACAAATACAGAGTGCAGAAGTAAATGGTGATTAATGTCCACAAGAGAAAGGTTTCTCTATCAGATGGACAGAGCTCAGTTTTGAGTCGGCATGTTAATACCCCAGGGAAACAGAAAGTCAGGAACCCCTTTGAATTCAGGCGTCTTGGTGAAAATGCTGATAAGATGGTGGTCTGTAAACTGGAGAAGGAGCTATCCATCGTTAACCTTTGTCATCAGAGCTGAGAGCAGGCGTTTCGCGTGTAAACTTACCAGGCTACAGAGTTCGATGCCTCGAGAATTTTTATTTGTCTTGTCTTTGACAATATGGAGCTACTAAGCCTTTGCTCACTGGACCTTCAGCTACCTTTGAGAAAATGAAGCAGAATCCCAACGATATCACTCCAGTGTGAACTGGATTCTGCAGGCAAGACCAAAAAAAAAACAAAAACAAAAACAAAAAAAAAAACCAATAAACCTGAAATGCCTCCCTTCCCCCTTGGTTTGTTTTATGACAAAATAGCCTTTTAAAATACTTAACTATTTAGGTTATTCTTGGAATTTTAGGAATATGTGTATATCATCTTACTCCCATTTCCCAGCACAGAATGCCAGTCCCATTTGGTAACGAGTGAGTGGCTGGTTCATTTCCCCCCAGATTTATGTATTTTCTGCTTATTGATCAGTGCACATACTTCTGAAATTAAAAGTTACCAAAGATGTGTACTAGTTATTCTCAGTGGTTTCCATCAACATCAGTGCTACTGATTTTTGCTAGAAATGAAGTCATTGTGTCTTCTCCTAAGTCTAGAAAACAGAAATTTCAGAAGTGAATAAACACACATACACACACACACACACACACACACACACAATTTTCCACATTCATTCACTTAATAAACATTTTTGACTCGCTTGGTAACAGGGTATGACTCCTATGGAAGCCTATAACATGTTATGGAAATTAGTATATATTTTTAGCCCAATTTTAATGAGTAGAGAAGAACTAATTTATATGCTTTATAAGGTAAGGTGAAAGTCACAGATAAGCATGCTGTTGTGATATCTTTCCTACTAGGGGGATTGTATTGTTACTTTCAAAATACATTAATGGCCTAAAAATTACCTGCCCAGGGTTTTGCCTCATTTAAATTTTTGCCTTGGGCAGATACTTAGGCTGGAGATCAGGGAGAAACCAGGGATAAGGGTGGATGCTCCTCCCGTTTCTGCGCCTGCATTCAGCTAAAACTGCTGGAGCCCTTGCACCTGCCCCTGCCCCTGCACTCCTGGGAGTTCTGTCTGGCTCTATTTAACCCCTTACTTACCATCTCTGCTCGAGTTTCGCCATCCATAAAGAGACTAATTTCGTCTACTTCACAGTTATGTTTTATAAGCTTTTAAATGAAAAGCCTGTAAAGTGCTTATTTCAGTGTCTGGTCCATTGTTAGTAAACATCCACGCTAACTCTCCTTTCTCAAATAGGTGTTTCTGGGCATAGGTGGTGAGTAGGTGTGTGTTTTCTCTGCACATGCCTGTATGTACGTGTGTTTGTATATAAGTACTATGTAGCCAGTGCTTATTAGAAATAGATGAAATGCTCATTTGCTTGGGTTCATTCTTTCAGGTTATTAAAATTACATTGTACATCAGGAGAAAGATATGAGGGAGGGTATGGAGAGAGGTCAGAGCTGGGCTAAGAGAGAAGCTCCCCGAAGTGCATTGCTTGTAGCATCATCACTGGGTCCTGTGGATCCTCATTCCTGAGGATGGGTCTGTGCTCTGCCTTCATTTTTATCAGAATAACCCATGTTATAAAATGGAATTGATGAAGACGGTGATTTCTTTCAGTGATACTGACTCGTACAATGTCTATGACCAACACTATGAAACTGAACCTAAAATTTTTTTTTAATGTTTTAACCTGACATCCTGAGTGATGTTCCTTCTATGTTGAAACATTTTCTTTTAGTGTTGTAGCAAATTCTGAAACACAGAGAAGGCTACAAGAACTTGGATTACCAAGCAGAAATCAAAATTGATGAAGTGTCTTGCTGACTTTATCAAAGAAAGTGGGGGTGCTTCTTTTTATCCCTATTGATTTTTAATCTTCTAAAGAATGGTGGCAGCTGCTAAGAGATTGATGTTTTTGATTTTTATACTATCAGGTATTATGGACTGAATGTCCTCCCAAAGCTCATTTATTGAAACACTAATCTGCAATGTGATGGTATTTGAAAGTGGGGCCTTTGGAAGGGTAATTAGGTTTAGATAGGGTTCTGAGGAAGGAACCCTCTGATGGTATCAGGGTCCTTATAAGAAGAAGAGGAAACTAGAGTTCGCAGTCTTTCTGCCAAGTGAGGGACGGGGAAGACAGCCATCTGCAAGCCCAGAGGTGCGCCCTCACCTGGGGACTGAATTAGGCAGTGCCTTGATCTTGGGTTTTCCAGTCTGCCAATGCTGTGAGAAAGTCCTCTTTTTCTGCACCATTTCCTTACACCACACACAAAAATATACTCCACATGGGCGAAAGACGTCAATGTGGGACAAGAATCCATCAAAATCCTTGAAGACAACACAGGCAGCACCTCTTCAACCTCAGCTGCAACAACTTCTTCCTAGAAACATCACCAAAGGCAAGGGAAGCAAGGGCAAAATGGACTATTGGGACTTCATCAAGATCAAAAACTTTTTTTTTTTTTAAGATTTTATTTATTTATCAGAGAGAGAGAGGGAGAAAGAGAGCACAGGCAGACAGAATGGCAGGCAGAGGCAGAGGGAGAAGCAGGCTCCCTGCCGAGCAAGGAGCCCGATGTGGGACTCGATCCCAGGACGCTGGGATCATGACCTGAGCCGAAGGCAGCTGCCCAACCAACTGAGCCACCCAGGCGTCCCAGATCAAAAACTTTTGCACAGCAAAGGAAACAGTCAACAAAACCAAAAGACAGCTGACAGAATGGGAGAAGATATTTGCAAATGACATATCAGAGAAAGGGCTAGTGTCCAAAATCTACAATGAACTTAAGAAACTCAACACCCAAAGAACAAATAATCCAATCAAGAAATGGGCAGAAGACATGAACAGACATTTCTGCAAAGAAGACATCCAGATGGCCAACAGACACATGAAAAAGTGCTCCACATCACTCAGCATCAGGGAAATAAAAATCAAAACCACAATGAGCTACCACCTTACACCAGTCAGAATGGCTAAAATTAACGAGTCAGGAAACAACAGGTGTTGGCGAGGATGCAGAGAAAAGGGAACCTCCTCCACTGTTGGTGGGAATGCAAGCTGGTACAGCCACTATGGAAAACAGCATGGAGGCTCCTCAAAAAGTCAAAAATAGAACTACCGTACAACCCAGCAATTGCACTACTTGGTATTTACCCCAAAGATACAAATGTAGTGATCCGGAGGGTCATGTGCACCCAATGTTTATACCAGCAGTGTTCACAACAGCCAAACTATGGAAAGAACCTAGATGTCCAACAACAGATAAATAGGTAAAAAAGACATGGTATATATACACAATGGAATACTATGCAGCCATCAAAAGAAATGAAATCTTGCCATTTGCAACGATGTGGATGGAACTAAAGCATGTTATGCTGAGCAACATAAGTCAGTTAGAGAACGTCAATCACATGATCTCACTGATATGAGGAGTCTGAGAAACAAGACAGAGGATCATAGGGAGGAGAAAGAAAAATGAAACAAGACGAAACCAGAGAGGGAGACAAACCATAAGAGATTCTTAATCTCAGGCAACAAACTTAGAGTTGCTGGAGGGGAGGTGGGAGGGAAGGATAGGGTGGCTGGGTGATGGACATTGGGGAGGGTATGTGCTATGGCGAGCACTATGAATTGTGTAAGCCTGATGAATCCCAGACTTGTACGCCTGAAACAAATAATACATTGTGTGTTAATTTTTTAAAAATCCTGTTTTTTTGAGCCACCTAATCCTTTTTTAGAGTAGCCTGAGTGGAATAGGACACCAAGGAAACATCTATCAACTCTAAAAACAGCCTGAAAATGTACGATACAAGTCTCTAGCAAGTTTTCTTAGTATACTAAGCGCATGTTGCTATAATTTCCTATTTCTATAAGGGTAAATGCTACCCTGTGGAACAAGTGAAAAGATTTTTCACTAGCCTTTTATGGAGCTTCTGTTATTACAGAGTGTCTGTCTGTTGTGTATCAATAAACTCTAAAATAGTTAAGCTCTGAGCTCACCACCATGTTTGCCCTTGATACTGACACCTTGAGAGCATTGTGAGAACCTAGCTTTTACTTGGTATCCATTTTTGCAGTTAAAGCTTACCCCCAGTCAGTGAGTTACTCCAGTATGTTTATTTTAAAAATTACATTTTAGAAAATTTCAATTTTTTCTTTGTAAAAAATTATTGTCATTACATAATCATTCCTGTTACCTGAGGCCATTTAGCAAGCTTTTCTGGCAAGCTTTAGAATGTGACTATGTCAGTTATACTCCCATCGAAGTCTGTAATACCTAGGTATTAGAGTTTACTAAAAAATTAATCTTCTAGATAGGACAGCTGTCTGTCACTTACTTACCTGATTGGGTAGCCTCAGTGCAGTCGTAAATCTTTTTGAATTAGATTGTTTCTGTTACCTTCCTGACCAACACTCAGTTACTGTCTGTTATGCAGCAGAGATGTGGCACGTGATTCTCCCACTTCTACCACTGAAAACACAGTGATTTAAAAAACGAAAATTCCCGAAAGCAAAATGGAACTAAAAAAATGGAATTCCCACATACTAAATATAAACTGTGTTCCAAACACAGTGCTAAATGCCCTAATCGTGATGTCTTACGTATTTTCCAGAACACTGTAGCACTGGGGGTGCGTATGCCCCTTTTGAAGATGGGTTTCAGTGAGTGGCAGAGATGTTATTTGAATTTAGTTCTGATTCAGCTAAAAGTTTATATTGTAGAAAACAGTGGTTGAAATCATTCAGGTATCAGATAGTTCCATTCCTAATTAGATGCAGAAGTAGGATCAAAGATTGTTTCAGCTTTTATGTATGTGTATTTCATGAATTGGTGTCCTGCATCCCGGAACTGACAGTCACAAAACAAATTTCATACCTTTACAGTGAGAACGTTGGGTATGTCCCAGGATTGCTGAGAGAGCAAAAAGAACTAACAGCCAAAACCCTTTGTCATGAACATGAGGCTCTTGAGATAATAGCTGAAGGATGAGCTTGAAATTTTAAATTGCCATTTGAATTTTAGCCTAGAGTTAGGAATATAACTAGGTTTCCTTTTTCAAGGCATTCAACAAATCTGTACCATTTTTTATTATGCATTGGACTTCATAAAGACTCGGTCTATTTGGCTCTGGGAGGCTAAAGAGAATCTTTATGCTGATGTTAAAAAAAAATACTTTAAGCACACTAGAAAGGTATAAAAGGTATAAAATTATGAGAGTCAGTGTTTCCCAAAATGAAATAGATTGGCCAGAGCTGTATGCTCTGGTCACTGGAGTGATTCATACACAAACTATAGTCTTTGATGGGCCAGGCAGAAGGAAGTCTCAAAAGGTTACTTCATTCCATGGGATTCTGAGATTCTAAATATTCCATGTTAGAGTGGTACGTAGTTGGCCAGGAAAATGTTCCCAATGTGAAAATCAACCCTGCTGATTGTCTACGAATAGGTTATTCATATATGGCAAATCTGAAATGGTTTGGGTTTCTGTTTGTAAAGGTTTCTTAAGGTGGAAAAATGAGAATTTAAATTTGTTATCTTAAATTCAAGTATTTAATTATAAGAATTTGCATATTTTGATGCATTTTTCAAGCCTTGACGTTGTTCACAGGACTTTTGATAATCTAGAAAACTATAAGAAATCAGCTGAAGCAAAATTCTTATTGTACTGCTTATCCAGCTTTGTTCCAAATGTTGGAATGTATGAAAGCTGCCTGTTAAAATAATGCTGTTCTTAAAATACTCCAAAGCAGTATTTTTTAATTTCCTATTTTCCTTGGATACTTGAATTTTGGTATTGTATAGATTTCTTCTGTCATGGAGGGAAAACTTTTCCTTCTCCCTTTTTCCACTTAACCTTCATTACTCCTATCACTGCCTCATCGTAGGGCGTATGTCAGCCCTCCAAAGCATGAAGTTTCTTTGACTCTTCTAGGGAGGCCAGATGAGACTGTTGAATTTGCTTATGGTTGTGCAGTGACATTTAAGTGTAGGGGGAAGGGTACCGGATATCAAGCCTGAAAAGCTCATTTTAATTCTGTCTTTATCATTTAATTAAGTCACATCACGTACTTGTGCCTACCTTCTGCTTCTGCAAAGTGGGAACAGTAGTAGGGATCTAACATTTTTGTCACAATCAACACATAAATTGTGCTCAGCAGATTATTATTGTTAGGACTTTTTTCTATCCATGATTTGAAATATAACACTGTCTCTAGTTAATACCTTGTGAACTAATGAACAGTGCAAGCAGCTGACTCCATCCCCACTCAAATGAAAGAAGGTCAGGGCTAGAGAGTGTCCTAGGAAGTTTGCTGGGAAGGGAAGGAAGAGTAAGTCCATCTGGATTGCTCTGACAAAAATACCAAAGACCAGGTTGCTTGTAAACAATAGAATTTTATTCCTCTCAGTTCTGGAGGCTGAAATTTCCAAGATCAAGTGTCACCAAATTCAGCATCTAGTGAGAGCCCTCTCCCTGGTTTATCGGTGACTCTCTTCTTGCCTGTCCCCATTTAATAGAAGGAACAAGGATGCTCACCTTCTGTGGTTTCTCTTATAAGGATTCTAATCTTCATGCATGAGGGTAGAGCCCTCGCAAAGGTCTCGGATCACTTCCCCAAAGTCCTATATCCCATATCATTACACTGGGAATTAGGTTTCACGATAGGAATTTGGGGCAACACAAATATTCAGTCTACATTGATATTTGTTGAATGCCTACTGTGTGTCAGGTACCATGCTAAATTCTTTATATATGCTTATTGATTTGTTTTATCTTCAACAAATAATTATTGATCACCTACTGTGTTCTACATACTAAGCTAATAAGCCTCAGAGCATAGTGGTATGTAAGACAGGCATGGTCCAAATTCTTAGGTGCTTATGATTGAGCACTGAGATTAAACATTAAACAAATAATTACATAGACAGTTAATGATTAATTAAAATTATGGTTATCACTAGAAAGGTATAAAATTAGAACTTGTTTGAGGTCACAAAGATAATAGATAGGGGATTGAGCATTGCTCAGGCTTTTTCCATTCCTGAATGGTGTTTGGGGAGATCTGAAGAGTTCATGATCTTAAGGAGGTCCACAGCTTGACCAACTACTTTCACCCATTTATACCTTAAAGAAATGCTTCTTGAACACAGACCGTGTGTCAGGCATCACACGTCTTAGTGCAAAATGGACATGACCGCTTTCTCCATGAAGTTCACAGTGTAATGAGGAAGACTGATTAATCACTACTCAAAAAAATATGTAATTATAAACTACCATAAGAATGACTGAGAAAAAATTATGTGGTGTTATCACATAACCTATGGTAGAGACACCTATTTTAGTCTAGGAGTTCAGGAAGGCATCCTCAAGGAGAAGACATTTAAATAGAGATCTAAAGGATGAGAAGGAGATAACTGGGTAGGAAAAATGGTGGGAGTAGAGGATCCCATCCAGTAGGGTGAGGATGTGTAAAAGGTAAGTCAGAAAGGAACATGATGAAATTGGAACAACTAAAGGAAGATCACCATGGTCAAACTTCAGTAATGCAAGAGTAGCACAAGGTAAAGATAGAGAAGTAGATAGAAGCTAGAACCTATAGGTGTTTTAGGAATTTTGGTCTTAATCATCAGAACAAATGAAGTTATTGAAGGATTTTGAATAGAGGAGTGACACAAATAGATTTGCTTCATAAAAATCACCTCGAAAGTCATGTGGGGTATAGATCTCAGGTGGGGAGTTGGCAATAGCAGAACACAGGGGTATTTATACCATCATTCAAGTAAGAAATGGTGGTAGCATTTCCTGGGATGACAGGTGTGTATGCGAGGCTTGAGTCAATTTTGGAAACCTGAAGATCGTGGTTAATTTTGTCTGCTTAATGGAAATACTTCCATTATTCATGCAAATCACCTTATCACCTGAATATGTTCTTGATTTGGCATTATGTAACCTCAATCTGAGTTGATTGTTAACAATGACTTTGATTTTGAAAGGTAATTTATACATTATCGATATTGACTAGCTCTTGGTAGAGATGTTTATTTTTTTTTATTGTGTTATGTTAGTTACCATAAAATGCGTCATTAGTTTCTGATGGAGTGTTCCAAGATCCATTGTTTGATGCAGCCATAATTCTTTAAGCATCTACTGTGCTAGCACTCTGTTAGCCCCTGCAGGACTTAGAATGATAACCAGGATATTATCCTTCCTTCAAAAGTAAATGACCTAGTAATCTAGGCAGGGTGATCATAATGTACACACACAGATGACTGTGGTGTAAGATATGCTGAAGCCAAGTTTTACTGAGTTTCTACAAAAAGCAAAGATAACATTCTACTGAAGGATTTGAAGGATCAGAAAAGATACAGCATAAAAATGGACTTGGAAGCATGTGACACATTTGACTCCTGGAAGAGAAGTTATGGAAGGCTTGTTTTCGAAACTAAATCTAGCAGGATAAAAGATAATAATTCCACTGATAACTGAGGCTGTTAGGATTTATGGAGACCAGATTGTCTTCCTTTAAGAAACAAGTTTGTAATGACATATTTCCATTTGATTTGCTTATTGGGCTGCACTCTTCACTTTGTAAGAGAAGACTTAATTTTTATAGAGCAGTTTTAAGTTTACTGTACAATTGAGAGGAAGGTATAGAAATTTCCCATATACTCCCTGCCCCTGTAGCCTTACCCATTATCAGTATCACTCACCAGAATGGTACATTTTTACCAAGGATGAACTTGTATTGACACATCATAATAACCGTAAGTCCATGGTTTGCCTCACAGTTCTCCTTGTATTGCACATTCTGTGGGTTTGGGCAAATGTATAAGGACGTGTCTTCATCATTATAGTTTCATACAGAGTATCGTCACTGCCTTAAAAATCCTTTGCGTTCTGCCTAGTCATCCTCCCCTTATCTGTCCGTTACCATCTCTCACTGATCTTTTTTATTGTCTCTGTCCTGTTACCTTTTCCAGCGTGTCACGTAGTTGGGATCACACAGTATGTCGCCTTTTCAGATTGGTGTCTTTTACTTAGTAAGAGGCATTGAAGTCTCTGTATCTTACCATGGTTCAATCATTTCTTTTTAGTGCTGAACAGTATTCCGTTCCTGGATATTCTACTCTTTATTTTTTTAAATTTACCTACTGAAGGATATTTTGGTTGCTCCCAAGTTTTGGCAGTTATGGATAAAGCTTCTATAAACATCTGTGGGTAGGTTTTCATGTAGGCCTAGGTTTTCATTTCCTTCGGTAAACACCCAGAAGTGCAGTTGCTGGATCAGTCATATGGTGCCAGTCATACAGAATCTGCAGTTGTGTAAGAAACCATCAAAATGTCTTTCAAAGAGGGCGCCTGGGTGGCTCAGTGGGTTAAGTCGCTGCCTTCGGCTCAGGTCATGATCTCAGGGTCCTGGGATCGAGTCCCGCATCGGGCTCTCTGCTCAGCAGGCAGCCTGCTTTCTCCCCCCTCTCTCTCTCTGCCTGCCTCTCTGCCTACTTGTGATCTCTCTCTGTCAAATAAATAAATAAAATCTTTAAAAAAAAAAAAAATGTCTTTCAAAGAGGTTTTACCATTTTGCATTCTGAACAGCAACACGTGATCTCCTTTTGTTTCACGTCCTTGTCAGCATTTGGTGGTGTCAGTGTTCTGTCTATTCTAATAGGCATGTAGTACTGGCTTATTATTGTTTTAATTTGCATTTCTTTGATGACGTGTGATGTGATGTATCTTTTCATATTCTTATTTGCCATTTCTTCTTAGGTATGATCTTAGGTAAGATCTCAGTATCTTCTTTGGTGAGGTGTCTATTAAGGTGTTTGGCCCATTTTTTAATTAGCTCATTTGTTTTTTTGTTGTTGAGTTTTAAGAGTTTTATGAGTCCTTTATAGCATAAGTCTATTGAAAATATTTTCTGTCAGACTCTGGCTTGTCTTCTCATTTCTCTTGATACTATCTTTTATAGAGCAGAAGGCTTTAATTTTAATGAAGTGCAATTTCAGCTTATCATTTATTTCTTTCATAGATGATGTCTTTGGTATTGTATCTAAAAAGGCATCAGTCACCGTCCCCAAGGTCATCTAGGTTTTCTCCTATCTTCTAGGAGTTTTATAGCTTTCCAGTTTACATTTAGCTCTGTGGACCATTTTGAGTTAATTTTTTTGTGGACTGTGTAAGGTCTGTGTCTAGATTTACGTTTTGCATATGGATGTCCATTTGTTTCAGGATCATTTGTTGAGAGACTATATTTGGTCCATTGTGTTGCCCCTGCTCCTTTGCCAAAGATCTGTTGCCTATATTAATGGGCATCTACATCAATGTGTTTGTCTATTCCTTCAATGTTATTGTACCTTGATTATTATAGCTTTATTGTAAGTCCTGAAACTATTTATTGTTGTGACATCAACTCAACAATATTTAACATGTTATGTATTTATGAAAATATAGCAGACATTCAGTGCTCTCTAGGGACAGTGTTCTGTCAAATCAGAAATCCCTGGAAAATTTTTCTTGAAAATAATAGACTCAGTAATTATTTTATAAAAAGTGAATAGATGATTTCAAGTAGAACAGTAACTCAGTATAGACATGGTAGTGACAGATACAGAAAGTTTCCAAAGAACTTTGAGTTACTCATTTTGACTGGAGGACAGAGTCAATTAAAGTGGTAGTGGGGATGAAAGTGGAAAGTTGGGAGCCCTGTCACTGATGACCCTACAGGACAGACTACTGGACAGCAGAAAGAAATTTTCAGTTGCCCACATCTAACTTGAAGATTTAGAAAGAAATTTTGACTGGGTATTTCAATGTATTCTTCTTTGTTCATATGACTCAGTATTCGATAACTTTTATGGTAGATAACCTGGTGCCTGTCAACAGCATTTTCCACATGGTTGAGATTCCTGGGAAGAAAGTGGAGTTTACGTTGATGGATCTACTGAGTGTTTTATCAGGAAAAAACCTTTCTTTGATAGGCAGTCATTTGGAATCTATTTTCCCTCATTTGGGAGTAGTTCCCGGGCCAAATCACTGTTCTATTTATATCCATGACCTCCTTTCCGGTGCTGTATCGTCTGAGCACTGTAGAGACATTCTTTTAAAAAGTTGTATTTGGGTCAGAAAATCAACCAAAATGAATATAATTAGACAGATTTTTTTTTTTTTAAAGAGTGAGGGATTTTTTGAAGTGGTTTTATGAGTAAATTCTTAAAGTTGTTTCCATTTGAATTGCTAAATCTTTATACACAATTGACTTAGATGTATTTAAGTAAACTCAGCAAACTTTCTTTGGGTCATTGAGTACCTACTGTGCTAAACGACTCTTAACATTTTGTGTGTGTTGGCTAGGTGGAGGGTATGTCTGGGCTACAAGTTGTAGTTTAAAGTTCTGGTAGATAAGGAAATGTCTAGAGAAGTTTACTGCCCTATGGATAAGGTAGAAGACAGGGCAGGAGTATATGGGATGGCTGCGGTTCAAGAGTAGGAGTGCTTTTCTTTCCTTTCTTCTTTTCAAGAGCTGATTGGGTCTTGAAAAAAAGAGTATTATAGTGTTTTTTAGCTCACATAATCTACCAGAAGTCTTCAAACTTTGGAAATCATAAAATATACCTGAGAGCGTGTGAAAATGAAGATAGCTGGGTCTTATACCTGTATTTGATTTAGTAGATCTGGATGTGAGGCCTTGGGGATCTCACTTGAACCTTCCGGGTGATTTTTATGTAGGTGGTCTAGACTTCTCTATTTGGAAACTTGACAGTTCCAATCTATAAGTATAGAGATTAGACACAATTTAAAACATTCAATAAAACTCTTAAAGACCATCCTGCTAAAATGCTAGGGTTCAGGTGTAGAAAAAGTTAAGTAAGTATCTAGTAGGTGGAGGGTATAGACACACACACAAACATGCCCACATACACTATCATGGCATCATGCTAAAGAGGGAACTTGACCTATTGGCTGTGTGTATTGCAGTTACAGACCCAGAAGGAGGGGCGGGGGGAAAACCCCTTGAAATCAAGGGCTCCTTCTTGAGCTAGGCTTTGTCTAGTTTTCTGTGATGGGAGCATGCCCTAACATCTGTATACCCAGTGAGATAGAAATAGTTTTTCTTCTTCTCTTTGTGAGCCATCTTTCAAAATAATGAGCATATCCATGAGGTTTTCAAGGCTTCAAAAGAGTAAATAAACCTCGTTTCAACCTATCCTCTGAGTCAGGATCTCTGAAGATAATCAGGCTGTGACTTGAAAGCAGTCCTGGGGAAAACAGCAAGCCACTGATCGCAATGACAATGGACTTTAGGAGCGGATGACCTTTTATTTTCCTGAGAGTGTGCAAAGAGTCAGTGTCCGTGTATGGAGACTCCTGTCTGAAGTGCCAGTCTGGTTAATGACTCTGCCATATGAGTTCCTGTGTGACAAGGGGTAACATCGCTAGAAAGTTAGAAGTAGTATGAGGTCACTCAAATGACTCATCACACCTTAGTTCTTCTTGCCGTTGATGGCACAGGGACCAGTCCAGAGTGCTAACCTTTGCAGCATTAACTCATTAATACATCAAAATAATTTCCAGGATCTCAACCTTTAACGTCATAAAATAAGACCCGGTGGTGAAGGTGCTCATGTTGGATGACTAAAAGATTCTTTACAAAAACTGAAAAGGACAGCTGAATAATTTTGCTTTCTGGTAATCATATTGTATGGGAAAGAAATTAATATGTGGAGGTGGATTCCCAACATTGTGTCTAATTAAATTATGTTAAAGAGGTATAGGCTGCTGCTTGACACCGCCCCCCACCCACCCCATGGAAGATGGAGCCTCTTCTTGCTGAGTTGAAGTTACTGTCTAATCCCAGGAACTGAGACCAGTGGTGCCCCCTCCTTTAGAGCTGGGGTGGCAGGGGGGGGATAGCAGTACCCACTGCCCCATCCTGCCAGCATCACCCGTGAAGCGTCCGTTTTGTCCTGTACCTCTGGTACCGGTGAGCGACTACATTCAGGAGGGGCTCCCTACCACACCCTGGTACTACTGGGGGGAGTGCCTGCAGAGATCTGGTTCACGGGGTCCTAGAGGTCTCGGGTATGACTGACGTGTACACCTTCTTCATGGTGGCAGAAGCAAGTAGTGGATGGAAAGCTGAAGGAGAGACGGGAGTGCCAAAGAAGGAAAGAGTGAAGGAGAGCACCGAGGAGGAGAGAAGGGAGTGATGTTGGTGAGAAGGGAATAGAGGTGGTGAAGGAAAATGAAATAGGAGGTGCAGGGGGTGGCAAGGCCCCGGCCCCTGAATGTGTCTATTCAAGGACTCTCTTGAGTGTGAAGCGGGGACAGTGTGTGCCCAGGCTGACAGGGCCTTCCTCCGGCTGGAGCCCAGGTTGGGGTGAATACAGTGGCCCCTGGGTGAGGCCACAAGATTCGTCAACCCAAATTTTCCCGCGTTGTGGGACCCCACCTGTTGAACTACCCCCCACCTAACAGCCATGCTTAAGGGCCATAAAGCAGATTGGCTAAGGTTTAAACTGATTACCGATGAAAGAGTTCAGACATCTCAGGACAGGCTACAAGTTCAAGGTCTCTTTTGAACAAACTCTTAGTGCAGAAACAAGGTGATTGTTAAACAATACGATGAGGTCAGATCTTCTGGACAAATGTCATTTCCTTCCACTCTGAGCATAAGGTCAGGGCACCATGCTCACGGCCGTCTTCTGTAGGAGCAGGACACCACCTGTAGCTTCTTCCCCTTCTTCCCCTCAGACTGTCCCTGAATCTGGCAGAAGGGCTGTTGTTACCAAAGGGGAACTGTGGCCCAGTTCTTACAAAACTACCTACTGTGTGAAGGGAAATCAGACTACTTTCAGCAGGGAAGCCCATGGAGATACTCAAGCTATTTGGGTACTAGTGTGATTCACCTAGTTGTTCTTGTCGGACCTCTGTGTGACCAGTGGTGACATGTATGTGCTGTCCTGTCTGCATCATGGTGCCTCTGCTCCTTCGGTGCTCCCATCCACAAGAATGTAGCTTTTGTGGACATGGCCATCGTTCCGTCTAAGCCAAGGAAATGATGCTGAAGACAGCAGCACCTTCCTCTATACTGCTTGAACCTTTGTCTGATTTGGGGCCTTCCCACCTGCTGCTGCTGCTGCTGCTGCTGCTGCTTTTTCTTCTTTTTAAGATTTATTTATTTGAGAGAGAGAGAGAGAGAGCATGTGCTGGAGCTGGGGAGTGGTGGGCAGAGGGAGAGGGAGAAGCAAACTCCCCACTGAGCAGGGAGCCTGATGCGGGGCTCTATCCCAGGATCCTGAGATCGTGACCTGAGCCAAAGGCAGATGCCACCCAATGGAGCCACCCATCTGCTTCTAATGTAGGTACTTAGGAGCCATATTTAAAGAGGATCATTGTGTCTTCAAGAACCACAACCTCAAGACCAATGAAAAGCTAGGTTCACATTTAATGTCTGTGGCAAGTTGCTTATATTCCAGGGACTAATTCCATGGCCCTAAAACCTCTGGTTGACAACTACCACCTGAGTTTTAATCTTTGGCCAGCAGCCCCTTTCACCCACACTGCTGAGTATCTGGGAAAACTGGGACATAAAATCTGTGGAGAGCTGCCGAGCCCATGTGCGGTGGTAGACCTCAGTCTACCCAAGACCAAAGTTCTTCCTGATTTTTTGCTATTGATAAGTCTTCATGAAGGTCTGTTCCATGCTCTGCCTTTTCTCACCAGTGTTTTGGATAATCTCTGTCCAGATCACCAGCAACCCCATTGGTTTAAAGGTGATGGAGACCTTCAGAACCTCCTATGGATTCAGACTTCCTACCAACCACCAGAAAACTCTTTTGTCTAGCCCCTGTCCTTCAGGAGACATACCTGGGGACAGACAAGTGATTGGGCGGGCAGGTGTGGCTTCATGCTCTCAGCAAGGGTGAATGTGGTACCCTTTCTGGGAATCACATTTTCTTAGCCACATCCCATGAACCCCTGAAGAATGTGGCATGTTTCTTAGCCCCGTTACACCCATGTGACTGTGACTGGGTGACCAGGGGCTTGGGGAGATACCAGGAGAGAAAAGATGTTTCATCTGTAGACGTCGTCAGTCCGCCTGCACCTCATTTCAGCACCTCTCTTCTCGTCTCTGTCCCTCTCTCCTCCTTCCTCTCCTTCTCTTTCTGTTTTTAGTCACTTTAGGGACCAAAAGCAGAAGGCAAACAACTATACAGCAGACTTTCTCATGTGCTTCTCCTCTTGATGCTATCTAGAGGGGGAGAGGGAGGTTGTCCAGTAAGATAGGCTGCCAGAGCTCTCTGACCCTCTGTTCTTCTACCTCCTCCCCAAGCTTTCTTTTACAACTCCTATGGAGTTCAAAAGAAGACAGACCCAAGACTGTGGGATTGAAGCACCGAGGTGGGTGTGAGTCCCGGAGGGCAGGGATTATTCATTGCCTCGTTACATGTAGTGCTCTTCTAGGCTCATCCTATCCCAGTACCACAACACACACACACACACCCTGGCCTCCTCAATGTGCCCACATTTCCAAGAAACCTCAGATATTTCATGAACATTAGCCTGGAGAGGAGGGCAAAGAATGTAACAGAAGCAAGATTCTATTAGGAACTAAAATTCTTTTAAATGATTACTTTAAAATGAAGTAAAATAAATAAAAAGGATGAGTGCACAGCTCTAAGAAGTTTATGTACATCACCTTTATTTTTGGAATAATGTGAAGACTTTTTTACTATGAAGGTTTGAAAAGATGATAATCCCAGCTGGGTAAATTTTTTAGTATGATAAAACCAGCTATAATAATATGTGGGGCAACAGTTGTACGTAATATTTTTAGTACATAAACCTCTTCTGTGCTCAGAAAAGGATGCAGGGACTGTCCTTTCCATCTCGATGACTAAGTTAGCCATCTTGATTCTTCTCTAATGTCATTCGAGAACAGGTTGGAGATGTCAAAAATAACTGAGATGCATTATTTTAGATGGTGTCTGTTGTATGTAAGATCTTATTTAAAAAACACTGAGTCAATTGCAAAAGAATTGAGAACATCATCAACTTTTCAGATAGGTTTTTTGGTTTTGTCTTTTTAGTATGTTTCCAGTGTCCCCCTGTTTAACTGGCTTAACTCAAGGCAACAGCCCAGGAGCAAATGTAATGGCTGTCTAATGTTTTCACTTTTTCTGCTCCCTGGGAAGCAAAATCAGGTAATATTTTTTAAGGGAATCTGCTAAAATTTGCACATACACTTAATTCTGCTAAGCTTGCCCAGACCTGAATTGGATAAAGGGAGAGGACAGAACAGACCTTTTGTGGAAAGTTGCATTACTAAAGTGGTGGCATTTTTGTCAAGATTTTCAGGTTAAGGGACGCCTGGGTGGCTCAGTTGGTTAAGCAGCTGCCTTCGGCTCAGGTCATGATCCCAGTGTCCTGGGATCGAGTCCCACATCCGGCTCCTTGCTCCGCAGGGAGCCTGCTTCTCCCTCTGACTCTTCCTTCCACTCTGTCTGCCTGTGCTCGCTTCACTCACTCTCTCTCTGACAAATAAATAAATAAAATCTTTAAAAAAAAAAAAGATTTTCAGGTTAAGAAGCTGAATATATCTTTAAGGAAAGAGAAAATATCATATATTACCTGCCCTTCACGGACATCTGGATGTTTGAAAAATTTAAGCTATTTAAAGCTGTTACCTATTCTTTCGTGTGCTTACTAGTGCTGCTCGTCAAATATTTCTGGCTCGCGTCTAGGCACAAGGGTGGTTGACTTTTCCCATCCTCTTTATATTAAGCATGGCTGTGTGACTTGCTCTGGTGAATGAGTCTTGAGCAGCTCTGTATGTCACCCTTGGGAGAAAGCTGCATAGGCTAGCAAACAGTTTGTCAGCCCCTCTCTTTCCCTGCTGTGACAACCAGGTGGGGAGGTTCTGTGAGCCTTGTTCCTAGAGTTAAGAGACATGACACCATGTTTCTCGCCTGTCCTCTAAGCCTGTAACCCACACGAATTCATAGCATAAATCAAAAATAAGCTTTTGTTACTTTAAGGCATGCAGATTTGGAAGTGAGATTGTGACTGCAACATAATCTGGCCTAGCATGATGGAACCATCGTTTATAGTTTTTCTATGTGTTAGGTGTTCATTAGGAGTTGTACATCTTGATATAGGCCATTATTTTTTGACATTTGTTTCTTGCCTAGTTCTTGATCGTATTGTTTCTGAGAGTTAAATTGACTTCAGATATTTGGGAACTAAGTAGTGTAAAAGCTTGCATGATCACATATAGATTTTAATGTGAATTTGCTCTTTCGTATATACATTTAGCTTACACTTTATTAGATTCTGTGTCATATCCACTGGAAACCTATTGGTCCATCTCCTCCATAGTGTTACATTACACACTGCTGAAAGAGAAAGTGCTACATGTAACTCACCTGTTTTCTTATGGTACAAATTCTAGAAATACATATTTCATGGAAACTCAATAAACTTTTACTGAAATGATAATGAGGATGATAGTTGTTGAGGAAGATAGGATTTCAAGATGTGGTCATGCTTCAGAAACATGCATATTCACTGGGGCTATAAAGCAGTTTGTTTATACAAATCATTTATTGCCTATGTGTTCTGATACCTGAAAATCAGAAGTTAGTTTCAAAGCACATAGCTCACAGCATGTGGTATCTGTACACAATGGAATATTACTCAGCTATGAAAAAAGAACAAAATCTTGCCATTTGCAACAACTTGGATGGAACTAGAGGGTATTATGCTAAGCAAAGTAAGTCAGAGAAAGACAAATACCATATGATTTCACTCATATGTGGAGTTTAAGAAACAAAACAAGTGGGCCAAGGGGGAAAGAAAGGGACACACCAAGAAACAGACTCCTAGCTACAGAGAACACATTGCTGGTCACCAGAGGGAGGTGGGGGGGGTGGGGGGCACAGGTGATGGAGATGAAGGAGTGCCCCGTCATGATGGACACTGGGTGATATATGGAAGTGTTGAATCACTCCGTTATGCACCTGAAACAATATTACACTATACGTTACCTGGCATTTATATAAAAACATAAAAAAATCAGTGTATAGAAACACAAAAGGATGAGATAATTATGAGGATTAGAAGAAATTGTTGTTTCTAGGGGGACAATGGTAGGTTGACACATTTTAGAGATTATTTACTGGTTATCTTTCTCGGTGGGAATTCTTTGAGGGAAATATATTTCAGCCTTCAGAGTAAAACCTTTGCTGACTCAGAATGCATTGTTTTTCTTTTCTTACCCTATGATTTTATTTCCATTTTTTCTGGCACAAGAAGACAGGTCTTGAAGTGAAAATGTTGAAAATCATGATAGGTCTGAGGATATTGAAAAAAATTTTAATGTATATTTCCTTATAAGATTTTGGTGATCAGATGGCCTTTTTGGCATTCCTAGCTTAACTGTTCTCACCATATTTCCTAAATTAGCACCTACAGAACTTAATTCAGTGCATATTTTCATTCGACATGAAATCTAATTATGGCTATTAAATCTTTAATAACATATTTTGTAAGTTTTGGTATATTTATGATAGAAGCATCTCTAGTCATTCAGAGGCATTTTTTTTTTCCTGCACACATGTACATGGTGTTCATGAAATGAATGGTGACAATGAATACACAATTAGAATGACTTACTAAAATCATGGTAAACATGGTTGATTAATTTGTTCATTTGGTAGATGTTTACTAAATAGCTGTATTTTAGAAACCATGGTAAGCATTATGAATACAGAGATGAAAAATCATGGTCCCATTCTTAAAAAGCTGACATCACAGTTGTGGATACATCTTGATTATAAATGAAAGCCTGTAGTAAAAAGGTATGAAAAGTGCTGTTGAGGCAGAACAGAGGAAATGGTTAATTCTGCTAAAAACCAATGGAAGGACTCTGGAGGGTTCCATAGACCAAGTATTATTGGATTTGGACATTTACTAAAATATTTCATCACTTTGCTCTAATTAAAATATTAGAATTATGGAGGATTTTATCACCAGATACTTTTTTAAAAATTTGAGTATAGTTGACACACAGTGTTACATTAGTTTCAGGTGTTCAGCTGAGTGATTTGACGGGTTTATACATCGTGCTGTGCTGACCACAGTGTAGCTGCCCGTTGCATTGCTGTATTCCTCATGTTCTTTTAATTCCCTTCACTTACTCATTCCTTACTGGAGGCCTCTATCTCCCGCTCCTCTTCACCCATTTTACCAACCTCCCTTCCCCTTCCGCTCTGGCAACCAAAAGCTCTCTATATTTATAGTTCTGCTTCTGCTTTTTGTTTGTTTATTCATTTTTTTAAGATTCCACTTATGATTGGAATCATAAGGTATTTGTCTTTCTCTGACTTACTTTCACTTAGCATAAGACCCTCTAGGTCCGTCCGTGTTGCCTCAAATGGCACAATCCCATCTTTTCTATGGCTTGTAATATTCTAGGGTGTATATATCCTATGTTTTCCTTATCTTTTCACCTACTGATGGACACTTAGGTTGCCTTTATGTCTTGACTCTGTAAATAATGCTGCAGTAAACATTCATGTGCATATATTTTTTGAATTAGTATTTTCCTTTGCCTTCGGTAAATACCCAACAGTGGAACTATTGGATCATATGGGGTTTCTATCTTTGAGTGTTTGAGGATCCTTCATACTGTTTTCTGCAGTGGCTGCACCAATACACATTCCCATCAACAGTGCATGAGGGTTCCTCTTTCTCCACATCCTCATCAGCACTTGTTACTTCTTGTCTTTTTTATTTGGGCCGTTCTTACAGGTGTGAGGTGGTATCTCATTGTAGGTTCGATTTGGATTTCCCTGATGATGAGTGATGATGAGCATCTTTTCATGGGTGTGTTGACCGTCTATATGTTTTTTTAGGGGGGAAAGTGTTTCATGCAGTACTCTGCCCATTTTTATATCAGATTATTTGGGTTCTTTAGTGTTCGGTTGTGGGAGTTCTTTATATTTTTTGGATATTAACCCCTTATTAGTTATATCATTTGCAAAGTATCCAATAGTATACCACCATATACTTTGGATAATTAGAGTACTTTCCTCTGAAAATTAGTTGTGCCTAGTTTTTATACTGTGCTTTATGCTTTGGAAATTTGGGGATTTTACCCAGGGGTAAATACTTAATCTATTTAACAAAAGCAATGAATATTCAGAATGGATGCTGACAATAAAATTAGAATAGGGTCTGAAAAAACTCTGGTAGTGTCTGTTAAGTCTTTAATTATAAGATTATGTATGGGCTTCTGCACTTCAGCTTCTCATCTCTCAAACATAAGCAATATTGGAAGTTTGAAGGAAACAAGAGAGTGGCTTTGTACAAGGTCATTATTTGGAAATTGGTCCGGCAAAATACTGGCAGTTTTTTGTTTGTTTGTGTGTGGTGTGTGTGGTGTGTGTGTGTGTGTGTGTGTGTGTGTGTGTAGTATAATTGTTCTGTATTCCAGTTGTTCCCAATTTCAATGATCATCTATGGTGATAACGTTGATGAACAGCCCTAGAGTGATGACTGTGTTTGACGGTAGCTGTTTGCAAACTCTGCTGTGATTACACTCAGTTGTCTAATTGCTTAATTTATTGATGTTCTGCTGACATGTTTTCAGCAACATTTGTGATTGCACATAACTAATGATTTCTCTTCTGGCTCATTATCATATGTTTGCATTTGATTTGTCTGCTGGTTGCAGGTGGAAACAATAGGTGATGCCTACTGTGTTGCTGCAGGACTCCACCGGAAAAGCCTCTGTCACGCCAAGCCCATCGCTCTGATGGCCCTCAAGATGATGGAGCTTTCAGAAGAGGTGCTGACACCTGATGGAAGACCAATTCAGGTAACCCTCTCTGCAATTTGATTTGAGTAGTAACATACCTTTTACTGGGAGGGGCAAGACATCCCATTCTGAGTTCTACCTACGTAACTTACACATTAGACAAGTAGATTACTCAAAGATGAGGTTAACTAGAGATAACTCATAGATCCAGGGAAAGAACACAAGGAATGATATCAGAAATGGGAAAATGTATATGAAAGGCTCATCACCATGGAGAAAAGAAAGAGCTAAAGGACTAGACCAAGGAAACACTTGTCAGTGACCAACTCAACACTGCCAAGCAAGGATGGTAGTGAGAATCAGAATTGGAGAGATAACCCAAAAAAGCACAAAATGAAGAGGAAAGAAAATGGCAGATCTTATCTTTCAGGTAGTGTACAGGTGTTCCTCATGAAGCCTCTGCACTCAGGATTACTTCTGCATTTTTTTTTTTTTTTTAATGTGGCAGAGCTTGAAGGTTGGAGCCAGTAACTAAGAAAATTTAGAAGTGGTAGATAATTATCTCCAGGTACACTGGACTCCTTTTGGTACTGATGGCTTTCCACAACCTAAGATCTGCCTCAAAGAATGGATGAGGTCACCTGCCTATAGTCTTGCCAGGACCCCGTGGATCCCACCCAAGAGTATTATCACTGTGAACTCTTATAAACCAGAAATTGTGCATTTGGAGAAGTAACCATGAATGTAAGGTGGTCCTTTTATAATAGCTCATCAATCTTGAGTTAAAAATATAGACAAAAGAAAGCCTCAAAATGTGGTACGTTCCTGATTCTGGAGTTATGGCAAATTAGATATTCTGAGTGTCCCTTCTGACTAAAATTATTAAAGTGCTTTTAAAAATGTAAAGAAATATTTAACACTATTTAGCATGTTTAAACCTATTGATCATCTCACTGAACTATTGGGAAAGAAACATGCCAGTTACCTTATTACATGTGTGAACTGACAAAATCTAAGGGTGAATTTAGAGTAGCTGCTGTCATGAGCTTTGATAACAGGAAACTAAAACAGCACTTTTTTTCTGGAGGAAGTCAGCTTCGATCCCATCTTCAAAGAATTTCCACAGGTAAACACTCTGGGAAATGAATGGCTAATACTAAAAACAAAACAACCCCTTCACCACCACCCCCCAAAAAAACCCCAAACCCACACCTTCTCAAAAGAATTCAAAGTATTATGGTGAGACCGAGTGGGAACAACAGATAAGAAAAACAGTGAAGTGTTGTCAGATACCAAAATTTTCAGAGGAAATCAAAATGACAATGTTTGATATAATTAAAGAAAAAAAGAAGAAGCTTAATAATATGAGGCAGGAACTGTAGATTTGAAAAAGAACCAGAGGACTGCTAAGCCAGCAACATAATACTTCAGAAAGAAAATGGTCAGTGGTTGAGTTTAAAAGTAGACACAGCCAAAGGAAAAATTAGTACTCTGGAAGTGAGAACTGAAGAAATTACCCATAATTAGGTCCAGAGAGTTAAAAATGTAATATAGATAATGTAATACAGATAATATAGATAAAAATATATCTAATATAGATAAAAATGTAATGTAATAGATAAAATGTAATATAGGTAATATTGATAATAAAGATAATGTAAAATATAAAATATGTGGGAGGTATAGAGTACAGAGTGTAAAAATGAATATTCAGTTGGGCTTCCAAATGTAGGTACAGAGGGAATGCATAAAAGGGATTTTGTTTCTGGAACAATTAAAAGACATTAATCAGTTCTCAGACACAGTAATCCTAAAGGGATTCTACGAAGGTAAATCATAAGAATTAAAAACTAAACATATCTTGATACTGCCATACTGCATCAGAGAAAGGGGGAGTGACTAAATGACAAAGGTGACATTTTAACTAGGCAAAGGATAGGCTGTTCCAGGAAGGGTTGGGAAGAGCTGGTTATGCACATGGACAGAAGTATTAAAACTGGATCTCTACTTCATGAGTCTGTACATTAAGTAATCCCAGTTGGGTTAATTATGAAGGGCCATACTATTAAACAATAAATCTATAATTTGGAGTTTTTAACTTAGTGGAAGGAATAAATTTTTTCATAAACCACTCTAGTTAAAAGTTATTAAATTGTAAAGGAAAATATATGTAAGTCTTACTACACTAAAGTTAAAACCTTCCTGTTTATCAGATAACACCTTAAAAGGATAAAAATATGATCTCCCTGATATGAGGAAGTGGTGATGCAACATGGGGGCTTAAGTGGGTAGGAGAAGAATCAATGAAACAAGATGGGATTGGGAGGGAGACAAACCATAAGTGACTCTTAATCTCACAAAACAAACTGAGGGTTGCTGGGGGGAGGGGGGTTGGTGGAAAGGGGGTGGGGTTATGGACATTGGGGAGGGTATGTGCTTTGGTGAGTGCTGTGAAGTGTGTAAACCTGGTGATTCACAGACCTGTACCCCTGGGGATAAAAATATATGTTTATAAAAAATAAAAAAAATTAAAAAAAAAAGATAACCACAGACTAGGAGAATATTTTAAAAAGATTTTGTTTGTTTATTAGCACAAGTAGGAGGATGGGCAGAGGGTAAAGGTTCCTCGCTGAGCAGGGAGCCCATTGTGGGACTTGATCCCAGAATCTTGGGATCGTGATCTGAGCCAACTGAGTCATCCAGGCACCCCTAGGAGAATATTTTTGCAACATATTTAACCACTTAAAGTATCTTTGCTTAACCTCATGAGTAAGTGAAGTGATGCATACTGATGGCACCCTACTCCGGCTTTCCCACCTACTAGTTTGGTTCAGCTTTGAAGCCATGACCATGCAATTGTCAGCGAGGGTCTGGAGCAGCAGGAAATCATGTACAGCTGGTGGCAGTGTGAATGGTGCCGTGTCCGTGACATTTACTAGGGAAGTTTCATTTGTGCTTTGCCTACCACACAACAATCCCTTCCCTAGGTGTTTGCCTAGGGAAGTAGGAGGAGGTGTGGCAGAAGTCCTAAGAGTGTTCACAGCAGTACTTTGATAGGTGCCTCAAATGGAAATAAGTCAAATAACTGTCCAATAGAGTAGATTGACTGTGATATATCCATGCCATGGTATACCATACAGTTGGGAAAGTGACTACATGGATGGATGTCAGAACTTCCCAGTGAACAAAAGAAGCAAATCATAGAAGAATGCTATAGTATTTTTCCATTTAAGTAAGTTTCAGAACTGGGGGCATTGAAACAATATGTTATTTAGAAATATCCACATCAGTGGGAAGGTGTAAGGGATAAAAAAGTGAATGATTCATACAAATTCAAGGTGGTGCTTCCCTCCAAGGGAGAGGAAGAAGATTGGGGCAGGGTTCATTCGGGAGGGTGCAGGCAGGGGTTGAGGACAGAATGACTCCTTTTACCGCTGCTGTGTATACAATACATTTACGTTTGGTGATTTTTAAAATGCAGAAAGAGAGTTTTCTAACCATTCCTATCAGTAGTGAAAATAGGAAAGCATGGAGCATTGAAAAAATAGTTTCAGTCCCCTCAGGACGTAATTAACAAGTTATTCGAGTGTGTGCACGACACTTCTCCCATGGGCAGCGAAAACAAACAGGAAGGATACAGCCTCAGATATGCTGCCAGGTCCAAATATACACACTCCAAATTGAATTCCTATCAGTTCTTAAATCTTCAAGAATACTACCTGGGCAGTCTTGCCCAGGGTTGTTTTTCTACGTTGATTTTCTTTTATAGGAGATAGAAGGTTTGTATTGATTCAGCCCTGTCAAAGCAAAGTTAAATGACCATAGAGCAAATGGTGTTTCTCATGGGCTCATCCCTATTTTCATTTGCGGGATATAACATTACTCTGTCTTATGAATTAGATAGTCTTATTAAATCAGAAGGGGAAATGTCTATAAAGATTTAATAAGAATGCAGAGAGAGAGAGTGCAAAATCATAAAACCACCTTAATAATTTTAGCTTCATTACTAATTCATATTATTTGTGTGGTTTGGGATTGTTTTTGGCATATTAATTTGACTTTGAATTGGCTTCTAACTTGGTGCCATGGGAACATTTCTAGACTTATTGAAAGAATCTTTTATTAAAAATGCTTGGGCGTGCAGTAGGGTTGTTATGTGATCAGCTGACTGTTTACTTCCAGCTGTGTAAGTTTTAGGCTGTTTAAAATTTAAGCTCTTTGAGCTGCAAGAATTACTCAAAAGAAAACTTCCCCAAACCTCTCATATTTTGAAAAATAAATTGATAATGTTTACATGACTTTATAAACCTTCCAGGCACCCCTCATGACAGGAAATTAGGTACCTGAATTACCATTTATAATTACTCCCAAATGACTGGTAATGTCCTTGAATCACTAACTGTAAAATTGGGTTACTTAAAAATTTTTTTAAAGTGAAAAAAGAACATAATTTCATTTATTCACTTTGTGATACTCAAGCAAATTAGTCTTTATAAATAGTGAAACTCAGAGGCTAGTTATAGACCACAGGTCTATCTACAAAGCATACACAAACATGGTCTATTTATTTAACAAATCTGAAAGACCAGCCAAAGTGATTTTAATTAAGAGTCCTTTTAAAAATGATGATGAACATTTTTAATACTTTCTCAATACAGTGTTTATTCTATTGGCTGAATTTATAGAAGTGTCAGCATTATTCTTACTCCATTTTTTCCCTCCCTGGAGGAAATCTGATTTTCTTACATCTTCAAGAGTAGACACTTGACAAAAAGTAATACCAAATTTATATTCTTTCTCCTGTGAGCTAGCCATATTGTGATTTTACTAGAAAATTGTATGATTTCATGCTGTTCTTTAGCCTTGTGACCCTAATCTTACCAAAGTATTTTGAATAGTTTTTAAGGCAGAAAGACTAACTTTCATTAATAATTTAGCCACTATTTAATGACTATTACAAAATATTTATCACTGCCTACGCTTTATTCCTTGAAAATGAAAATGTTAATAGGGAAAGAGAAGCTGAACTGAGAATTGAGTAGGAAATGTGATTATATATATTTTGGGAAGACAAGTGGCATTTTCATGACTTAAGGCTTTTGAAGAAGATTGAGTTAGTGTGTCCGACTATCTGGGTTTTACTTTGGGACTTCAGTTTTTAAAAAATATTTTCATCGAATTTTATCATATAGGCACACAGATTCAAATTTGCTTCATCCATTTAGAGAACACGGTACATTTTATGTAATGAGGCAATTATACAGAGATGGTGAAAGAGACTTAAAAAAACAATGTATGAACATGTTGATGTGTTGTAATACTAATATGTTTAGCAATCTTAATTGCAGATTAGGGAAATGCTGTGAATCATTTCTAACTGCCTAGTCCAAAAGCAGGAATATTAACACACAATTTACATATACTTACAATTTGCATGTAATAAAGTAAATTGTACCTCCTTTAAGCTTCAACTTCGTCTTCTAATGAGCTTATAGGATTTCTTGAGATTATGAAATAATTCTCTAATTTTTAAATGCTTATTATTTATAAAGGAAGTCTGATATTGTTACTTTCATATTTCGAGGGATTTATTCTTTGCAGATATTGGCAGTATTAAATTAACCCCATGAGAATAGGGCCCAAGACTGTATTTAGAAAAAAAGAAAAACTATTGATAATTGTTTATGGATAAAATTGTAGTTCGTGCTTTTAACCTGAAGTATGTATACTTACTTGAAATGTTCTACCTCCAGAACTTAACCCTAAGGGGTCAGAAAGAACTAGTTAGGCATTATGTGAATTCACTGTTGGGACACGGAGCCTAACTATTCTCACATCCCACGTTTATGCAGTAGATACCTTTGAAATTACTTTTGATCTTTTAGGTAACGCAAATAGTTATAATTTTAGTAAATGACTGTTTTATTGCGGGAATAATGCACAAAATTACTATAGAAGTTTTTTATAGTACTTACAGTATAGTGATTTTACCAGCGAAATTTATGGCTAAATATATTTGCTAATCTGTTCCGTTCAGTGTATTTATTTGGTACTAGAAAGAGGTTTCTGTTTTGTGAAGAATGTGTTTATTCATTGAGAGTTTACCAGTAAATGAGGTGATAATAGAGTCTCCTCCGTCATGTGCTGCTGTTTAATTACTAGAACTCGAGTCTTTATCTTCTGCCCGGTCCTCTCACTAATACTCCCCTCAGCTGGTTATGAAACTTCTCCATTCAACCCATCCACTTCACACTTCACGTGACAGCAGTGTGCAGTTGTTTAAGTCCCCACTCATCTGACAAAAATTTTCATACTGTTTTTATTTATTTCCTTGACTCTGTCAGCTGCAGTTACCTTTAAATTCTTGGCTTGATAAATCTCTTCTCTAGAGTCTTGTGGTCCATTATATTATCTGTCCTTTCACTTAATTTTTGGCCATGTTACATCTCTTCTGTGCCTAAATTATTGGTATTTTTTGTTGGAGAGTTAGCAATTGTGTATAAAAATACTGTAGAAATAATTTCCCTCCTGTGGGGAAATTTTCTGTGTTATTCTGTTGTAAAGAGTTGTAGGAGCTCTAACAACAGGGATCAGATGATTTAATGCTTGGATGTATTTTCTGGGGCGGGGGGGCAGCTTACTGCAATTCACCTTCTGTTTCTGGTATCACCCTCCTACCTTTGGTGCTGGCTTTGAGGTCTCATCTCAGAGTATGGCGGGTTTACCAAGCCTTCTCCCTCTCAGTCCTCAGACTCTGGATCTGGTCTCCACGGTTCCGCAAGCCCTGCTGCAGTACCAAATGTCCTGCTCAGTTCCTTAACCCTTCTGAAATCAGAAGATGCCCACAGGAGACAATCACACTCTGATGTCGCACTCACTTCTCCTTGACGTTCATTCCCCTCCCTATCTTGATGTAAGATTCTTTCAGTGCCTTGTGAGCTGATCTGCCAAGGGGTGTTGAGATGATATAACTGCTCTTACTAGAAACAGATGTTCAAAGTCATGTACGTCTTGATCAGTTTTATTTTACTAATAACGATTCATCCTCACTAATCTACATTTGTGCCTATTTCCAACCCACATCACAGATAACATTATTTTTAAACAGAAAAGATAAAAACATCCAACTGTATTTAAACTGTCTGTTGCAGAGTGACGATAAATAAACATCTACTGAAACACTTAACCGTATGCCAGGCAGCACTGATCCAAGGCCTTGCCAGGTAATAGCTCTTCTGAGTCTCAGATCAAGGAGGACTATATTGCTGTTAGTTCCGTTTTACAGTTGAAAAAAAGAATAAGAAATCTAGCCAACAAGCACTCCTAATTTCTGCGCACCAGACTTATTAAATGGAAGTGGGGTAAATAAATTTCACGTTGTCTAATTTTTCTTACTGCTTGAGTATCCCATTACCTAATAAATTAGACTTTTCATGGCTGTAGTCAACAGGTGAACTTGTATTAGATGTCCTCTTCAAGAGAATGGAAATGAGTAATGTGTTTTAGAGATATTCCATCCAAAATGATTAATTTTTAAAATTATTAAGTGAGAGAGGTAAGCTCAGTGCTGCGTGCGTGGGCGGGGGATGGCTGTGCTTCCTTCCCTGTTTCAGAAATTAGAATCACCAGCCGGACCGATCAGACATGTCCACCAGCCAATTTACTGCGTCCTTTTTTCTGCTTACATTCCCTTTGTTTATTGTGGATTTTAATGCAGAAGACACATATTTCAAAATGTTATATTTACGTTTTTTCACACGGTAGTCTTTGAACTTAAAGGTTGTGTTTTCTGCGCTAACTGGTTATTTCTATATGTTGTGCCAGATATTTGTTTCCATCACAGAATTCTCTTCTGGCGCGATGCTGAAGTACTGAGCTGTGATAGCGTGTGCTTACTGCCGTACAATCCTCCTACAAAATGTTGGCCTAATGATTTAATAGACACTATTATTTGTGCAATGAGATGGAATTCCCTTACTAGTTGATTTTGGCTTTTATCTTTAATCATGATTGATTCTAATATAATTTAATTAAGACTATTGATCGCCTTTTCAATCTGTGAAAAAAGTAGTTTATCAGGCTCACACTTTGGAAAGTGCTGGTCTTGCTGAAGAGTTTTGTTATGATTTTTGTCAAAGAGATTTTCCAAGGAGTCCTTTTGTGAAAGTATTTGCCTGTTTTCGCTACGTGAAAAAAGTAGCAATAGTAAGTTTGTGAAAGGGAAAACAAAACCAGACAATGGAAGGGAGCGCTAAATTGATTTGCATGAAACTGTGCATAAAAAAATACAAAATTGTGTACCTTGTTTTTGTGTACCAGTCTTCACAGCTGCACATTTTCAGAAGAGAAATGCATTCCTTCGTGGAGACATAGTTTAAATGTTTTATAAAGTTACTGTTAGGTAGTATCACTATGGGGTAAACACTCTTCAAGAGGTTATAATCCGTTTCATTTGCTGTAGGCTATCTGCAGAGAGCGTGCCTCCCAGGTCAGATGTGTTTGTACAATGTCCTAAGAGGAGGTTAAAAATTATGTTGGAAAATGCATTCATTTTTTTAAAAAATTTAATAGCAGAATCTTTAATGCATTAACTTTTATATAACACAATTCTTGGTATGTTATGAAACACACTGTCCAGTTTACCTGATAATCATCAGACTTTCTCAGTGAACAAAGTAATGAGTTGATTTAGATTCTGGTGCAATCTTTTTCTTTTTTCTTTTTTTTAAAATTTAATTTTATTTTTAGTTGATTCTTGTGTGGTATGTTTAGAAGTGTAGAGCCTCCGAGTAGTTAGGGAGCTCATGTTTTTGTTTATCTGAGTTTTATGGAATGAATACGAATCTTTGTTTGCCAAGTCTTGCCCCTAAGAAAGACACTAATTTGTGATTTTGCCAACCCATTTTGGGGGAGTAAGTTAGCCTATTATATTTTTAGAATATGGTCTCTTTCTCTGGCATTATTAAACAAGAGAGCTTTTATTATTTATTTATTGCTGCTACAAAAGCTTTTCTTTATTTTTTTCATATGTTCAGTTAGCGACTGTAGAGTCCATAATTAGTCCTTGATGTGGTGTTTATCTTTCACTGCCAATTGAACTTAATTTCTTTTAGAGTTAATTGGGGCATTCACGTATGCCAACACCAGCAGCGTGAATCTTAGAAGACCAGGAATGATGTGAAAGTAGCAAGATGGACTAATGTGTACAAGAGTAAAGTGCTCTCTGTGTGCTAACCCCACTTGTAGCATGACAAACCAGAAACAGAAATCCTATCTTGAAATCTAATATCTAGCTCCAAATACAAATTTAAAGATTGCTTTGAAGTAATTTTTTTTTTCATTTCCAAAACTACAGGAGGTAAAATGGCCTCTGAAACCTGACTCGGGGGAGAGAGTCCGGCCACCTGTAATTTACCGACAAATCGTCACCACATATTGAATTGTGTTGCATATTCTTAAAGGTTTTTTTTTTTTTTTCTGTGACTATACAAACACCCAGAAATAGAGTTTACAGACTTGAAAAGTAAATTCTTTTAAGATGGAATGGACTTTATTCGGTGAAATGAAGTTAGGCGACTTTGTACCATAGACACGCCTGCCTCCGAAATACACAGAAGAGACTTGGGAAGTCCTAGGAAACATCTCCCATCGTGTTTAACTCACTTTGATTTTGCATTTTCCTGTTCTGGCCATTGAAATTGTCAAGTCACAGAAAGGCAACTAATCTTGAATCGCCTGAGTTGCAAATCTGGTAGGAACCATTCAGTGTGTCAGGAACGCTTTGAAAAAATCTGTTGTGCCTTGTGTTGAAGCCATGTCCGGCATATGTTAATTGTCTGGGTCACCACTATAGTATTCCTTATTTGGAGCGTGGTTTCCTAGCAACTCTTGCTTTTTCCTAATGGCTGAATTGATTTCTGCACATTTGTAATGCTTCCCACTGCATCAGAAATTGTCACCTTGTGTATAAATGTTACAACAGCAAATTTACACGTAGTGTCCATTCTAAGAAATTATTCTGCTTTATCATTTGCCTTTAATGTGCTCATTCAAAGGTTAATCCGACCATAAAAAATAGATTTAGGAGTGCCTGGGTGGCTCAGTGGGTTAAGCCTCTGCCTTCGGCTCAGGTCATGATCTCAGGGTTCTGGGATTGAATCCCGCATCGGGCTCTCTGCTCAGCAGGGAGCCTGCTTCCTCCTCTCTCTCTCTCTCTGCCTGCCTCTCTGCCTACTTGTGATCTCTCTCTGTCAAATAAATAAATAAAATCTTTTAAAAAAATAGATTTAGTAAAACCTGTTGAATTCAGATTGCAGTCTTTGGGGGACATATGGTGGTTCTGATGGCAATGTCTAAAATACTTGCAAATAGTTCCTAGCGGGGGGCCTTGGTGAGGTTGAAGGAACAGAGTAATTCTGATGGTCAAATGACCGGTAATCAGCAGGTTGCTGGGAACATAGGCCTAGACTCTGCTCTGAATGTCTCAGGAGCTGAAAGCCTTTTTCTTTGGAGGCAGTCTGCAATTGGCTAATTCTGTGTGGTCTTGGCTGGAGCATTGCCAGGAGTAACTTTTACTCATGTTCAACAAATGTTTTCTGAATACTTATTATTTTCTGGACCACTGGTTAGGCACTGGGGATGTAAGGGCGATTAAGCCAGATATGGCCCTGACCCTCCCAGAAACTACAGGCTATGGAACCCACACCTATAAGTGAATGACTGGGTTCCTGAGTGGAAACAGACACGTGGATTTTTCGCAGTACTGTTTCCATCTTGAGTGAGCACTTTTTGTCAGGTTCTTGAAAATATTTGGCAAAGACTTAAATCCTTCTTAGAATATTCAAGCTATTGTTGCTGTACATTCGGACCTACATTATTGTAGTGGCTGTAGATTTTGTATGGACCTACGGAAGTGGAGTAGAAAGACAATGAAAACCAAGTATGTGCTGGAAGCTGGTTGATAGTTTATGTACCGTCCCATTCAGTCTATGCACCAGTCCTGTGAAGCTCCCAGGTACAGTTTTTATATATTTTAAAGATGAAATAAAATGTCAGGGGCTAAAGAATCTGTGTATGATCCCGGAAAAAATAACCTATGTATTGTACGTCTTTCATACAACATCATCTTCAGACTTCATGCCAGAGGCTTTATACATAATTCATCCCTTTTAATCCTGCCCACACCCAAAACCCTGCCACATACATTTAATTCTTTAATCTTATTTTACATTTAAAGAATTTGAGACTCAGAAGTTGACATGATTTGGGCACCCGGGTGGCTCAGTGGGTGAAGCGTCTGCCTTCGACTCAGGTCGTGATCTCAGGGTCCTGGGGTCAAGTCCCATGTTGGGCTCCCTGCTCAGCGGGGAGCCTGCTTCTCCCTCTGCCTGCTGCTCTGCCTACTGGTGCTCTCTGCCTATCAAATAAATAAATAGATAGAACTTTATATGATTTGGCCAAGATAATGCAGCTGGTCAATTGCAGAACTAAATTTGAACATAAATCTGTCTGCTTTGGGGAAAAAAAAAAAAAAGAAAAAGAAATCCTTGAACTTCTTTATACCAAGCTGGCTAGAACCTCGCCAGAATGCCAACTGCAACCCTGTGATCTCAGCATTCATCAGGAGTTGCCTCTCACCGAGCACTGACTATGCGCCTGGCATTATGTGGAGCTAGAGTGTGTGCATGCTCACTCTTTCTCTCATCTGTCTGTACACATACATGTTTGCATGTACATGTGTGTGACTTACATGTGTGCGTGTGTGTTACAACCATGCCTTCATATCTGTGATATAGACAGATAGTGAATATTATCAGGGAAGCCCTACAACAATCACAGACCATGAATAAGATGCCATCCTTATTTACAAATGAGAAAACCGGGCCTCAGGATAAGGGACTTACTGTCAAATAAGAGTGAATAGGTAAAAAGAGTAGATTCCGAATTAGAATTTAAATCTATTTGACTTCGAAGTCCACAATCTTTACCCATCTCCCTCCACTGCCTCTACAATATAATGAGTATGATTTTCTAATCTTACGACTAAGCTAATAACTGTAATTTCCCTTGGGAAAAAAAAATACTGCTTTTCTGTCTTCCTTAAGAAATGTTCAGATCCGGAAGCAGTGCAATGACTTGAAAGCGTTCTAATTTGGGGTAAACTCTATTGCCTATAACTGTCCATGAAGATGGCGAAATAATGAGGATAATTATGTCTGCATTTAAAAATAGGGAGCCAAAAATTGGTAGTTCTATAAAATTTCAAAATCTCTGGAGGAAAAATTAATTTTGGAATAATATTGAAATATGAACTTCTGTAATATTAGCTTCTTCTGGAAAAAAAAAATGTGATCTCTTCTTTGCGGCAATATAAGAATACCAAACCAGTAAAACAGAGATTTAAGACCATAGTAGGGAGTCCAAAAGAAATATTGTTCTTTAAGACATACTCTTTTCCATGGGGCGCCTGGGTGGCTCAGTCGTTAAGCGTCTGCCTTTCTTTGGCTCAGGTCATGATCTCAGGATCCTGGGATCGTGCCCCGCAAGAAGCCCTCTCCCTCTCCCACCCCCCCTGCTTGGGTCCCTCTCTTGCTGTGTCTCTCTCTGTCAAATAAATAATTTAAAAAATCTTAAAAAAAAAAAAAACATTTTCCAGATGGTATCAGTTGATTCTTTTGTATATTAAGTTATCCAAGATCACTTTTTTATATTTACGATAACCAAAGCACTGACGGGAAGTGGAAAAAATGTAGTAAAATGGTTTGATCACCCAGCCAGCAAGCATTTACTGAATGTCTCTCATGTACAAGACTACATAATCGAGTTGCAGACTCCATGGCGGGAGTGCCAAATACTAATCTACTTTTTTCTTGGCTCTCATTAAGTAAAAATTCTGTCTACACAATACCATAACATCTGGTCACTTAAATCCATTCAGTCAAAAATGCAATCAGCCGCCCAGATTTTCAGACTCTAGGATTCCATTCAACTTGTTTGCTTTAATTATTAGTTTATCTGAAAGTGATGTTAAGTAGTCAGTCGCCTGCATGTAGTTATTTTAACGTGCTTGGCAAGCAGCTCACCTCAGGAAAGGTGCAGACATGGAAGAGAGAAAAAGCAAGTCCTGCTTCTTGGGAACCGGTGCACAGACCCGTGTGGTGTTCTCTGCTGTCTGTTCTGTTTCTCATGAGGTCGTTTTCCCCGTCCCTAGCCCACGTGACCCCGGGGACCCCCCACACCACCACCACCATGTTCCCTTTCTCTGCCCATTTCATAAAAGTGCTTGTCATTCTCCCTTGGGCTCTGTTAGAATTACTTACATGAAGTAATATCGTAATGACTAATGTGCATAAAATTGTTGAGACCGGTTCACTTAGGAAATGGGGCTTTTTCCACCTTTCACCTTGAAGTTGTATATTTGCCTAAACTTTGTACATATGGGTATGCATTACTTTATGCGTTCGTTTTTACTGTCCTTCGTAGTTACCCAGGCAGTGCTAACACAGACTGCTTTTCTTTCCTCCTTTATAGGTATCTGTAATCTTAAAAGCATAAATATAGTTTCAAAATGAAGAAAGCACAGATGTTCATTGATGTATTCCGTTCATAAGGAGTCATCAGCAGATCATGCCTAAAACTGAACAGAGTAGAAAAATTTTATTGGCTAGAAATGAGGAGGAACATCAAATCTTTGGCAAAATTGTGCACAGGCATTTGGCCAGGAAAATGAGGGTGGGCAAAGTAATGGTCATAAAAGAAAACAAAGCGGGCAGAAATTAGTATCAGCCAAATTGAGTTACAAATCATCACTATACATTTTAAATGGGAAGGAATTGATGCCAGTTAAAATGTTTTCAGAGGAATACAATTAGAAATGTAAAGTATTAGAATCAGTTTAACTGTTATATAAAGAATAGATCAAGGCATTACATTTACTTAATGGCAATTAGTTCAGAAAATAATTCTTTGTGACAAACTTTCAGCATTGGTAAATTGCTGCTTTCATTTGTTGTATTTCTTTGCGGGCATCCAGATGCCTCAAACTCGAACTGTCTTATTAGTCATAGGACTTATTTGATGTTCGAGACATCTATGCTCAGTAAATGGAATTAAATTTTACCAAGTGGGGGAAGGAGCAAGTAGAGACTTTAGTCCTTATGATAGTGAGAGCCGCTCTCTCGTCTTCGTTTGTCCCGATGTCGTTTCTTATCTCTGACCCTTCATCGTACAAGTCACTATACTTTTATGTTTGCACATCTTTTGCCACGTCAATTACCTGGTGTACAGGTGGATGCACTGACTTTTGGTGTTTGCGTGAATGTAGAGTGGTCTCCATTTCTCGGACCTTCTCACATTCCTCTGTTGTTTCCTAAGTGTTTGTGTCAGAATCACATCTTCTTCAAGTGCTCACTGTATCCCAGGCTCGTATTTCACCCGCTTCAGGCAGAAATTAGTAAGGATACTATCAGAAATATAGTGAAACAAGGTAGAACTTGTTCATCATGCCGACCCTGAGAATGTGTATTATGGGGTAACGCTCCAGTGTGATGATGTCTGTGCATGCGACAGAACGTTCTGTACTGTATGGAAACCATTCTACTCTAGCTATGCTATTATAGCAAGCAATAGCCGAACATTATTGCCTATAATGTTCTTTTCCATTTCTTTATTTTTAACTGTAAGTTATGAAAATGCTTATTATTTTATGATTAAGAAAGCATGCTCAGGGAAGCAGGAGTCATACAAGCCATGTCCTCTGTCGGGAGTCTGAGCACAATATATTGGCCACAAGCAACAAAGACAAAGCTTCCTTTTAAGGTGAGTGCTTCAAGGGTTGTTTAGGACTTCAAATATTTGCTCCCGAATCACTGATCCTTATTTTCAGTTGGATGAGTTAGTAGGGCATTAATAGGTTAGTATTTTGATTTGCAAAATTATTGAAAGTGAACGCTTCTCTCCGGCTCTCTGGCATTATCCAAATGGCCAATTAATGCCAGATTCTAGAGCCAAATACATTTGTCTGAAGATTCCAGATGTTTTCCGATGTGCTTCTGCCGTCTGGTAAAACCATACAATATTAATTTAATTTCAGCTTTTTGGCTTTACTAAGCTAGAGATAAAATGACTTTCTTCCTCCCTCCCTTCCTTCTTTCCTTCCTTTTTTCCTTTCTTCTAATCTACTTTAGCCAGAACCAACCAGAGATCATTTACAAAAGGATAATTATATGGGTGCTTAGGAAATTTGGTTATGAATAATTAAGATTGGTAATTGTTGATTTTAAAAATTAGGAACTTTGAAGGACAGTTCTCTCATTCTACAGGCAATAAAACAGGTATAAAAAATTAGGTAACTAGTTAGCAGTGGGATCTCAACATCTGAGAATTACCAAGAAAGCTAATGAAGAAAAATAAGGCCAGACGGAAGCAGGAGAAATAATTTTTTAGTTTCTGCTTTTTGTCCCAGCAACGGCTCATTGTGTTAGAAGAAATATCACTTGGAGTCTTTTTGACTTTTAGAGGTTATTACATTAAAGAAGTAAGAAACATTATATAAAGCTGTGTCAGGAAGTTCAGTTATTTTGACCTCTTGAGTGTCATCTCTGTCTATTAACAGAATAGTCCCATTTTTACCATTTCACTTAATTCTTGTAAAAACTATTTCCTCCTAGTTCCTGGGTCTTCCTTCTGTGAGAGACTCTCATTATGATTTTGGGGGCAACTATTCCTGCAGAACTCGGTCAAAGTTGACAACTCGATTTCTTCTTTTAACCTTCAGCTTTTCCTACTGTTAGGCTGGGTCAGTTGTTAGTTTGCAAAACACCAGTACATGCGTACCCTTCTGAGTCCCCCATGCCCCTTCTGTCTCCTCTCTAACAACGTATTTATTTTTGAAAATAGTAGAGTGTCGTGATGAGTCTTGGGGTGTGAACATTTGTCATATGTCTTATGTCTTATATTTGTTGTCACCTTCAAATTTACCGAAGAAATTCAGTACAGAACAATTATTTTTAGACACTTTACCTAATCAAGTTGCAAATACTAGGAACTTATTAGAAGAAGCTATTCTAAGGAAAAATGATGACATTTAAAAAACATGAGCTCACATGAATGGTAATTCTACATTAGCCTGTTGTTAGAACCCGCCTTAGAAAGCCACATACAGCCTTGCCTGGAGCTGCTCTAATTCCTGGCATTCCGCCCTATCACAGTCTCTTGTTCTCCCGCCATTTTGTGTCCCCCATTCCCACTGAGCACTGTGACCTCCAAGCTTCATCCATTCAGAACTTTTCAGTCTATAATTTGTCTTCTGGCTGTTTGCCGTCTGTGTTAGTTTGCTGCGGCTGCCGTCACAAAGCACCACAAATTGGGTGTCTTAAAATACCAGCACTTTATTGTCTCACACTTTTGAGGCTAGAAATCTGAAATCAAGGCATTGACAGGGCGAGGAAGTCCCTCTGACGACACTCGGAAAAGGTCCCGTCTGTAGTCCTTTGGCCCGTGACAGCGTAGCTGCAAGTCTCCACATGTGTTCTCCCTGATTGCCTGTTGGACTGTGTCCAAGTCTCTTCTTTTTATCAGAGCATCAGTCTTTCTGGATTGGAGGACCCCACCCTACTCCAGTATGACCTCTTCTTAACCACTTCCATGTGCAATGACCCTATTTCCTACATTATATTACATTCTGAGGTACTGGGGTTTAGAACTTCAACATATGAATTTGGTGGGACACAGTCCAACCCATAACCACCAGAATGAGCCAGGATGCCATTGTCCCATAGCGCACTCAATGATGGTCCTAACAGCCTTCTAGTTTTTATCCCCCCCTTTTTTAATCCCCCTTCTTTGTCCCCCTTACACTGGACTACCAGCATATACCATTCTGGGTCTGGAATTAATGAGCATTTTTTGAGAAAATGACACACTCATGGTAATTAAATATTCATTACAAATGCGCACCTTTGAATGCATTTGGTCCCTAAATTTTCCGGGATATTATTTTACTATCCCTTCTCGGTGACTCTTGCTGACATTTTTAAATCTTTAAAAGGGGTTGTCTCTTACCTCTTGCCATTTTGATTCTCAATAGACTCTCGCTGTCCCAATTGAATGAATTGTTGGAAAACGAATGATTTTACCTTTGCTTCCGTACTGCTCTCCAGTCATTTGTTCAAGTGTTTTCTCCTTTGCTTCTTTCATCTCTCCTCCTCAGCTGATCCCCGTGTGTCAGCAAAATTTCTTCTATCATTAATCTGAAATTTTCATTTTCTTTGAAAGCTTTCCTAACTATGCCGTATTCTGCTCTTCTGTTTGTGACCAAACAACAACAAAGCCATTCAGTTGGCTCTTGATTTCCTGTCAGATATGGACTGTATCCTCATCAGTACCTTCAGTCTGTCCCCCGGTTATCTTTTCAGACCTCAATCCAGTTGAATAAGTAACATCGCAACACAGTATTATGGCATTAAGTATACCAGGCTCATTGCTGTTCTTTACAATGCATCGTGTGTTTGTTTCTCCTATTCTCTCCATCCTTCCTGGCCCAGATTAACTCCTCTAAAGTCATCACTGACACTTGCATTCTCTTAATGGCAATTACTTGATGCTGCTTTAGGAAATCTGTAACTTTTGTCCCATTTAACTATTGATATTTTTCATACACTGTCTTGCAAATGCATTGTCTATGTGTGTTAGCGTCACCAATTATGGGCTCTGTAGTAAAATGTCCTGCTGCGCAGCAAATTTAAAATAATAACTTCTGGGAATTACCATTAAAAATTGTTGACATACATTCCTGTGTATTATGAATTAGACTGTATGAATGTTCATTATTGGAATTGTGTCTTCAACTTTGTACATTATACTGCAAGCAATTATAATATTGTTGAATTAAGTTAAAATTGATACACTAATGTAGAATATACATTCTGACAAATAGAGACAATAATATATACTTTCTCATTCTTTGTTTTTTCATACATTGCTATTCCATTTAAAATATTTATCAAGACACTACTCTGTGTTTGATACCAGATACTCAATAGGTATAGAAAAATGCAATTTATTATATAATTTCATTCTATAAATAAATCCATAATGATAGCATTTAGAGCATTTGGAGAGCATACGTGACTTTATATTTAATTTTTTATTAACATATAATGTATTATTTGCTTCAGGGGTACAGGTCTGTGAATCATCAGTCTTACACAATTCACAGCACTCACTGTAGCACATACCTCCCCAGTGTCCATCACCCAGGCACCCTATCCCTACTCAGCCACTCCCCAGCAACCCTCAGTTTGTTTCCTGACATTAAGAGCCTCTTATGCTTTGTCTTCCTCCCGACCCCATCTTTTCATTTTTTCCCTCCCTACCCCCCCAACCTCCTACCTTGTCTCTCAAATTCCTCATATCAGAGAGATCATATAATTGTCTTACTCTGATTGACATATTTTGCACAGCATAATACTCTCTAGTTCCATCCGTGTTGTTGCAAATGGCAAGATTTCATTTCTTTTGATGGCTGCATAGTATTCCATTCACATCTTCTTTATCCATTCATCTGTTGATGGACATCTCGGTCCTTTCCATAGTTTGGCTATTGTGGAAATTGCTGCTATAAACACTGGGGTGCACGTGACCCTTCAGATCACTACATTTGTATCTTTAGGGTAAATACCCGGTAGAGTGATTTCTGGGTCATAGGATAGCTCTGTTTTCAACTTTTGAGGAGCCTCCATGCTGTTTTCCAGAGTGGCTGCACCAGCTTGCATTCCCACCAACAGTGTAGGAGGGTTCCCTTTTCTCTGCATCCTCGCCAACACCTGTTGTTTACTGACTCATTAATTTTTGCCATTCTTACTGGTGTGAGGTGGTATATCACTGTGGTTTTGATTAGTATTTCCTTGATTCCAAATGATGTTGAGCACTTTTTCATGTGTTTGTTGGCGATCTGGATGTTTTCTTTGCAGAAATGTCTGTTCATGTCTTCTGCCCATTTTCTTGATTGGATTATTTGTTCTTTGGGTGTTGAGTTTGATAAATTCTTTATAAATTTTGGATCCTAACCCTTAATCTGATATGTCATTCATGACTTTAAATTTTAAATTAAAACAAAAAAGTTTATAATTTTTTCTAGACATGCATCTAATTGAATGTATTTGTGAATTTTTATAACTTTATCTTGTATATATTAATGATTATTTTGCACGACCCCTCTACCTTCCCCCATATTTTTCTTTTAGTTTTTTATTCAAGTATAATTAGTATGCAGTGTTATGTTAGTTTCAGGTCTACAATATAATAAGTCAATAATTCTACATTACTCGGTGCTCGTCTCCATAAGTGTGTTCTTAAATCCCATCACCTATTTCCCCCATCCTCCTACCCACCTTCCTTCTAGAGACCATGAATTGTAGTTTGTCTTTGTGGTTTGTCTCTTTTTTCTCCCCTTTGTTCACCTGTTTTCTTAAATTCCCCATATTAGTAAAATCATATGGTATTTGTCTATTACTTGACAGAGCATGTTACCCTCCCATTCCATCTGTGCTATCAAGAATGGCAAGCACTCATTCTTTTTTCGTGGCTAATATTCCATTGTGTTTATATGCCCCATCTTTTTTATCGATTCAACTATGGATGGACATGTGGGTTGCTTCCATATCTTGGCTTTTGTAAATAATGCTTCCATAAACATAGGGGTTCATCTGTCTTTTCAAAGTTTATTTTTTAAAATACCAGAAAATTTTTGTGATGTTTGCATGTGGTCTATTAATAACCATAGCTTAGGACCCTGGTTGTAACATCATACTATTGGTATCAGTAGTCAGACACATTGGAAACCAGGTCCCTGTGTCAAGTCTGATGAAGGGACTCCCTAAGGGGATGAAAACGTAATTGTGATGGGTGGGTGATGCTTGGAAATACAGAATCTCTGGATTACACACCTGAAACTGATATACCACGGTACATTAACTAACTAGAGTGGAAAAGGGGAAAAAAAAATAAAGGAAAGTGATATAATCTAATGACCAGATAAATGCCACTAACCAAAGGAGAGCAAAACATCCTAAGAGTCTCATAAACTGGGCTTAATTAAATGATCATGTCCATTTCTACTGTACATCCTTTACTAGTAGCCTAAGATGACAAGACTCTGGAAATAGAACAGATTCTTCCTTTTGATTTGTCTACATATTTATTTATTTATTTAATATTTTATTTATTTATTTGACAGACAGAGATTACAAGTAGGCAGAGAGGCAGGCAGAGAGAGAGGAGGAAGCAGGCTCCCTGCTGAGTAGAGAGCCCAATGTGGGGCTCTATCTCAGGACTTTGAGATCATGAGCTGAAGGCAGAGGCTTTAACCCACTGAGCCTCCCAGGTGCCCCTTATTTGTCTACATTTTTTAAAAAGAGTTTATTTATTTATTTGACATACTGAGACCATAAGTAGGCAGAGAGAGGGCTGGGGTTGGGGGGAGCAGGCTCCCCGCTGAGCAGAGATCCCAATGTGGGCCTCAATCCCAGGACACTAGGATCATGACCTGAACAGAAGGTAGAGGCTTTAACCCACTAAGCCACCCAGGTGCCCCGATTTGTATACATTTTCATGTCTTAAAGGCCACTTGTGAAATTCACTGAAGTTATCAAAGACTGAATAATTAGCCCTTTCTCTCATCAACTATTATTAGAGTCATTATCAACCCTTTGCAGTGAAAAGTACAAAATGTACCAGTGGTTGGGCTATTCAAACATTTTACAGGGCAACATTATCCTATTAGGACAGTTTCCTTAAACAGGAGACATGTGAATTAACATGCAGGGACACAGAATTAAGCAGGCATCATTTTTTCATTTAAGGAGCACTCAAATGATTAAATTTCAGAGTTAGAAATTCATCCTTGTAAGTTAAACTTTAGCAGAATAATGGATTTTATTTTATAGCTGTCAGCTTGATTGACAAGTAGGGCCCGTCAAGTATGTTTCTCTTCTTGTAATTCAGGGGCACCTTGAAAATAGTTCCTGAGAGAAAAGAAATATATGGAGGGGGAAAAAAGGGAAACAGCCTTTCTGATTAAAAACATATTCAAGATAAAATATAGACATTTTCTATATCCTCTATGGTGCTAAAACCACTAGACTGGAAACTGTGTCAGTAGTGGGGTGATTGGTATAAATCAAATACTTCATTCTTACTTGGCAACCATTTATAGGACTGCATAATTCACTTAATTTTTAGTGGTGTCATTCTGTATTTTCATGGAGTTGGAACTGGTACTTTATTTTGTAATTGCAGGAAGGGCTTATCTTTCCTGTACAAGAATTCAGAATTTAAGTTTTGTAATAGCTTCCTGAAATAGTCACTATTTCATTGTGTTGTTAGTACTGGTACCTTTCGCCCTCTGTTTGCATCTGGCTGTCCTGTGCTGGGGGTCATCTCAGCCGTGTGAGCAGATGTCTTCATCCGCCACTTCCTCAGTGAGACTGAGAGACAGACAGACAGACAGACTTACAGCTCTGGAGCTTGTGCTCTCTGTGGCATTTTACTGCTCCGTGTCCTCCTGTCTTGTAGGAAGGATGGGAACTTGAATACTGTATTTTTTAAAATGAGATTTTTAAAATCTCATTTTTAAAAATGAGGTTTAGTTAGTATATGGTAACATTTACCTTTTAAAAGTTTACAGTTTGGTGAGTTTTAGTACACTGAATTAGTAGTCAGTGTGGTTCCACCATTTCTCTGGGATTCCAGAACATTTTCGCTGCCTCAGGAGGAACTCTCCTCACCAGCACTCACTGCCCATTTCCGCACCCTCTCCCTGCCTGACGACCGTTGATCTTTCTGTCTGTGGATTTGCCTCGCTCTGACATTTCACATAAGCGGAATCATACACTAAGTGGCCTTTTTGTGACTGGCTTCTTGCACTTAGCCTGATGTTTGCAAGGCTGATCTCCGTCTGCACTCCGTCTGTTTGTGGGGCAGAACAGGACTCCATCGTGTGGCTGGGCCTGCCACATTTTGTTCGGTCATTCATCCGCTGATTGCGGTTTGGGGTTCCTTTTTTGTTTGTTTGTTTATTTATTTATGTTATTATTATTTTTGCCACTATAAATATTGCTGCTCTGAACATTCCTGTACGAGCTGTGGTGTGAACAGGTTATTTTCAACTCTCTTGAGAACGTGTCTGGGGACACAGCTGCCGGCTCACAGGGAACTCTGTGACTTCTCGAGCAGTTGTCACACTGTTGTCCAAAGCGGCTGCACCATTGTGCATTCTGACCAGCGACATTAATATTCACTCATCCTCCCCAACCTTCCTCATTACTGTCCCATAAATGCCACATTTTTTAGTAAAAATTTCATTTAGCGCTTGCGTGGTCTTTCTTGCTTATGGATTTTGAGGAACTCCTAGCTTCTTTTAGAAGCGTACATTTCTTTTAGAGATTTAATTTGGTTGGTGGCTATTTTTTCAATCCTTTTGAAATATAATGTCACTCTAAAAATGGTGATGCTCAGTCTCTTCCGTAAAACTTTTTGAAGAAAGGCTTGTTGTGCATTGTTTAAGACGAGCGCTTTGGTGGTTCTCCGGAGAGCTGCTGGCGAGACTGCGGAGTGCGTTTCTTTACCTCACAGATACCGAACTTCCCCACCTGCTTTGCGAATAAGAGCACATGGTGATAGGATTTCAGTGTCTCTCAAGCTTCCTCTCCTGCACTTACAAAAACAGATCGAAGGAAACATATCCTTTCACACGGACAAACAAACAACAGAAACATTCAGGCCTCTTTTGTATTTTTCTTATTTCACCTTATTAGTGACAATAATAAGTAGACGGGTAGAGTCTCCCTAGAATATTTCCATAAAAATTTAGCTGCATGATAAGTACTTGGGGAAAACCGTGCGTGGTCCTTCCCGGCCTCTGAGAAGTATTTACTACTAAATGTCAGCGCAGCTGGCAGAAGTGTGAAGGTAGTTGGACATACGACTGCTTTGAAAGACAAACAGAAGACCCTTTATCAGTGAAGTTAGCGCAGGTTGGATCCTGGAAATAGATGACTTCTCAGGTTGCTTCCAAACTTAGTGCTTGATAATTCTGGGTTGAAATGCAGATGTCATGGCGCGAGTTCCTTGCAAGAGGAGTCTGAGGAAGACCTCGGGTGTAGGTGGTTGGTTCGGAAGGTGCTACTCGGGGTCAGGAATGAGAGTAGAGAAAGAAACTGAGAAGAAGGCAGAACGACGTAAGGTTACATTTTCAAGGTTGCACTCCTGTGAGTAGTGTGGACTGAATTCTGCTGCGCGTTCCCCGCAGAGGGCACAGGGAATGCCTCTGAGATTCTCTGTCTAGGGAAGGGCAGGCAAAAGCATAGATTCATGGTCTCCATCCCGCAGGGCCCGAAGGTTACCCCAAGGGCATGAATTCCCTCTCACTTCCAGGCTGCACAAAACCACCCCAGTGAACAGCACAGTATTAGAGAAACTTCAGAGGAAAAAACAAAACAGACATGGATAGGTGTGAGGTTAGCAATGCAAAGTGAGTCTCAGAGCTTCTAGAATTGTCCACTAAAACTACCGCTGACCTCAGTGGTGGTCCAGAGGCTGCAAGGCAGGGCACTGGAGGGATCTGATAGGGATTGTTGCTGATTCCACAGCACAAATGAAAACTTGACACCCAAATAACACCTAAAACAACACATTCCAAATATGTTTTTTTCCTATGAAAAACAGTAAGAACAAAACATAAGTCATGAATCTACTGGGCATACAAAGACAAATATTTATTTAACAATGTATACCTTTAACTGTATACAAAGCAATCTTAATATGTTCTGTTCTGTACTGTGCTGTTATTTTGTTCTGTTTTGTTCTTAATTTCAAACATGCAGTTCATAACTCTCTAAATTAATTTTTGAAATTAACCCATAGTTTGGAAAACACTGGCTGAAAAGATAATTAAACTAATTTACTAAGAAGTTAAAAAAATTGCAAGCTAGTATAATAAAAATCATTAGAACTGGAGCCATATACAAGGAAATTTTTAGAAATCAAGGTCATACTATCAAGGTCAGTTAAAAGAGTAGGCTGAATTCTCAAGAAATTAGGAAATAGGGTTGCTTGGGTTCATGTTCCATGGTTCTAAATTTCATCTGTCAGTGTTTCAGAATCTATAAATGTGGAAAGAACATCCAGCTCCCTCGGAGAACGAACAGAGTGGGAACACAGAAGGGCTGAATAATGAGGTGCTGTGTCTCCTGTTTTCTCCCTCGGCTGCTTTGTTTCCTGCTGTCCCAGTGCATGTGTATACAGGAGGAGACATCTTGCATAGGGTGCGTAGGTCCGTGCATCTATTCACAGCCAGCTGTATGCTGCTTATCCCTAGAGCCGGCTGGTCTATTACCTCAGGATCCTTTTGCATTTTATGTTTGTTTAGGTTTATTGTTTTGACAGTTGTCATGTTTTAAAGCTTCTCTTGTCCTCTCATAGAGGAAGAGCTTTTAGTCTCATAAGAGCAGAGCTCTATTATCATAATCACCTTTCAGAAAGGAGAAAATTACCTGTAATTTTTATGCTCTGAAGGTGTATCATCATAATTCAACCACCCACCTCACCCTGAAAATCAAATGGTGCTTTTCTTGAAAAAGAAACTCCTTCGTTCTCTCCTGTTTCTTCATGTTCTTTGGAGGAAACGAGAGATTGAGAATCTGGGAAATCCCACCAAGCTTCCGTGAGCTTCGCGTGCCTCTGCTCGAGGTCAGCTCTTGGGATTAAGAATATCGCTGCTGTGGGCTGGGGTGCCTGGCTGGCTTGGTCTGTCGGGCGCCCAGCTCTTGATTTCAGCTCAGGTCGTGATCTCGGGGTCATGGGGCTGGTGGTGATAGAAACGGAGATCTCCCTCTGCCCCTGCCCTGATGTTCCCTGCCTACACACCCTCTAAAAAAAATTAGGAAAAAAAAATCGTCATGGGAATCCACAAGGAACAACAGTTGTAACACATTCTAATAAAAAAACACTGTTAAAGGGGGGATAGGAACCCTCACATCAGCCGTGACCTTTCCATAAGGTCTTTCACATATAGAAACAACACCTTTGCTGGTGTAGACAGTCCCTTTCAAAAGCTCCCCCACCAGCACTCCTGGAAATCCATCTCCTGGGAAATGAAAGATAACAGATGGATACACGGGTGTGCAGGCCACACAGCGCCAGTGCGGGCGCGATCACACACACACACACACACACACACACGCCACTAAATATGCACGTTACTTATCAGTATTAAGACCTCACAAAATTCCAGTTGTAATTGATTATTTCTAGTGTTGGAGGAAAAAAAAAAAGATTGGTGGGGGGAGGGGAGGCACCTTTTACCACTTGTTGCTGGATGTCCTCTGCAACTGGGATCGCACGTGTTTCTAAGAAGCATCTGTAGTAGGAACCCTTGGGCAGGTGTTGCCTTCTTCACCTTACAGTGCCTCTGCCAGTACAGCTACCCTGAACCTGACTGCCTATGGCGTCGTCTGGGTGTCCTTTGAAACTCGAGTTCGGTCATGAAGTGACTTCGGGAGGGGCCACCCACTGCCTGAGCGTTTGTGAAGCAGGAGGGCATTTTCGAGATTCTGACCAGTCTCAGGGTGAAGAAGTTTGACTTTTTAAACCTAGTGTTTCCCAAATATATTATTTCATAAACCATCCTTTGAGATCTTGAAAGACAGTGCTTATTTGCATAATTCAGAATGGAAAACAGGGTTGGAACGAGTGCCATTTTGTTTCTTCCTGGGTGACTTTGCCATCGCTTTTTCTACAATGCTTTCTTATCTTCAGTTGACTTGGAAACTTTCTCTTCCCTTCGAACAACAAGCCTTCCTCTCCTGGATCACTGCTCTACTGTACCGCCCCAGTCTACTTCAGTGCTATCAGCTATAAACGCCACAGCCATGGCCATTTGTACATGTAGATTTGAGAAGTTCTGGTATCCATTCCTGATTCTTGTCCTTTGATTCACTCTGTGTGTCAGTGTGGCTTTTCACGCGCTAGCGGAGTGCACGCCTCCTCTGCCTCCCCCCCCCCCACCAGCGGTCCTGGATCACTGTGAACGCCGGACAGACTTCGGGTGCTGGAGGGTGAGGGGCTGCAGTGCTGAGAAGGCCAACAGGGAACATAGACGTGTGTCTGGCTGTTTCCTTACTTCGATGATGATGGTCTCCATTGATGCGATCAGACGTCGTCATCGCCATCACCATCATCATCTCGTTAGTGGGAGGACTGGATGTTGGTTGACAGCTCACTTCATGCTGAGCATATGTGAGAACATAGGTCAGTGTTAATTTTCTCAAGTTCTCTCGGCGCCCCCATAAGGTACACCTTGCTTTCCTCTTTTAAGTAGGCTCAGATCAATAAAGTGACTTGCCCACTCGCATGGTGCTACATGGCAGAGCCAGAAACCAAACCTCAGCCATTAGAGCACAGAGCTCCCCTCGCCCACCATGACCTCCCAGTACTTACCACCCCTGAAGTGCCTGGTGCTGACATGCTCCCCGATGTCATTAGCTTGCCTCATGGTTCTGCTTTCCTGGGACCGTGCCTGAACTTGGAGCCAAAAAGAAAACACTTCCGTTCTTGAATCCTAACCACGGGGCTTAAGATGGAAGCTCACCGTGGCTTTCTCAAACGGATACTGAAGATGACTGTCAAAATAACTGAAAAGATACAATTTTGAAAATAAAGTCCCCGAAAAGGGTATCATTTAGAGTTACATTAGATGGTAAACATATCTTCTGGGCTCAAAATGCATCCCTTTGATTGTTGTTAGTGAAGAGCCGTGGTAGTGTTTAAGGAATGCTTGAGGAACTTCTTGGCGAAAGATAGAAATTGCTATCCAGATGCAAGAGATCACATCAACTATGAAGGGCCATCGTCGCAAGTACATATTAGGGCAGTCTTGTTGCACATTAGGCAACAAGACTTGTTATTTATTGAGTGTCTGTTGTGTACAAATGGGTGACTAGTTAAAAGGAAGTATCCATTAGCTTTTATTGTTACGGAATAAACAGTGACTAATGTTTATGCCATGTCATAAAAGGCATTTTAATATGAAAATCTCAGCCAACTGAAATACTGGTATGTAGCAAGAAGGGATAATTAAAATAAATATTTGATAAGATTTTATTGTTTAAAAATGGGATGCAATTTAATGAGGGATGTAATACACAGTGGTGTACTAAAGTGGCTAATAAATAACTATGTATTTTTGGGAGGAAGGAAAAACCAATTAGACAAAACATTTCTCGTGTATTTTTTAAAAGTGTGTGTGTGTGTGTGCGTGTGTGTGTCTACAACTCTCACTACACATTACCCAAGAATTGTGGAGTTCAGTAAGACCCTTTTAAGTACAGATATCATTAAATAAAAATACAAGAGCTAAATAATTTTTAATGTGAATATTGTATTCCGGTAGTTGCTAGTCCCACTTTCTGTGAACTGTGTGGGATGCGCAGCTCTATGCTGAAAGCTCAATCTTGCCTTTACTTCTTACTTACTCTGTTAACTAGTGGAGAATAGAACTTACGTTTCTCTTTCCACAATCTAATCGTGTTTATTCTTTGTCTTTATGATTAACAATGTTTTAGCATTTTAAATAATTTTATACCAAGAGGTTTACACTCAGGAGCTTACCAAGAACAAGAAAATATTTGGTTGGACAAGCTTTTTGGAAGCATCAAAGTGGAAACATAATTTAAAAAGTAGAAGTTTAAGGACAAAGAAAAGTCAATCCTGATCCACTTTTGACAATGTTAAGTACATACTGAGATGCAGTTTTTTATGAAGTATGTAATTAGCTGCTTTTCTGTGGACTGTGAAATGAGCTCTGCCCCGGCCCCCAGATCATCATTCTGTGATGACTAACATGATTTTCAAATGTTAAGGAGGTCTCAGCCGCCTCTGTTTTCACTCAGTAGTACAGGTTCTCAATTACTCTTCAAACAGCTCGTAAAACAGGCTCATTCTATGACATGACTAGGAAAGCTCTTCTACGCGCTCCCTTTCATAAGCTTCTCTTTCAAAAAGGCCTAAGAAAATGTAAGGGTCAGAAGAATAAGGTGGAGAAAGTGTACAAAATAAGTTAAATTCTTCAGGAAGGCAACAGATCTGATCATTAAAAACCAAACCAAACCCCTCATTTTGATGAACACACAGGGCAATATTTGCTAAATGAAAGCTTCCAAAGATTCCTACACGCTCACCAACTGCCTTGTCTTCAGTGCGCTTTTGGGGCCCGAGTGATTGCAAACCACATTTCCTCCACTTAATGCAGGAGTGGGTGATGGGTGCGGATACTCACCGTCTAAAACTGATGTACTTTGTTCATCCAGGGCTTGCTTGGTAGTTCAAGTCTGACTTAGTTTCTAAATTGGAACATGATTCATCTAAGATAGGGGGGAGAGTCTTAAACCTAGGAACATAAAAAAAAGGTAATCTTTCAGTTTCCAGAATATTATATTAAACTGTGGAGTTTTGTTTCCATCTCTGGGCATGTTCATAGATTTAATTCGTTTAATTGTGCCTTACTTGGGTGTGAAACACTCTTCTGAGGCGTGGGTTTCTGAATGGAAAGGGTCTTGGTGTATATTATGAGAGGAACCAAAGATTTAAAAAACATGAATGACTTTCTCTGATTTCAGTGAGCTCACAAACTAGTGGGAGAGACAGACGTATAAACCCATGATGATGTGTAAGTGGAAAATTAGTGTGTGGCTAACACAGGAGAGCTCAGGGAGGACCCAAATCCAAGCTATGGTCAGGGAAAACCCAGGTTCAGTGTTAGCACAGAGGGAACCGGGGGGCTCCGTGGCCAGGCTGAGGGCATGACTTTTTCCAAGCGGGGAAAAGACCACTCGGGAAGCAGTGTGGCTCGTCACTTTGAAGGGAGAACTCGAGAAAGAAAGATAAATTAGGAGATTTTTGTAGGAATCCATGAGAAATGATGCGAGTCTGAAGTAAAGCAGTCGTGTCGGAGGAGATGAGGAAGGGTCAAAACCGCATTGGACTCCGCACTGACAGCTGTCACTGTTGGATGAGACGGGGTGCGCGCGGGGACGGGAGAGGGCCCCCGGGATGCCGGCGTGGGGGGCCACCTGTGAGGGTGCGACACTGTGACCCTGACTGGAACCTGTCAAAGGCCAAGGACCGTTTTTATTTACTTTTCTTTATTATTAAAACATAAAGAAAAAAAAAAAGTAAAGAAAATTTGCAGGTTAACAGACAAATACCAAAGGAAAAAATACCAAAGGAAAGTTGGGTCTTCGTGGAAAGAGGACTTCTGAGTCTCCCTACGGCGAGCCGCCTCTGCTCACTTCACGCTGGAGTGGATGACGGGGCGGGCGCGGGAGAGGAGCGGCCGAAATTCCGGACGCCCGGTTGGCTGGTTTTTGTTTTCGTTTTGTCTCCACTTATTATCTGGTTTTGCTGAATGTATTTCGATAAGAACGTGAACTGTGGCAGAAGAGCTCAAACGACAGTCACTGGAAAGACCGTAAGTGCTAAGTCAGTCACACGACGCAAACGTGGGGGGGTCGTTTCTTCTTCTCAAATAATACATGTATTGGGTTAGCCCGAGGAGAGGCTACGGGCGGGCTTCGTCCATGTCCGTGTGTGCGGACTGTGTTCTTGAGCCCGGACACACTGCACAGAAATGAGTATCCGTCCAGTTCAGGAAGCGGTTCCCTACAGAAGGACTAAAAGGATTCGGTGCACAAGACGGTGACATTTTTATTTAATGGTAAAATTCATCATGTTGGCTGTGATTGTGATCGCACAAGGAGAGGTCCCATGTACTGCCGTGACCACAGTACATTTTTTTCTCCGTGATTATACGTGGCTGGTGCCAGAAGAGGCCCCACGTTTTGCCGAAAGCGTTCTGTTTCTGTCCTAAAGAGTAACTTGACAGCGGTACAGAGCTGCCACCGCTGTGTCCCTCCCAACCTCTGGTTCCACTTCCTTCTCTCTTTCTTCTAAGGAAACACCGTCTCTGATTCTTGAAAGCTCAACTTCTATGGTGGTTTTCTGTTTTTCCTCCTTCCTTCTCCCGCAACGTACAGTGTCCTCACACCTTGCCGGTCGCCTCGTTGCACAGCCGCGTTCACTTGGTGACAATGGACGACCTGTCACCGCCCCTGGGAGCGCCGGTGCGACGGTCCAGAGCTGCTCTGCCCCGTGCTCCGCCCCGAGCCCCGAGCCACGGTGGCGAGTGGGCACTTTGGACGTAGCTACTCCCAACCGAGACATGCTGTGAATGAAAAGCACCAGATTGCAGATGCTCGCTGTGCCCGGCGCTGTGACCGGCGGTCATTCAGCTGAGCCTCTGACTCGTCTTCTGCTCAGGTCAGGAGCTGGCTGGTTGTGAGATCGAGCCCCACATCGGGCTCCAGGCTCACTGCGGGGTCTGTCTCTCTCTCCTCTCTGCCCTTCCCCCCGCTTGTTCTCTTCCTCAAAAAACAAAAACAAGGGGCGCCTGGGTGGCTCAGTGGGTTAATCCTCTGCCTTCGGCTCAGGTCATGATCCCAGGGTCCTGGGATTGAGCCCCATATCAGGCTCTCTGCTCGGCGGGGGGCCTGCTTCCTCCTCTCTCTCTGCCTGCCTCTCTGCCTACTTGTGATATCTGTCTGTCAAATAAATAAATAAAATCTTTAAAAACAAAAACAAAAACAAGTACTTCCTATAAAAAAAAAGGAATATAACATCGCAGTTTTCAATTTGTTTACGCTTTGAATGGTTGTATTGTGGGTATATCAGGTTAAATAAAATAGACACTGACCTGCTTCTGATTTTTCATTTGACTACTAGAAAATTTTACATTTCGTATGTGCGTGCGTTGCGATGAATGCTGCTGGCATTAGAGAAGGCGCGCTTTTTGCTCTGAGGCGACAGAACTAGAGGCGAGGCGACACCATCGTCCTCATGTGGTCAGATCCACCGAAGGGACTGAAGAGGACAGTGCATCTTTGCTTCTCAGAAGCACCTGAGGAGGGGTTTTGGATCATCCTAAGAGCAAGACATCAGCATTTCAGTAGAGAAAACCTCGTGCCAGGAAAGGCCTGGTGACAAAAAAGGCTGCCGAAGTAGGTTCCTCAGGTTTACTGATCCCATCTCCTTAGAAACCGAACTTCCATCTGGGAAGTATTTCCAGGTCTTACCAGTGGCCCTGCTCAGCCGGTGTCTCCCTGGCCCTGCCTGCCTCCTGCCTCAGCTCTGCGGGTGAGGACGCAGGTCGGGGACGGCCGTCTGTGGCCCGTGGTTCTGTGGGGCTCACCTTGGGGTGTGGCTCCTAAAAGGAGAAGACCAGATACAGCTCACCCGACAGCTGTGGGTCACCCCGCCAGGGAAGGCGGAGAGGACTGGAGGACTGCTAGCCATGTGTCTCCTGCGAGTGAGGACCGCTTAGTGATCACCACAAAGTATCTCATGAGTGAGGAAGTGAACACAAGAAACAGAAATGTCATGTTGTTACTTTACCGGTGACCTGGGTACACAAACCCAACTCTAGGTACTTTGATACATAAACCATTTCAAGATGATTTGAAGAAAGACTATGAGTCTTAGTGATTGTTTGCAAATGATCCTTTGTTCATATTTTGGCAAAATCCTGACGTTTCAACATTCGAGCTTGCCGAGGAGTAGAGCCTGTGTGGTCAGAGAGGGTGACACAGATGAGACCGCGTGGACAGCAGTCGTTTGGCAGATGAGTCAGAAGAATCTGAGTCTGAACAGGAGGAACCCTTAGGAATAGTTTCCCCAATTACGTGGCTCCTCCTTTTTTTTAATGAGTGTGCAGAGAGAGAGAGTGATAAAAAATTCATCTCTAAGTGTGAAGAAATATTTTGGTATCTGTTGTAGGAAATTCTAAGAGATAAAAAAGCATTATGTTCTGGTTTAATTGCTTGTGGGTTTTTTTTTTCCTTTCTTAGTGGTACATAAACTAATTATGCATCTTATAATATATGGAGTCTTCAAATTCATGAAATACAGTATTTTTTTCCAGTCTGTTGTGAAAGAATGTAAGTAAACACATGAAGCCCCAAATAATTTCATCAGGTTTACAGGATATTCTTAGTGTGGCCAAATGCCGTGGCCAGCCAAGGGCAAAGCCATGAAGTGAGGAAAGTGTATCTTTGATTTGGGTTCCTTTTGTTCTTTCTCAAATGGAAAAGCAGGTCAGTACAACCAAAGGGCAAAGGATTTGGAGTGCAAAGACCCAGGTTTTTAGTTCTTGTTTCAATAATTGCTGGATTTTTGAACTGGTGTGGGTCATAGCCCCTCTGGGTTTTCTCTGGGGAAAATGATATACCCACTTTGTGTTCCTTAGAAAGTGGTTACATAAAAAGCACATCTGAAAGGCACTCCACAATATTAGTCACTATTACACGGTCCTTCTTTTACAGATAAAATAGGAACTCAGACTCAAAATGTATTGTTGTCTGTTCACACCCACAGTCATAACGCTGGGACCAGTCAATCTCCAGCCTGTATGTGGCGCAGTGTTTCAGTCTCCAGCACTTAGAGGAGAGCATTCTCAGAAGACTGACAGTGTTTCTGAGAGGTGCTCCTTGATTTCCTGTGCTGCTCATGTTAGGACATTGCTTTGCTAAGGTTCCTCCTCCTGGCCCGGCGTGCTCACTGTTTCCTTCTGGCTGTTGAGGAGACCAGGGTCCCCGGCCCCTTCCTTTACCAGTTACTGCCCCTTGCTGGCTCTCTCGTTAGGAAGCCATGATGTTTGTGCTCAGTATCTCCCTCTCTCTTTCTCGCTTTCTCTCTATCTCTCTCTCTCTTTCTTTCTTTCTTTCTCAGTATCTTACTCCCTTGGAGCCAGTCTTTCTGGGGCTTCAGTCTGTTAAATAGTTAACATTATAAAGTAGACTTTTTAAATCATCTCATTTTAATAGAGCTCACTACTTTAAAAACGATCTTGAAGCAGACTCTTTTTCAGTCTTAAAGAAGTATTCATGGAAGTGGGGAGATACTGCTCAAGGGGTATCAACTTTGAGTTATCAGAGGAATAAATTTAGGGATCTAACACACTGCATGGTGATTATAGCGGACAGTACAGCGTCATGTGCCCGACTTGTTGCTAAGAGAGCAGACCTGAGATGTCCTTATCGTAAGAAGGAGAGGGTAACCACGTCTGAAGCGAGATGATAGCTAATTGTGTGGCGGTAAATGCAGACGACCGGTTACCTTGAAGCTCCCCCGTTCTCTGTCAGTTGTATCTCAGTAATACGGCAGGGGGCGCTAGTGGTGAGATTGTCAGAGGCGGGAAGAGCATGGTGCCTTGGCCAGTGTTGGGGAATTAACTTGCTGAGGAAATAGTGCCTGGTGTCTTCCACCAACTTATTATAAGCCTTCCTTTAGTTCATTTATACCTTGAGTTCATCTTGCCTCAGGGGATTTAAACAGTCCCATTAAACATAGTTAATGTATTCATGTTCTTTAAAATGATGGCTTTCAAATGGTCTAACTATAAGGCATAGTAAAAATTTTACACCTTGACCCACAGCACACATATATGTTCACGTGGTATGTAAGGTGCGCATAATGAAAGCGAAAGAATAATAAAACTTAACTTTACAACTCACTAAAAGATTGGCACCAGCAGTTTAAAAAGCACTGATTTTTGAAAATAATTCTTTTGGCAAACTTGATCAGAAATATGTTTGGTAGCCTAGAAGTGACTTTATGGAAAAGAAGTATTTCAGAAAGCATTACAGTGCTAAAATGTAACAAATAATCTTAGATCACAGTCATCTGTCCCAGTTCTGAATTTTCCATTCCCACGTTACTTTTGTCTGAGGGACTAAATTTCTGCACATGATTTTGTAGCAGATAAATGAGAGACAGAAAGTAAGGATACTGTTTTTATCAAGTTTAGTCTATACGTTCTGCTCTCTGTGATCCTATCTTACGTTTCCTTCTTACTTGGCTAAAGGAGTCCAGGCTCTCTTACAATAGTGAGAAAAATCATTCATCCTAAAGTCAGAGCTTGAAGGGTTTCCTGCTCTCCATATTGGTTTTTCACTAAGTCTGACCCCATTAAACATTTCAGGGTTAGAGATAACATCTTTTTTCCTTAAAGGAAAAGCTTCATCATCATCATTTTTTGCCTAAATATTTTGCTGGCGGTATGGAAACACAATCATGATATCTGATATTTAATGTCATAGGTTAAGGATTGATTATTCCATTTTGTCATCATGAGCAAATTCAGCAAAGGTAGTAAGGTCTTGTGAAGCTAACTGTATGTACCTAAAACTGAAGACTGTGAATACAAAAATAGACCAGTTTGATTAAAGGAGGTTGTTCAGCCATTTAAGGAGTGACTTCTCTTCCTTATCACTTTAGAATAATATGCTTGATTAAGCCAGTGTAGAAAATACAGAAAGATAACTTCTGGGGATTAAAGGTACACATGGGCACAAGAAGATTACAGTCTAGAATAGGAACACCAGGCTTATAAAAATAATTGAAGTACAATGTGATCAATGAACCATCGAAATATGTACAGAGTACGGTGATACTAAAATATCATGAGAGAAGTGTCCAAAACATGGGTTCCTTACGCTGAATCTTGGAGGAATGTAGAGAGGAAATTATTCCAAAGGAAGGGATAGTTGTGGGAAACTCTCAAGCTGTTTTCCATCTTCCTAGCCTGGCCATAATTAACTGTGATGATGCTGGCAGGTATGACATTCTCTAAACTTATAAAAAGAGCTAATTTATCATTAAGGAGTCATTTTTCCCCCTGCTGGTTTTACAATGATTGGCTGGCTTGTGTCATTGTAGAAAATGGTCTCTAATTAAATTGTACTGAATTTTTTTTTTAAGATTTTATTTATTTATTTGACAGAGAGAGATCACAAGCAGGCAGAGAGGCAGGCAGAGAGAGAGGAGGAAGCAGGCTCCCTGCTGAGCAGAAAGCCCGATGCGGGACTCGATCCCAGGACCCTGAGATCATGACCTGAGCCGAAGGCAGCGGCTTAACCCACTGAGCCACCCAGGCGCCCCATGTACTGAATTTCTAAAGGGCAGTTTCCACTAAATGACTACGTATTTTTTCCCCTTAGGTTTCCTGAGCTTAGTCTCTCCCTGTGACAGAAGTAAGACCTTTTTACCTCTCAGTTTTCTGGCAAGGTTGCTTGTTTGCTAAGTCACACACCCAGCCCAGAGAAATGAAAAATCGTTTTAGTCATTAAGTTGGCAATGCTATTTCTACAAATCGGCTCAGAGCACTACAAGGAATTGAAAAATACTCAAGATCTGAAATGGCAAAGCTCAGAGTCTGTACTGTGTGATGGCGGTAGAGAGCAGAGAGCAGACCAGTCCTTCCCTCCTAACTTCAACCCCCCATATCAAAGTTTTTAATCAGGTTTTAAAAAATATAAAAACATGAATTTGTGGCAGCATGAGATTTTTATTTGCTTATTCTATGTCCATTAAGATGCAGATGTCATCAAAGCAGAGACCTCATCTGACTGTTTTTATTCCTATCTCTTCAATACATAGAACCTTGTGTAGCATATATTAAGAACCCCACAAATGTTTGGCTTGTGAATGAATATCTAAATGAAATAAACCTGGACTGAATGAATTGCACCTTTTCTTCTGGCAGTTATACTATTTATGAATAGGAAGACACAGTTATATTCTCAAAACCAGGGTAGAAGGAAATGAGCATTTTGTGATTTTGTTTTTCTTAAACATTGCAATGGAATTTTAGGTATTTGGTTCATTTATTCATTTAAAATTTGTTGAACACTTACTGTTTCTCACACAAAAATAAATGGACACAGTCTCTCTTCTCATGGAATATAGATTTCGATGGGTAGCAAATGTTTAAACAAGTTAAGTGCTATAATATTGATTCTTGGTATTTTAACATTTACATTCTCAGTTTTAATTATTCACCAGTGAGTACAGAGTAGGTAGACATCGTAAATATTTTCCCCTCTGTATTTAAATGACCCATGCTACACGAGTGGTCAGTGAGCTTGAATTGTTCACTATCTACACATTCACCTGGATTAATGTGTTGTGTCTCTTTTTTTAGAAAAGTTTTTAAATTAAAATTAAATTTTTTTAGGGTTGGGGGGAAGAGGGAGAGATAGAGTCTTAAGCAGTCTCCGTGCTGAGTGCAGAGCCTGGTGATGCAGGTCTCAGTCTCACAACCCAGAAATCATGAGCTGAAATCAAGAGTCTGATGCTCAACTGAGCCACCCAGGTTCCCCCTCCATTTTTTTAGATGGGGGAGGGGCAGAGGGGGAGAGAGAGAGTCTCTCCTTAAATAAACATTTTCGGGAGAAACTATTTTGACAATGTAGTATCGTGAATTTAGGGATTTCCAAAGATTTGTTTAGATTATGAAAGAAAGGCCCTTTTCATCTCTTCAGTAAAATTTTAAGAGTCTCCTGTCATATATATGTGGGCAAAGGAGAAGAGTGTAAAAGAACCAAGACACCAGAGAGGATGGAATCATCCTCTGCTGAAGGGTGGGAGGAGGGGAGGTCAAGAGAGCAGGGAATTCTTTATTAAGAAGGAATTTCAAATGAGTATTGAGGATTAAATAAAATTAATAGAAATTTCTCAGGTAGTTGAGGTATGGAGAACAATACAAGCAGAAGAAATAACATATACCAAATCCCAGAAAAGTGAATTATTCAGTGAATTTAGAAAACAGCAAAGCACAGGGTCTTTTAAGAGCAAAAATTACAAATAGTATCAGATGAAATGGGACCATTGTCGAGGTCAAGAAAAATACAAATTCTTTGCAAAGGGGTTTGGATATTATAAGTAATTTCAGTGTACCACATCTAGTTTCTGAATAGGAGTTATTTTTCTTTTTAAGAGATCTGTGATATTTTTTCCCAAAAGTGTTACAGTAATTTTCCTCTTGTGGAATTCTTTTAAAATGGCTGGGGCAAAGGAACAATTCAAAAATGTGACCCTTGTGCTGTGTTTAGTAGATTGAACATTCTTCTGAGGCTTAAGAAATTAAGAATGTATGTGGTTTCCTTCCAAGATCAAGAGACGAAGGTCATCTAATTGAGAAGCTCATGTCTTCCATTGCATGTTCTCATCTTGCAGATGTGGGGAAAATGCCAGTGGCTGGATTTTTGTTCGCCAGATTCAGTGAGTCTGGTTCAGGGGACTCTGAGCAAGGAAACTCTCCAGATGGGCTTTCTCAGGACATGTCTTGAATTTGGTCTCCCATTGTCAGAATGGGTCCCCAAGTCCTTGCTCACACAACATGGTTGTCCTTCCTACCTGTCGTCTTCTTTCTCCAGAACTTGGGCAGCTCTACTAAGGGACTGACTCTTATTTTGAGAGATTTTCTTTATTATCAAAATCCCCTTTTTTTCATTGCCTGAAACTTTATTACTTGAATCCTCATGCATCACCGACTTCTTGGTTTTGTCCTGCCATTTTGCTCTGATCTACGACTTCTACCTTTGCCTGCTCTACAGCTTCAGACCCTTGACTTGGATTCAGATCTTTGGCTTTACTTTGATTATGAATCTTTTCAATATTTTTGTTCTTCAAAACTGTTTAAGTAGCTTATTTTTTTTTCTTCCCCCATGGTTCACTGGTCAATTTTCCAAAGCCAAGGCTTCTAGAACTGCTTCAGAGCTAGTATCTCCCATTCAAATCTAACTTGTGCTTAATGATCCCATTCAAATCTTCATCCCACCCAAAGGAAGGTCTTCTTCCTTCTTTAGCCTTATTTCAATCCCTGACACCCAGCACACTAATCCAGAGTTTGGGGCATCCTCCCCTATAATTCTTCTTTTATCCTTACCTGTATTCACTCACCAAGTCCTGTCAGTTGGCCACCTACCCATCTCTCTAAGAAGGCTCTGTGTTTCCATCAGCATTATCACTCTCACATTTCACAAAGAACTCCTTTAGCCTATAGTCTTTGTGGCTTAGCCAGAAGTCTAAACTCGTTTTCCATCCTGAGGCCCATATTAATACTCTAAGTCAGAAATATAATATGCCAGTGTACAACTTGAGTTTTGCTTGTTTACCTAATACATAAATATTTATCAGTCACCTGTTTGTAAGACTGATAGAATTGAGTCTCAGTCTCTGAGTGGTTTTCTGCAGTCCTTGTCATACTTAAAATGCACAGCCTGGTCTGTCTGCCTGTCGAAACAATGGGAATCATACTGGACAAGATATGCTTTTATTTGGCTTTTCCCCCCTAAAAGGTCCTGCATTGTCCAGAGGGACAGAATCTGGTGTCAGAAGCTAGGGTCCACTGCTGTCACTGTGATATTCCCTGGACATTCAGGCACTTAATGAAACATGCAGATGTCTCTTACCGACTACCTATTAAGTTCATAATATAAATAGGTATCTTAATATTTCCGCTGTTTTCTTCAGAGTACTCTGAAATGCTTCTGATTCCTTTCGGGGAGAATATAGTCTTCATTAATATTATGACCGAAAGTAATTACCTATTGAAATGTGTTATTTTATACTAAAAAATGATATTCTACCATGGCTTGATTTTTGTTTTGATAATACCCTTTTCTAATTAAAATAACTTAAATATACGCATACATGCACACACACACACACGTGTGATTAAAATTGCAGTTGTTTGGTATAATTTTGGTAATTGTTAATTATCTCCGTCCCCTGCCATACGCTAAACAGACATCACAGCCCCATACAGCGCTCACAGGCAGCCCTTAGATCGTTCCACAGGGCGAGTGCCTTTGCTCGGATACACTCACGTAACCTGACTTGGTTACTTCTGTTTACTCATGTGATTGTTTTTAACTTGGTAAGAGAAGTAAAGTGAAAAGGAGTGGAGGAATACCTTTGGCAAGTTTCTGACAAATTATTCTTTACTTAGATCCATTTTTTTAAGGACATTTCTTTTATGAAGAGGAACAGTTGAAGGAAACAAAACACATTTCAAATATCTAATTCAGAAGGTGTAGTAAGATTCTGAAGTATTTAAAGAAACGATTTATTCATATTTTACTTCAGTATTTATTGAGCTACTACTATGTGCAGGAATGTTTTAGTAGGTGCTGGGGTGGAACAGAGAGCTAGACAGATGCGATCCTTGTTTTCCCAGATTTAGCACCAAGCAGAGAAGACAGATAATGAAAAAAAAAATTAATAAAATGTAGTAACTGTTAGGGGAAACACTGGGACTACAGTTCATGCCAGCGAGCCCAATCTTCCCGATGAGAGGCTGCCTGGGAGAAGTGACGTACGGGCTGTGGTCTGAAAGACGAGAAGCCATCCGGAGAGATCCAGAATTAAGGAAAGCAGAGGGAGCACTTATGCACAGGCATGGGCCACAGATGGTGGCTAAGCTGGGTGTATGAAGAATGGGAATGACCCCAGAGAAGTGGGAGAAGGGAGTCAGATCAAGAAAGAACTAACGATAAAGGCCGAGGGGAGTGAAGTCAACTTGGTGTTTTTAGGAACCTGTAGGTCACTTGGTACTATAAGAAAATATATCAAAAGAACTATATATACATATATTTTATATATATGTGTACATATATATTATATATATAGTTTTATAAAGTCATAAAGTGATAAACACAAAATAACAATCAGAAATCCTTTATTTTTTTTTTAAACTACAAAATGGTTTGGTTCACGCTACCGAGTTCTTATCCTGCATTTCATGTGCTCAGAAAATGGATTCAGAACAAATTCATAAATACTGTTCTAGGAATTCTGTGTGTGAAGAGATTCCCTATAGTTAGCATTGTGTGTGTGTATCACACGCGTGTGCACGTGCACACACACACACACACAGAATTTGCTCTTTGATGACTAGCTTTGTATATATTCTTCATTTATCATTACCTTTTTGAAGAAAAAAGTTTCCCACTCTTTTTTCTTTTGCTTGCTTGGACGGCATCTAATTAGAAGCAAATATTACAAAACCTTTCATTCCAAACCTTAGAGCTTTCTCTCAAAGCCCAGGTTAACAGCAGAGCCCTGGTTCGATGAGCTGACTTACTCTAGTCCACGGACTCACTGATTCGTGAGAGCCTGTTTTCCTTAGATTTTGTACGAGAGAAGACCATCAAACATAAAAACATCACAGCTGGACTGAAGCAGCCCAAAAAGAACAATTTTGAGATTTGAGTAGTAGTTTTAGTTCCAGTTGCTAAGCTTTTTATGTTCTTTTTGCGGTCATTCTCTAGTTCCTACTCATTTTTAGCCTGATTTGCGATGATCTAAAGATGCTTGTAAAGTTCTGAAATGATGTTACTTTATCAGTCACTAGACTAAAAAGACAAGCAGAGGCAGGACTTAGATATAAAACACTGATTGAAGGTCCCCTGTTTAAAAGATGCTTTTCATTTGTAGTTTGCAAATATTGATGACGGACACAAAGATAAGTAAGTATCCAGTAACTTGAGTGGTAAAAATGCACTGCGGTAAGTTATTCAAGGAAAGAAAGAGTGACGTTTGTGTTCAGTGTAGAATTTCCTCTCATTCATTCTTCTGATCCGTTCACTTATTCAGTCAACAAACTTTTAAAGATTGTGTACTAAATACAAAATTCAGTGGTAGATGTTGAAGATACAGATGTGGTTTGCAACTGAAGGGAATAGTAAAGTAAATGGTTCTCAAATACTGCAGTATCCATGCCTCTTTCAAAAAGCTGATAAAGACGATGGATATAGCAGACATGCACATCTTGGAGACCTGTGGTTGCCTTGAAGGTGACCGTTGGACCCCTTGGGATCAGTGAAGCCTGCGTAGTGATTTCTTAATTTCTAGTTTTGTTCGTTGTTTGCATTTTGTCTCCCAACCCAAGGTTTATTTAAAAGAGTTTACCTTTAAAATTAATATTGGGCCAAATCTTCCAGAAACATCTCCAGTTGAGGGATCTGTGGTTGATATTCAGAAGCCAACCTGCTCAGTAAAGTGAGCGTGAGCGCCATCTAATGCCCACACGAAATAAACGTTGGTAACAGCCATAGTAACACAATGGGATTAGGGCGTGTAACATTTGTAAAGATTAATAAAAGGTTGTACATTTGCGCTGTTATCTGTGCAGGATCATACATGATTTAAACTTTAAAATAAACTTTTTATTTACTAACACTTCTGGATTTTCAGAATAATCACAAAGATAGTACAGAGTTCCCAAAACTCTATACCCAGTTTTCCCCCCAAATAGTATGGCACTATCGTTATAATTAATAAACTGACATGGATACATTATTATCAGCCAAAATCTATAATTTATTCATATTTCTTCAATTTTTCCTTACAGTCCTTTCCCTGTCCCAAGATTCCATCTAGGATAGCACACTGCATTTAATGGTCCCTCTCCTTAGGCTTAGTTATGATGATTGTTGTTATATTTGAATTTTACTGTAGCTTCCTGTTAGTTTGCAAAATATTTCTTCAAAGTTTTCAGAAGACAATTTTTGTTATTCCTTTGATAACACGTGTAAATATTTAAGCAGATTTTGTGGAGGTTTGTATAAATATAAATTACCCTTGTGCATTTTCATCTCTTGTAATGATGAAAAAAGAATAAGAAGGAGCAGTACCAAGATGTGATTATAAAGACTCATGCAGTAGAAACTGTAAGAATTCTGTTTCCATTTGGAGTGTAACCCTCACTAGCTATGTTCTTTGGCACACCACTCACACGTTTGCTTTAGTTTCCATATTTGTGGAATAAGGTCTGTGAACCAAGAAATTCCCCAGCACTTGCACTATGAGAAGATTAAAAAAATATTTTCCCAGTGCAAGTTATAATCCTAGTGTTTCGTATTGGATATGAGTGAAGATTTATTAGTATGCACCTATTAAGCCGATGCATTATCTCGATATTATAGATGAGAAAATGTAGAGAAGTAATTGCCCATGACCATTTAGCAAGTAAGCAATGGGTCAGATTCCCAGTATGACAACTTCCAAAGAGACAGCACCCCTTTCCGAACCCATAACCCTACAGTGCTCTCCATCCCCGCTGCCGTGCTTACGCTAGGCTCCTCCAGTGACCAACGCTCCAGGATGAGATGGTTTCTCTTTATAGTTCTTTTGCCACTCGCTGTGTGAAACTCCATAAAACGCCATATATGAGCCTTTGTCTCCAACCTACTGAAAAGCGTTAAGTCTGAGGCATATTCACAGTTCTACTCTATTGGCTAATTTTTAAAAAATATTTTATTTATTGATTAGAGAGAGAGAGACAGAGAGAGAGAGCGAGCTCATGGTGGGGGAGGGGCAGAGGGAGAAGGAAAGGAAGACCCCCTGGTGAGCAGGGAGCACAAGGAGGGGCTCGATCCCAGGACCCTGAGATCCTGACCTGAGCCAGAGGCAGACGCTTAACTGATTGAACCACCCAGGTGCCTCACTATTTGCTGACATTTTAATAAAACATGTATTTTTAGTCTTTTCAAAAGTCTTCGAGAGATACACAGGAATACTGTCTTCTGGAAGCAAGATGAAATATTGTGTTTCCTTTTCAAGGCTGCATGGAATTAGTGTGCGTGTGAATCTTGAAGGCTCAGGGCGTGAGCTGGGAAGCAGGGAGGCCTCTGGAGCGACCAGGCTCCTGTGGTACTGATGACCCGTTAGTGTGTGTGAGAGACGTAGCAAGTCCAGAGTTAAAAGTCCCAAGACCCACATCTTATTTCGAACTCATTACATCAGAATCTTGGGAAGCGAGAACCAAACAGCAATTTTAAAGTGCTCTAGTTGATTTCGAAGTGTTGCCAAGAGTTACACATTGTAACTCAGGAGTTGGTTACTTTCCTTTTATTTGGGGGTAAACTTGTCCTTGTCATCAATTCTTACAAAGGAGAAAGGTGTGGCTTACAAAAGAGGATAATTAGTAAAGATTTTTTACTGAACACATCTATCAAGTGCATTTTTTCTATCTCAGACATAGAACTTTTGAGATGTGAAATGAATTAAATTTGGCCTAAAGAAATTTGATTATCAGCAGTAGGCACGGACATCACAATATAGTATATGCCATTTCCTCATAGAAGAACTGGGTTTTAAGTAGTATTTAAGTGGAAAGTCATGTATCTGCAAATTTTGTTTTTAATTTTTTTAACAATAATTTTAATATCTAGAATCTGAAGGTGGTATTTATTGACCACAGGTGTATGTTTTTCTTAAATAAGATTCCTATCTTTGCTTAACTTTGTAAGATCTGAGGTTCATTGAAGTGAATAAAGTCTTTGTGTCCTTCTTGTCCTCCACAGTGCCTAGCAAGTGTCCGAGATGGAATTGTTAGGTGAGGACTTTGGATGAGAGAGCGGGGCACAAAGGGAAAGGAAGAGATGGGAGCTGAGGAAGGAATGAGGAGTGGAAGAGGGCAAACATGGTCTCACATTTTGCATTTTTTTTTTAATTTCTTTTCAGCATAACAGTATTCATTGTTTTTGCACCACACCCAGTGCTCCATGCAATCCGTGCCCTCTCTAATACCCACCACCTGGTTCCCCCAACTCCCACCCCCCGCCCCTTCAAGATCCTCAGGTTGCATTTTATAATTCCTTTAAGGTATGAAAAAGCAGGGGTTATTTTCTATTCTTTGAAATTGCGCATTTCCCAGGTTACTATCAAAAGGGCTCAAACTTCGGGATATTTTTGTTGAAAGGAAAGTAATTCTATTGGCTGACTTTGGTCCTTGGTCTTGAGAATAAGATATACATAAATAGATAAAAATAATAAAAATAGAAATAAATAAAAAAATATAGTTTAGATGGTTTAATTTATAAATTGATAAATACACACTCCATGCTGTTAGAATTCTTTGCTAAATCCCATTATCCCATTTCTACATATTTAAGCTTTTTTAAAATAATTTTTTTGAGTCCACAATATTGTAGTTTCTTGTAGACTAGAAATTTGCTCCAGATTATCTGTTAAGATCTGCATTTTGACAGTAAATGATTTACATCAGTTAACAGAGAGAATTAGTAGCAATACTTTTTAGTAGTAGTCTTAAAATAGAAGCTTCTAAGAGCTTTGACGTTTTAGCAATTTATAGACTTTGTTGGTTACAAACGAAACCATTAACAAGGAATGCCTTTATGATATGAGAAATAAATTTCAATCTGTGTGATTAAATAGTAAAGATGTATGTAATACAATGATTTGGTTAATGTTATGGATATGATTAGTAGAGTGTTTCCTTAGCATCCTGGATAGACGGCCAAGGATTGGATGTTTCTTAAAGAAAAAGGTTTTGAATTATTTTCCGCATATTAGAATGAAAATCAAATGCTGGTAGAGAATAGTATCTATCACTTTCTCAAATTTCTAAAATATTCCTTTTAATTCTGCTTTTGTTATTATAATGAGCAGTTCCTTATGTTTTTAATTACAATACTATGTGAAGTAATGTATCTTGTCCACATTTCTGGCACAAAATGGTGTGTTTCTCAACTGCAAAATTATATGTTATTCCTAAATATAGGCACATTTAACTTAAATATGTCAGTTGATTTAAATCAGGTTCTCCCTTTAAAAACAATTCTTAAAGCATTTTTTTCTGCACAAAGATCAACTTTCAAATTCAACTTAGAGGCCTATTTAATAATAAATCTCCTACAAGTTCAGTCAAATTTAAAATATTAGGCATCCAGTGTATTTAAATAATCACAGTGGTTCTTGGTACACAGTAACGGTACACAGTAACGGTATCATAAGGTGGTGGTGGTGCTGGGCCATATTGCTGAACCCCCTTCACAGCCTCCAGTAACATGTTCAGTGGTGTCTGTTGGAGGATTCCAGGCATGCCCTCCTAATCATCTCTGGTAAGGTCCTGTCTTTCCCCTCAAAAGCACATAAACAAGATTACAAACTCACTTTCTCCCCTAACTCGAAAGGACCTATTATTTGAAATGTCACCATTTTATTTTATAGAAGTAATTCTCTTTCTTGTGTCTGAAGTTATAGGTTACCATACCGATGATGGGAGCCTTTTTTGGGGAGTAGGGGGTCAAGTATTTTCTGTAAATTGAAATTTGTCTATGAATAGTACTTCTGTGATGTTTAAACACAGTAAGACATTTTTGCCCAAAGTGCTGTTTGTTCAAGTATATGACTTGAGAATGCGACATCCTGACACCACCATTTGGAGGCTGAGTCCCCTGATAGAAGGGAAAATGCCACATATCGACAGAGATTATTTCTCCCTGTTTTCTTGGACATGGGGTAAACAAGGAGAAGTTGTTTAAAAAAAAAAAAAAACTACCTACGTTATATGAGTTGATTCTATTCTGCCTAAGAATCTTGAGCTTTAAAATAAGAATTTAAAACATTAATTGGTATTTTCCTGTCAGGGAGATAGTGATTATTAATAAAAACACGATAAAAATGTGAAGATCAATTTCACTTATCTCATTTTATTAGGGAAGGGTATATTTTATGATAAAACTTATAATGCATGGTAATATGGTAGAAGGATGAAGTACTTGCTTCCCTCCCCATTTCCTAATCATGTGAATCATGATTTTAGTGGCCTGACTATTCAAACAGTTAATTAACTATTTTTAACAGCTTAAAATCTTAACAACATGAATCTAAGAATAAAACTTAAATGCAGACATGAGTAAACTGCTAACTGGCATTTTCTACCAGAAGTCTTGGTTTTGTTTTGTTTTTTTTACTATAGACCTTCTGTTTGAATGTGGACATTCTGTCTTGCTCAAATAGGACTATTTCAACACAAACTGGTATTTGTTTAATAACTTGCTGGCTCGGAACTCATGTTAATCATGGTTTCAGTTGGATTTGGACATTGGGGAATTAGTAAACGTATTGACTGAATTATAAACGGGTCTGTAGCGTTGCCTTTGATGCCGTAAGCAGTGTAGTTGGGTACCGTGGCGTATGGGAAGAGAACTGACATTTTTGGAAGTGCTGACTGTGGGCTAATTGCTCTTTTTCATTGTGCTCCTCTGAACTTCAGTTTATTTGTGAAATGAGGAGCCAGACTAATGAATCTGTTGCTGTCTTCCAACCCAAAGATTTCTGTTGACTAAACCAGGGAGTTTTGGCTAACTGAGATTGAACTACATAAGCCTTCTATTTTTAGGAGTCATGGGAGAAATGTCTAAAAATGCAGTTGTGTTTGTGCCTCAGCTAATGAACGATCGGTACAGTATTATAAGAATAATGGCATTTTTTGATAATTGGGGACTTTGATGTTTCCCGGGGTTGTGTAGTGTTTCACACATACAGGTGCAGGAGGCGGGGTAACAGATATCCTAACCTCAGGATAGATCCAGAAGTTACTGTGTTTCTCAGTGATTCCCTAGGATAAACACTATTTTTTCTTCTTCGTAAGTGTCCTCTAAAAAGTGAGGTCTGGTGTTACACATCAAAGCTTTGATCTGATACATGCATTTATTATTTTGCATGTGTGCTGGTCTTCTAAGTATCTATCAGTTGCTGGAAGTCTGTTCAGTGCAGGTTTTCTCGGACTCCGCACTGCTGATACTTTGGACTGGAAAATCCTTTGTTGTGGGGAAGCTGTCCTGGGCATCCCTAGCTCGACTGAGCAGATGCCAGTAGCAGCTCCCCATCCCAGCAGTGAAAATAAAAAAATGTCTCAAGACATTGCCAGATGTTGACTGAAGGGCGGAAATGTCCCTAGGTAACGACCCCTGATTTAGCGCGCAGCCCCCCCCCCCCCCACTTTAGTTAGGATACAAAGTTAGGAGGTACTGGGCAGATAGATGCTGATGGTACTGAGTGGTTAAATTATTTAAATAATGTTAAAGCTCTTCAAAGTGAATCTATATTCCTCATTGAGCATTAAATGTGTCTATTTTGTGTACCTTCTAGATGTTCTTGATATACTCTGAATGAGGCAATCACTTATTTCCTTAGATAGGCAATAATTCCTCGGAAATCTCAATAAGTTGTCAGAGGAGATGCAAATTAAAAGAGTCTGATGATTTCATTTGTAAGTTCCCATGAGATCCCCTTACTTCCACAATTAAATAATTCTCCGAATTTCATTTTATTATATGGTAGAGACAAGGACAACAGGTCTGTGCTCTTTGTGTGGTTGTTGATATGTTTGTGCATGTTGTCAGTGGCCTTCTAAAAGATAATTTTTTAAATGACCACTTCTCCATCCACCCACCCCAAGATATCAGGGTTTTGATGATGAACATTTTTCAGGTTATAATAATTCTCATTTTGATAATTTGGTTTAAAAAAACCCTCAGGTCTTTTGAAAGGAAGCATTGGTGGAACCATATAAGCTTTCCATGTAGTTGGTGTGGGGTATGGAGTCTTTTTCTCAAACAAAAAGCACAGAATAAAGAGGCTGTGAGATGTGTCAATGTGATATTCACTTCTTTTGGCCTCCTGCTTAAAGGGACCAGTACAGTGATTATAGGCCCAAACTGACAATCTTTGTATCTGAGGTCTGAGTGTTTTTCAGGCAAGCCTGCATTACACAGGGAGCTTAATATAAATAGGTCTTGTAAAAGCAGAAAGAAACTTAAAGAAATATAATAATATTGCAAAATCCTTTGCTAACTTTAGAGAAAGGTGGTTTATAATTATCTTGATTAAAAGGACTATTATTACTCAGCATTTTTTTAACCTTTTTAAACCCAAATAGATAGTCACTTATCAGAAACAGGCCTACATTTTTCAGAAAGATAGGCTTCTTAAAAAAAAAAAAGTATTATCTAACTTCTCCCATTTAATATATAATAACAGAGACTGGATTTATACTTCTACCTTAAACGATTAAAAATCTGGAGGAAAAAAATATAGTAGAACAGTGTATGACACTGGCCACTGGACAGTAGAAAGCAGTGATCCCTGAGATAGGAAACAAATGAGATGAGACATACGATTTTCCTGATTTATTGCTTTGGGAACATCCGGGCTGTGGTGCAAGGAGAAGCAAACCAGGAGGCATCCAATGAACTCCTGGAGTGGAAGAGACAGAGCTGAAAGTCTGGGGAGATCAGAGAAGTCAGAGGTCACAGACAGAGTACCGGCAAGGAGAAAGTTGCACAAAAACCACAGAGGTCTTGCAGAGTCTCCTATGTGTTCTGCACAGCCCTGATTACTGTTTGCATCTGAGGAGACCACTGAGTCCAATAGGGAAAAACACCTGGAAGGATTAGAGCAAAAGGTTCTTGGCATTCACACAGGACCTGGGGGGAAAAATGCTTGTTCCCATCAGTAAGACGGGAGTACCTCTTAAAACATGGGCACTGGGTCCATTCTTGCCTTAGTGGTGTGGAATAACAAGCACTACATGAAATACTCCTCAGGCCTTGCCCAGCAAATCTTAAAAAGCAAGACTCAAAAAGAACAAATTATTTCCAAATAATCTGACTACATCCCTAAGTAGAACTCAGGAATATTTACAAGATTATGAGAAATAGGGGTACCTAGGTGGCTCAGTGGGTTAAGTGTCTGTGTTTGGCTCAGGTCATGATCTCAGGGTCCTGGGATCAAGCCTCACATCAGACTCCCTACTGAGCGGGGAGTCTGCTTCTTCCTCTCCTTCTGCTACTCTTCCCTGCTTGTGCTCGTTCACTCTCTCTCTCAGATAAAATAAAATCTTAAAGGACTATTAAAAAAATCCAGCATTCAACAAAGTCAAATTAATGATACCGAACATCCAACCAAAAATTGCTAGCGTATTGTAAAACTGAAAAATATGACCCATAATGATGAGAAAGACCAATCAAAACTGAAACAGACTCACAGTTGTTTGAATTAGTGAAGTATTAAAACAGTTATTTTAACTGTATTCCATATGTTCAAAAGGTAATTTGATACCTGAAAAAGAATTTCCAAATTGAACTTCTAGAGATGAAAAACACAATTTCTGAGATTAAACATGCCCTGGATAAGGTTAACAAAAGATTAGACATTCCAAAAGAAAAGATTAGCAAATTTGAAGGCATTACAACAGAAGTTATCCAAAATAAACAGAAAAAAATATTTTAAATGAGTAAATTAGTCAACCATGGAAATAGTTTTCAGTATCCCGATAGATATGTACTTGGAGTCTCTGAGAGAGAAAGGTGGATATAAAAAATATTTGAAAAATAGCTGAAATTCTTCCAAATTTGATGAAAACTATAAAACCACAGATCCAAGACACCCAACAAACCCCACATGTAAGAAACATGAAGAAAACAACATCAAGAGAAATCGAAACTAAATTTTGCAAAACTAGCAAAAAATAGAAAAAACTCAAAACAACCAGAAGAAAAAAAAGATCTTTTACATATAAAGGAATTAAGAAAAGGATGGCAGTACTGTTTTCATAGGTAACAATGCAAAGGAGACAATGCCATACTAAAGTATGGCAAGGATGGGGGAAAAACCCTGTCAACCTAGAATTCTATACCCAGCGAAAATATCTGTCAGATAGGAAGACAAAATAAAGACTTTATCAAATGTACAAAAGCCAAAAGAATTCATCATCATAAACCTATCGTGCAAAAATTGTTTAAGAAATTCTTTTAGACAGAAGGAAAATGCTAGCAGATGTAAATCTGGATCTTCCCAAAGGAATGAAGATCGCCTGAAAAGGCAACATCATGACCTTTCCCCTGGGCAGGAAGGGTCTATTTTGCCCCATTGTGAGTTTGAACATGAGGGTGCTCCTGATTCAGCTTCAGGTTTCCCAGTAAGGAATAGGTGACAAGCATGAGGAGAAAACTGGTGATAAGGAACTGGTCCCTGACCGAACAGAGCTTCCTGACCATATGGATCACTCATCCTGGAAACTGTTACTGAGACACTGATCAAAGTATACTCTTTTTAGTATTTCTGTGTTTTAGAGTATTTTTGATACTGCACATTGACCCTTATCTTAAAACAATTCCTTTTAAAGCTATAAATTTGCCTTCTACATTAAGATCTTTAATCTACTTGGAATTTTTTTTTTCAACATGAAGATACATTCGATCCAGAGCAGCCCAATGGAAATACTATCTTGTTCTCACTAACCTGAAACGCCAACCCTATCATATATCAACCACCTATATATGGATGGAAGTCTTCCTGGGCGATCTCTTCTGTTAGTCTGTTTCTCTGTCTAGACACCAGTATTATAATATCCACGTACTAATTAGATACATTTATACAAGTAAGAAAATATTCTTTCTTCTTTCTGAAATGTACCTTGATTCTTCCTAGCCTGTTGAATTTCCAAATTAGTGTTAGGATCATTTTTAAAAAAATAGATGAAGAGGTTTATTAAGAATTCCAGCCAGATCACCTTAGTTTCAACCTGTCTTACTAACACTTGATAAGTACTAAACTCTCCAGTCCATGACAAAAGTCAGTCAAAGAATGACTTCTTGTCTTCACAACTACAGGGCCAAAAGCAGATGTGGTGGTGAAGGGTGACATTTCACTTAGGTAGTAGGCATCTAGGGGTCAGATCTCTTCCTTCTCTTCCACATTCCCTTAGCAGTAAGGATAACATTTCCCACTGGGTCAACATTAGCTTCAGTTATTTTGGTGTAGACTTTGTAGATACAGTGTCATTGCTGTAATCACATTTAAGTACATACCAACTGCACATGGAAGGCATGGGTCAGACTATATTTATCAGATTCACAATGTAAAATACACAGCACTTAATATATTTTCCAGGGTTTTCAGTAGATACTTCTTGGCTGACTCGAGGGTTAAATTCTCTTTAACTTCATTAACTTCATTTTAATATAATGTTGAAGAATTCTGACAATTTATCAACATTTATCATTTACTGTTGAGGGCCTACTTTGCTCTAAGTACAATACTAAGTACTGAATATTCAGCAGTTGAGAAATAGATATGGATTGCTTCTTTGTTTTTTGATTTTGATGAAGTCCCAAAAGTTTATTTTCGCTTTTGTTTCCTTTGCCTTTGGAGACATATCTTGAAAGAAGTTGCTGTGGCTGATATCGAAGAGATTACTGCCTATGTTCTCCTCTAGGATTCTGATGGATTCCTGTCTCACGTTGAGGTCTTTTATCCATTTTGAGTTTATCTTTGTGTACGGTGTAAGAGAATGGTCGAATTTCATTCTTCTACAAATAGCTGTCCCGTTTTCCCAGCACCATTTATTGAAGAGACTGTCTTTTTTCCACTGTATATTTTTTCCTGTTTTGTCGAAGATTAATTTACCATAGAGTTGAGGGTCCATATCTGGGCTCTCTACTCTGTTCCACTGGTTTATGTGTCTGTTTTTATGCCAGCAAAGGAAACAGTCAAAAAAACAAAGAGGCAACCCATGGAATGGGAAAAGATATTTGCAAATGACAGTACAGACAAAAGGTTGATATCTAGGATCTATAATGAACTCCTCAAACTCAACACACAGAAAACAGGCAATCATATAAAAAAATGGGCAGAAGATATGAACAGACACTTCTCCAATGAAGACAAACAAATGGCTATCAAACACATGAAAAAATGTTCATCATCACTAGCCCTCAGGGAGATTCAAATTAAAACCACATTGAAATATCACCTTATACCAGTTAGAATGGCCAAAATTAACAAGACAGGAAACAACATGTGTTGGAGGGGATGTGGAGAAAGGGGAACCCTCTTCCACTGTTGGTGGGAATGCAAGTTGGTGCAGCCTCTTTGGAGAACAGTGTGGAGATTCCTCAAGAAATTAAAAATAGAACTTCCCTATGACCCTGCAATTGCACTCCTGGGTATGTACCCCAAAGATACAGATGTCGTGAAAAGAAGGGCCATCTGTACCCAATGTTTATAGCAGCAATGGCCACGGTCGCCAAACTATGGAAAGAATCAAGATGCCCTTCAACAGACGAATGGATAAGGAAGATGTGGTCCATATACACTATGGAGTATGATGCCTCCATCAGAAAGGATGAATACCCAACTTTTGCAGCAACATGGATGGGACTGGAGGAGATGATGCTGAGTGAAATAAGTCAAGCAGAGAGAGTCAATTATCATATGGTTTCACTTATTTGTGGAGCATAACAAATAGCATGGAGGACATGGGGAGTTAGAGAGGAGAAGGGAGTTGGGGGAAATTGGAAGGGGAGGTGAATCATGAGAGACTATGGACTCTGAAAAACAATCTGAGGGGTTTGAAGTGGCAGGGGTGGTGGGAGGTTGGGGTACCAGGTGGTGGGTATTATAGAGGGCATGGATTGCATGGAGCACTGGGTGTAGTGCAAAAATAATGAATACTGTTATGCTGAAAATAAATTTAATTTAAAAAATAGATATGGATCCTTCTCTCAGGACAATCTAACATTTAAACAAAATAAACAGAAATATAATTTATAATTGTGCTTAATTCTATGAAGGGAAAAATAGGGTTGTATATAAGAATAACTAGAGGGAGAATATACACTTTTTATATATTACAAAAGACTGTACAGAAGAAATGTGATTTGACTTATTACCAGATTTATATAGCAAATTAAACATAATTTTTTCTTGTAGTAAATTAATGTACTCATTGGTTCCACGGTATTCATGTTCATTGGCACTATAATGATCCAGATATCAGGCTCACAAAAATGGCCAAGGCCCAGTTCCTGTCTTTGAGGAGATCCAAGTTCAGTGGCTTACAAAATTACTTTTCACTAAAAGAACTGCATGCCGAAAGAAAGCATAAATATATCTTTTATTTTTCTTTCTTTTTTTTAGATGAGGATAGGCATTCACTCGGGTTCTGTGCTCGCTGGAGTTGTCGGGGTGAGAATGCCACGATATTGCCTGTTTGGAAATAATGTCACTCTGGCAAGCAAATTCGAATCAGGAAGTCACCCTCGGCGCATCAACGTCAGCCCCACCACTTACCAGTAAGTGTTCTCTGACCTCTCCTCCTCCTGTCTTTGGCCTTGGCTTGAGCTAACATCCTGTCATTTGTGAGACCCTGTATTTATTTATACTGTTTTTGATCATGTCATTCTCTAAGGTGATAGGAGTAGGTCCACCCAGTCTGAAAGATAGCAGTTGTCACATAAATGTTTATGTGCACCAGGAGAGAGGGCACAAGGAGCCTGACTTGACTGAGAGGTAAACATAGGTTTGTCATTTCCCACAGTTGCCCTTCTTCTGAGGTACACCTGTTTGAATACAGGAGAGCAAGTGTTGGAGATTTCGGCATCACACCCAGAGTCCTCACATTTCCCAAATGTTCTTCAATATTTATAAAAGTCCGGGGAATGAGAGAGAAAAGACATTTTTGTCTGCTTTTATTCTTTGGAATAATTAGGGCAAATAATGAATCTCTAAAGTTAAATATATATTGGGCAAAGAGTTAAACTTCAAACTCTATCTTAAAGGTCATGTTTAACAACTCTACACCCACAGCTGACAGCTGAACACATCTGTATTTTGTACCTGGTAGATGTCTGTTCACCTACTGGTTACTGCACTTCCTAGGTACAGGGACCACGTCTGTTCTAGCTCATCATTATATTCCCAGAACTTGCAGAACATGCGTAACACATATAAGCACTCTTTAAATATTTGTTGAATTAATGAATAAATGCATTGGTAGGATGCACTTTTCTAGATTAAGATGACTATCTCCTGTATGTTAGACTTTGGTTTTATGCTTGGCATTGTTCTGCAAGCTAATTGGTGCCGTGGTTTGGAAACTAAGAAATCACATTGTAAAACTGTTGAGTGGAAATAATGACCATTGATATTTTTTCTTTTTCTATTTTTATTGAAGTATAATTAACATTCAATGTGATATTAATTTCAAGCATATAACAAATTACTTTGACAATTCTATACATTACTCAGTGTTCACACGGTAAGTGCAATCATAAGTCATCGTAAAATGTTTTTATAATATTATTGACTATATTTCCTATGCTGTAGTTTTCATCTCCATGACTTATTTTATATTGGGACTCTGTGGTTCTTTATTCTCTTTATTTCACCTACCCTCCCACCTACATCCCTGATGGTACCCGGCAGTTCATTCTCTGTACTTAAGCATCAGTTTTTTGGTCCCTTTTCTTCGTTTTGTATTTTAGGTGCCACATACAAATGAAATCCTATGGTATTGGTTGTTCTGTGACTTATTTCATTTAGTGTCATATGTTCTAGTGTCTCCCAATCAGATGGGGGCCTCCAGATGTGGGGCAATGATCAGCTGGAAGCTGGGGGCAGGGGAGAGGAAAGAATTCACTGAGGCAGAACAAAGGAGATAGATATTTACTGAATATACCCATAGTGAGTGCTGAGCAGGACAACAGAGGAGGGTTGTCTGCCACAAGGCAGTGGGCTGCTTTTAAAGAGAGAAAGTGAGGAGCTATGGTGGCATATAGAATTCTTCTTTTGATCACTGTGCTTGGTTTTAAGTAACCCATGGGTCAGCTAGGACCTATGGATGTTTTAGGGTTGGTTGGGGGGGGGGCACCTGATGGGCCTGTCTGTAGTCAGCCAGGTGGTCACTCTGGTCCTTTCTGCATTCCATTGCTAAAACCTGTTGGCCTCTGTACTTAGGTCCATTAATATTGTTGCAAATGGCAAAAGCACATTCTTTTTTATGGCCAAATAGTACTCCGTTATAAATATATATGCATATATATGATATATACACACACACACATATATATGCCCCGTATTGATCCATTCATCTGTCGACGAACACTTGGGTCGCTTCCATATTTGGCAATTGTAAATAATGCTTCCATAAGCACAGGGATGCTTGTATCTTTTTGAATTAGTCTTTTTTCTTTTTCTTGGGGTAAAGACTCGAGAGTAGAATTACTGGATCATATGGCATTTCTGTTTTTAACATTTGGAGGAAACTCCACATTATCGTCCACAGTGGGCTGCAGCTGTGTACATTCCTACCAACAGTGACAAGGTTTCCCTTTTCTCCACATCCTTGCCAGCACTTGCTGTTCTCAGCGTTTTGATAGTAGCCGTCTGCCTGGTATAAGGTGATATCTCACCGTGTCTGGGTGTCTTGTTTGGTTTTGGTTGGGGGGACTGTTTGGCATTTCCCTGGTGATGAGTGATGCTGAGCATCTTCCCATGTGTTTGTTGGCCATCCATGTGTCTCTTTGGAAAGTTGGAAAAATGTCTGTTCAGGCCCTCTGCCCATTTTTTAATCAGATTGTTTTTGTGATGCTGAGTTCTATAAGTTCTTTCTAGATTTTGGATATTAACCCTTTATCAGATAGATCATTTGCAAATTTCTTCTCTCATTGGTAGGTTACTCTCTCATTTTGCTTATGGTTCCTTTGCTTTACAAAAACTTTTTATTTTGGTGGGGTCCCAAGTTTGTATTTGCTTTTCTTTCCCTTGCCTTAGGAGACATATGTAGAAAAATGTTGCTAAAGCCAATGGCAAAGAGATTACTCTCTGTTTTCCTCTAGGAGTCTTATGGTTTCCGGTGTCTCATTTAGGCCTTTTATCCATTTCGAGATTATTTTTGTGTGTGATATACAAAAGTGGTTCAGTTTTACTCTTTTGCATGTAGCTACACAGTTTCTCAAAAATGTTTTGTGAAAATTCTGTCTTTTTCCCATTGTATATTCTTGCCTCCTCTGTTACTTATTAATCAACCATATACGTTTAGGTTTATTTCTGGGTTCTATCCTGTTCCATTGATCTGTGTGTCTTTTTTGGTGCCAGTGCCTTATTGTTTTGGTTATTACAGATTTGTAAGTGCATCTTGAAATCTGAGATGTGAAACCTCCAGCTTTGTTCTTCTTTCTCAAGATTGGTTTGGCCATTCACGGCCTTTTCTGGTTCTTCACAAATTTTATTTGTTCTAGTTGTGGGAAAAATGCTCTAGATGTTTTAAAGGAGATTGCATTTAATCTATATATTGCTTTGGATAATATAGACATTTTAACAATAATAATTCTTCAAATCCATAAGCGTGCTATGATTTTACATTTGTTTTATCTTCCATTTCTTTCAGTAATGTTTTGTAGGTTTCAGAGATTAGAACTTTCACCTGTGTGGTTAAATTTATTCCTATTTATTTTATCCTTTGGTGCAACTGTAAATTGAATTGTTTCCTTAATTTTTCCTTCTGCTACTTTGTTACTAGCATATAGAGACATGACACGCTTTATATTGATTTTGTGTCCTGCGACTTGACTGGATTCATTTATCATTTCTAATAGTTTTTGGTGGTTTCTTTAGGGTTTTCTGTATATAGTATAGATAGTAACACGTCATCTACAAAGACTGACAGCTTTACTTCTTCCTTAGCAATTTGGAGCTCTTTCGTTTCTTTTTCTAGTCTGATTACTATGGCTGGGACTTCCAGCACTACATTGAATGAAAGTGGCAGGAATGGAAACCTTGTTTTGTTCCTGATCTTAGAAGGTTCTCAGTTTTTCACCACTGAGTATGATGTTAGTGTGGGTTGGTTATATACGGCCTTTATTATGTCGAGTTCTGTTCCCTCTGCACCCACATTGTTGAGAGTTCTCATCATGAAAGAATGTTGAAAATATCAAATGCATCTCTTCAGATGACTCTATGGTTTTATCCTGTTGTTAATGTGATGTATCATACTGACCGACTTGCACCATTACATACCTGGAAAAAATCCCCCTTGATCACCGTGAATAATTTTTTGTGTGTTGCTGCATTGGGTGTAATAATCATTTGAGGATTTTTGCATCTATGTTCATCAGATATATTGGCCTGTAGTTGGTTGGTTGGTTGTTTTGCACATTTTTTTTTTAAAGATTTCATTTTTCCAGGGTAAGGGGGGAAAAGAGGGAGGGGCACAAGCAGACTACCTTGAGTGTGAAGCCTGACGTGTGGCTTGATATTAGGACCCTGAAATCATGACTTGAGCCAAAACCAAGAGTCAGACCCTTAACTGACTGGGCCACTGAGGTGAACTGATTTTGTTTATTTTGTGGTGTCTTCGGTCTGGTTTTGGTATCTCACAATAATGCTGGCCTTGTAGACAGGCCTTGTAGTTAGGAAGTTTTCATCACTTTCATTTTTTGGAACAGTTTGTGAAGAATAGGTATTAACTCTTCTTTAAATGTTTAGTGGACTTCACCTGTGAAGCCATGTGGTCTGGAACTTTTACTTGTTGGGAGTTTGTTGATTACTGATTCAATTTCCTTACTAGTTAGTAATTGCTCAGCTCAAATCTTCTATTTCTTCCTGATTCAGTTTTAGAAGACGGTATGTTTCTGGAATTTATCCATTTGACTAAGTCCTCCAGTATGTGAGCATAGAACTTTTCATAATATGTTCTTGTAATACTTTGTATTTCTGTGGCGTCAGCTGCTATTTCTTCTCCTTCATTTATGATGTTATTTGAATCCTCTTTTTTCTTTGATGAATCTGGCTAAAATTTTTTCAATGTTGTTGATCTTTTTAGAAAACCAACTCTTGGTTTCATTTGATCTTTTACATTGTCCATTTAGTCTCTGTTTTGTTCATTTCTGCACAGATCTTTATTTCTTTCCTTCTTCTAACCTTGGGTTTGTTTGTACTTTTTTTTCCTTTGTAGCTCCTCAGGTGTAAAGTTAGGTTTTTTGAGAATTTCTTGTTTTTTGAGCAGGCCTGTATTGCTGTCAAGTTCCCTACGACTGCTTTTGTTGCATCCCGTGTTGCATCCCATGGTTTCGGACTGCCGTGTTCTCATTTTCATTTGTCCCATGTATTCCTTGATTTTTTTTTCTTTGGTTTCTTGGTTGACCCACTAATTGTTGAACAGCATGTTGTTTACCCTCTGCATGTTTGTGGTTTTTTTCTGGATTTTTCTTATAATTGATTTCTGGTATCATACTGTTATGATTGGAAAACATACTTTATATGATCTCAATTTTCTTAAATTTACTGAAGCTTATTTTATGGTCTCTCATGTAATCTGTCTTGGAGAGTGTTCCTTATGCACGTATAGAATTTTTATTCTGCTGTTTGAGGATGGAATATTCTTTAGATATGTCAGGTTCATCTGGTTTGATGTGAGTTTTGAAGCCACTCTTCCCTTTTTGATTTTCTGTGTAGGTAATCGATCCGTTGATGTAAGTGGGGTGTTAAAGCCCCAAGTAGTAGTATATTACTGTCCATTTGTTTCTGTCTGTTAATATTTGCTTTATATATTTTGGTGCTCCTGGGTTGTGTCTGCAGGTATTTACAAACTGTTACCTCCTCTTCATGGGTTGTTCCCTTTATCATGATGTAACGCCCTGCACTGCTTCTTGCTACAGTCTTTGTTTTGAAGTTTATTTTGTCTGATACAAGAAGTGCTACCCTTTGTGCACTTTCATTGCATGGCATATGTTTTTCTATTCCTTCACTTTTTGCCTGCATGTGTTTGTAGGTTTGAATTGAAATTTGTAGGCAGGATGCATATGGGTCTTGTTTTTTAATTCATTTAGTCATCCTCTGTGTTTTAATAGGAATATTTAGATCATTTACATTGAAAATGGTGGATAGGCATGTACTTGTTAATTGTTTTCTGGTTGCTCTTCTGGTTCTTCTATGTTTCTTCTTCTCTTGCTCCTATCCCTTATGGTTTGACGGCTTTGAACAGTGTTATGCTTGAATTTCTATTTTTTGCATCTGTATTATAAGCTTTTGATTTGTGGTTACCATGTGTTCATATCTAACACCTTATGTGTGCAGTGGTCTGTATTTAAAGTTACAGTTCCTTAAGTTCAAACACACTGCAAGGACTGAATTTTTATTCCTCCTCCATGTTTTGTGATTATGATATTATATTTTATGTATTCTTGAATTTTTGTAGATATAATTGATTTCATTACCACTTTTTTTGTTTTAACCTGAATACTGTAAGTGATTGATCTATTTCTACTATATATTTGCTTTTATCAGTGAAATTTTTTCCTTTCATAATTTTGTTCCAGTTATGGCCTTACCTTTATACTTAGAGAATTCTCTTTAACATTTTGTATAAGGCTGGTTTGGTGATGAATCCCTTTAACTTTTAATTGGGAAACACTTTTTCTGTCCTTCTGTTCTAGATGATAGTCTAGCTGGATAGAGTACTTTTGGTGTTTTTGTTTTTGTTTTTGTTTGTTTTGTTTTTTGTTTTTAACCTTTAGCACTTTGAATTTATCCTGCCACTTTCTTCTGGTGTGCAGAGTTTCTGTGGATAGCCTATGGGGTTTCCCTCGCATTTTGATTGTGTGTTTTTGTATTGTAGCTATAAGATACTTGATCATTGCTTTTGCTGTTTTGTTTGTTATTTGCCATGGTATGGACCTACTGGGTTTATCTTGTTAGGGGTTCTCTGTTTCTTGGACCTGGATGTCTGTTTCCTTCCCCATATTTGGGGAGTTTTCAGCTATTATTTCTTCTAATAAATTTTCTCCCCCACCCCATTTTTTAAAAAGATTTTATTTACTTATTTGTCAGAGAAATAGAGAGAGTACAAGCAGGGGGAATAACAGGCAGAGGGAGAAGCAGGCTGACGGCTGAGCAGGGAGCCCCAGGCAGGACTAGATCTCAGGACCCTGGGATTATGAGGAGAGCCGAAGGCAGATGCTTAACTGACTGAGCCACCCAAGCATGCATCCCTGTTTGCCTGCCTTTCTTTCTTTTTCTTCCTTCCTTCCTTTCTTTGTATCTTTCTTCATTTAACAGAGAGAGAGAAATCACAAATAGGCAGAGAGGCAGGCAGACAGAGAGAGGGGAGGAAGCAGGCTCCCTGCAGAGCAGAGAGCCCAACATGGGGCTCGATCCCAGGACTCTGGGATCATGACCTGAGCCGAAGGCAGAGGCTTTAACCCACTGAGCCACCCAGGCGCCCCCCTATTTTCCCTTCTTTATCTCTTCTCCTTCTGGGATCCCTATAATACTGATGTTATTATACTTGATGTTGCTGAGCTCCTTTAACTTTTTTCATTTATTAATATTTTTTGTGTTTCTTGTTCAGCGTGGTTGCTTTCCATTACCTGGCTTTCCAGATTGCTGATGCACTCTTCTGCTGTTGATTCCATGTAGTCAATTTTTTGATTCCATTAATTGAATTTCTTATTGCTGAGAGGTTATTTTTTTTCCATATTTCTGTCTTCCTGTTGACATTCTCATTATTCCATCCACTCTTGTCTCAAATCCAGAGACTATCTTTATGATCACTGCTTGGAATTCAGTATTAGGCACGTTGCTAATCTCTGTTCCATGTAGTTATTTTACTGTGACTATGTCTTGTTCTTTCATATGGGACATATTCTTTTATCTCCTTGTTTTGTCTGACTCTTCGGGTTTGTTTCTATGTCTTGGGGAAGTCAGTTATGTCACCTGGTCTTTAAAGTAATGATCTTGTGTAGAAGAGGCTATGTGGTGTCCTATAGGGATATCCCCTTGGTCACCCAAACTAGGTGCTCCAGGGGTGTCGCCCTTGTGGGTCACATGTTCCTTTCCGTTGTGGCTGAGCCACGATTGCCTCTAGCCCAGCCTGCTACAATGACCTGCTCTACCTAGTGTCGGGGCACTGCGCGGTGTTTAGTTTCCCCGCCGTTGAGAGACTCGAGGCTGCTGTGGGCCCATGAGTGGGCAAGTTTCGAAGTCGGGCTGAGTGTCTGCACCCAGGCTTTCTGCCAGAACTGTACGTAGTACCAAAGGGCAGGGTTTGCTCCCTGGAAGCCTGAGAGTTCTCGTCAGTGTGTGAGCATCTCTGCCACAGCTGCTGGCACCCTGAATGGCGGGGCTTACTGCCTCTGCAGACAGCTGTGAGACCAAGATGCTGGAATACAGAGGTCATCTTACCCCTTCCCCAGAGCAGTGGGAGTGGCCTTGACCCCTGCTGGAGCTATTTACAAAGTGTGGCAGGTCTGCTAAGTTTGGTGGGTTGAATTGTGGTGACCACAAAGGGAATTGGGGGGCTGGGTATGCGACTCTCGCAATGTGGATAGAAAGTGTTGGTTTGGGCTCCTGTAAGTGTCCAGCGACCTAGGCTCGGGGAGGGGAGGAAAAATGACGCCCACCAGCACTTTCCTCCTCGGAGAAATCTCTTTAAGATCCCTGCCCATGCAGAACGTAGCTGGGATTAGTGAATAAGTCTCCTTCTCATAAACCCCAAGTTCTTTTCAAACTGCTGTTTCTCTGTTGTTTCTCAGGGTGAGTCATTCTGCCGCCTCCTGAAGCGCGGGGTCCCCATTTGCTCTTGCTCTCCGGGTCGTGATGCCCCTTCCGTTGGTAGTTAGTCTTGCTGGGAGTTGGATTCCCAACTGCATCTCCACCCCTCCTGCCCTGTTCAGTGTGGCCTCTCCTTGAGGATTAACTGTGCAGGGTCTGCTCTGTCAGTCTTCTGGTCATTTCCAGAGTTAGTAGTGCAGATACAGCTGTTACCTCAGTGTGTCCTTGGGTCCGAGTGAGCTCAGGATCCTCCTACCCTTCAGTCTATCCTGAATGTCCCTTGAGTTTTAAAATTATATCTTAAAAAAAAAGAAGCAAAGAAATTTGTATATATAGATAGAAGCTGATAATAATGGTGATTTTTGAAAATTTTGATATATCTAGAGAGAAAATTACTCCCAGAGGAAAGATATCTAGATTTCTGAGGTGATGAGAAAGGGAACTGCAGGTTGCTTAAAAACTACCTGTCAGTTAGAGGGTATTTATATAAGGGTTTTGCCTCTTTTAAACTTATTCCACTTTTTTGAACACAATTCTGGGCATAATACAGATGATCTGACAGTTCCCATGTTAACATTTTTCTATTTTAAAAGATGACATGGAAAGAATGAATTAACTATTTGAGGAGTTCATGCCCCCATGAGCTGAGACATGATGGCTGTGGATGGCTTTGTTTACACGTGAGCAGAAAGGAGACCCTCTCTGTGCAAGCCACACAGGCCCCGCGTCCTGCCCCTTCCATACTCCTCAGTGAGGTGCTCAATAAGGTCTTCAGGCCCGAATCATTTCAACCATTGCAGGCACCAGAACATGGCGTTGTGTGTCGTCTGCCTCTGCCCAACCCACAAACAAACCAAACAGAGCCGGGGACAGACAGATTCAGATTTGAAAAGTTATTTTTTTCTGATTGGTCCCCAAGCATGTCATTCCTAGTAATACTTTATAAAAATATTTTTACATTTACCTAATTAAAAAGCAAACCTTTTCTTGCTATTTCCCTGCGTTCCCCCCTCCTTCCCTTCTTTCAACAAACGCTTGTTCAGAACCTCCTGTATTCCAAGCAGTGTGACGGGCCCTGCAGTACCAGTGACGAGCGGCGTGCGCAGGCTCCCTGCCCTGATGGGCGAGACCAGAGCGTGTATCACCATGGGCGTGATACGTGCACCTCCGCCAGACAGTGAATCACTGAGTGGAAGTAACCCCAACTAGAGTGTTAGAGCAAGAGGGAGCTGAGATGATGCTGGAAGGTCGTGGGAACAGTTTTCAGCCTAAGAGCAAGAAAAGATACGGAAGACTTTCTTTTTTAAAGCTTTTATTTATTTTTTTGAGAGGGAGAGCACAAGCGCTGCTGAGTAGAGGGCGAGGCGGACTCCCTGCTGAGCAAGGAGCCCAGCGGGAGACTCAGTCCAGGGCCCTGGAATCATGACCTGAGCTGAAGACAGAGGCTTAACCGAGTGAGCCCCCAGGTGCCTGGGGACATGGAAATTGGTTCTAATTTGGTTTGTTTGTGGGTTGGGCGGGGGCAGACGACATATAACGACACACAACGCAATGTTCTGGTGCCTGCAATGGTTGAAATGATTCGGGCTTGAAGACCTTATTGAGCACCTCACTGAGGAGTATGGAAGACTGAAGACTGTTAAACAGAGGAGTGACTTGACCAGATTGTGCCTTAAAATTCACCGAGGTTGTGGAAAGGAAGCCAGCTCAGGGCGTGCAGAGGGCCGGCTCTCCACTGACTGAGCGCAGGTGGTCTTATCCCCACTGCGTTGATGGGGCACAGCTTAAGGATACTGCCGAATCCTTTTACCGTTGCTGCTTGTCTTCCCGCGCTTCGGAAGAGCAGTTGGCCTCACTGACCTTTGACTTCCATATAGATCCGGGCACCACTAAAAACAATGCGCCTTGACTCTTGGCGGTGATCTTGCTGTGACTGAGTATCTTCTGTTGGTTCAGTCCACGCTGACCCGCACGGCTCAGTTGGGGGTAATTGCTCTGTTCATCGCTGCAGGTACAGAATGTACTTCCCTTTTCCAAGGAACCTGCAAGTTAAACACCAGGATTGAATTCTTGGGGACATTCTCTATAAAGAGGCAGGTTGCACTTTTTTAAAGCAAATGGAAATTTGAAAAATTAAATGGAAAGTCTAGCTCATGAGAGCTTGAAATTTCCAGTTTTCTTTCCTGAATTAAATCCCATAGACTATCCAATATTGTCTGAAATATTAGTATTACCTTCAAATCTTCAGAGAGGTTTATACTGACTTTATTTTTAGTAAGACTATATGATAAACACTGAATAGATTATTTGCACATGTGATAACTAAAATAATCTTCTGAATTGTTCATTCCAAATACATTTTGCCTGAAATAGCATTTTTTTAAATCAATGAACTTTTATAATATTTGGAAGCACTAAAAATCAACAGGAGTAATACCCATGATACCAGCACGGGTTTAATACTATATTTGCCACAGCCTTTGGAATTCTTACTGCCTTCCATGGTGACAAACACCCTAATAATTTTGGTGTGTTTAAAGGTTACTGTTCTATGCATTAACTTTCTCAGAAATACCCAAACACAATAGAATTTTATGTATTATAATCTCTATGTGATATCTCACTATAGGAAAATTTCTCTAACATTGGTTATTATTTAAACAAAAATTTGTATGTTTAAGTTCAGTACTATGATGAGACTTGTTCATCATTTTATTATACAACTTTCCATTATATTCTAATATTTTTTGTCTGTTCCTCTGTTGATCAACTTTTGTTTTTTTCCTAATTTTTAACCATTACAAAGTGTGTTCCTATGATTATTACTTACATGTAATTACTTAAGTCACTTTACATTTCTTATCAGACAAACTGAGTTGGACTTATCAGACAAATACAAGAGTTGGAGAAACAATTGGGTATTTGCTCAAAATTTTTTAGACATAAGGAATAAAGTTTTAAAAATTGAAGCTATAGCTTCTATATGGTAAGTCTTCATTTTTTGGACTTTTCCCAAATAAGTCATCTTTGTTATAACCAGTAATGGCCAAAGACCATTCCTCCTTCACGTAGAGCAGTTTATTTCTGGAAAAAAAAAAAATAGTTAATGAGTTTCTAGTTTTCCATGTTTGATGTTTTCCCCCTTTTTCTCCAATAAATGTGAAGTTTATACCCATCTTTATTCTCACTCATCCCAGTTTTGCAGTAGTGCACACATAATAAACACCTCTTTTTTCTTTATGTTACTGACCTGTGAAACTATAATAATTGATTATATTCAGGCTAGTGTTAGCAGATTTTGAAATGGCATGAGTTATCAAACAATTGGCCTAAGCAAAAGACTCTATAACTACAGTGATAGGAAATTTTCCTTAACCTTCAAATGATTTTTGCTTTTCTCATTTTACAATTGATCTACTTCTCCTGCTCTTCCGCAGCATGTCCAGTCAGGTCCACTGGCCAGTTTCTGAAATCAGATCTGTTTTGATGTTGACTTGTATAACTTCTTTATTTCGGTTACTAGCCCTGATCAGATACATCATTCGCAAATACCTTCTCCCACCAAGTAGGCTGCCCTTTTTTACTGTGCAAAAGGTTATTTTTGTATAGTTCTGCCACTTTTTGATTTTGTCTTCTTTGCCTGAGGTAACATATCTAAAAAAATGTTAATAAGGTTGACATCAAAGAGATTGCCACCTGTATTTCTTCTGAAAGTTTTATAGGGTTGTGTCCCCATTTAGATCTTCAGTGAATTTTGAGTGTTGTGTATGGTGTAAGAAAGTGGTCCAGTTTTCCTAGTCCTTTTTATTGAAGAAACTGTCTTTACCCCATTGTATGCATACTTGTCTTGTCACAGATCAATTCCATATATTTCTGGAGTCTCTATCCTGTTACATTGATCTGTGTTGTTTTGAACAAGATAGCTTTATAGTAGAACTTTAAATCTATGATGGCTATATCTCCGGTATTGCTCCTTTTCAAGGTTATTTGGGGTATTCAAGGTCTTTTGTGGTTCCATATAAATTTTAGGACAATCTGTTGTAGTTTTGAAAAAGTGCTACTGGTATTTTGATATGGATTGCACTGGATCTTTAGATTGCCTTGTGTAGTGTGGATTTTAACATTTTAATACTAATTCTTCCACTCCATAATCCTGGTAGCTCTGTCTTTCCTTTTTATCCCCCATTGTCTTGAATTTCTTCCATCAGTTTTTTTTTTTTTTTATGTTTTTCAGAGTATAGGTTTTTTACCTCCGTGGTTGAGTTTATTCCCAGGTATTTGATTCTTTTTGGTGCAGATGTAAATGGAATTCTCTTTCTGTTATTTTGTTATGTGTATAGAAATGCAGCTGATTTCTCTGTTAATTTTGTATCTTGCCACTGTATTGAATGCATTTAGCAGTTCTCATAGCTTTTGGTATTGTCTTTAGGGTTTTCTATATGTATTATCATGTCCTCAGCAGTAGGGACAGTTTTACTTCTTCCTAATTAATCTGGATGACTTTTATTTCTTTTTCTTCTTTTTTTTCTTTTTCTTGTTTGATAGTGTCATTAGGACTTTACATTGAATGCAAGTGGCAAGAGTGTACATCTTTGTTTTGCTCCTGATCTTAGAGGAAAAACTCTGCTTTTCACCATTTAGTATGATGTAAGCTGTGGGTTTTTCATATATGGACTTTTTTTGTTGTTGAAGTGTGTTCCCCCTAAAACTGCTTTGTGGAGTAGAGCATTCACTCCTCTTAGTAGAGGAGCATTGTAACTGTTGTGTAGCGACGGATTGGATTGCAGATATTGAACCATCCTTGCATCCCTGAAATAAATCCCACTTGATCCTGGTGAACGAGCCTTCTAATGTATTGTTGAATAAGGCTTGCTAATGTCACATTGAGGACTTTTATATCAACATTCATCAGAGATATTGGCTTGTAATTTTCTTTTTTGTGGAGTCTTTGTCTGGTTTTGGTATCAGGGTAATAATGCTGTCCTTGTAGAATATATTTGGAAGTTTTTCTTACTCCTCTACTTTTTGGAATAGTTTGAGAACAATTAGCATTACCTTTCTTCAAATGTGAGGTAGAATTCATCTCTGAATCTACCTGGTCCTCAACATTTTGTTTTGTTTGTTTTTTATTAGTAAGAAAATTGAATTGGTAATCAATCTGTTCAGATTTTCTATTTCGATGTGATTCACTTTTGGGAGACTGTATACATCGAGGAATTTATCCATTTGTCTAGGCTGTCCAATTTATTGCCATGTAATTTTTTTGGCCAAGTGTCTTAAAATTCTTTCTGTTTCTGTGGTATAGGTTGTTCTTTATCCCCTTTACTTTCTGAGTTTCATTATTTGGGCACTCTCTGTTTTACCTGATGAGTCTGAATAAAGACTTAGCAGTTTTGTTTATCTTTTCAAAGAATTAGTTCTTTTACTGATCTTTTCTTGTATTCTTTTTACTGTTTCCACTACGATCTTTATTATTTCCTTCCTCTATTAATTCTGGCTTTATTTATTCTTTTTTTCCCAGTTCCTTCAGGTGTAAGATTAGATTGAGATTTTTCCTGTTTCTTGAAGTAGGCCTCTCTCACTGTTAATTTCCATCTTAAAAGTTCTTTCACTGTGTCTCAAAGATTTGGAACCATTGTGTTTTCATTTTCATTTGCCTCCCATATTCTTTAATTTCTCCTTGGATTTCTTACTGATTCATTTTTTATTTAATAGCATGTTGTTTAATCTCCATGTGTCTGTGTTTTTTCTAATTTATTTTTCTTATAAGTGCAGTCAGAGAAGAGACTGGGTATGATTGCAGTCTTCTTAAATTTTCAAGCCTTGGGGCTGCCTGGGTGGCTCAGTGGGTTAAGCCTCTGCCTTCAGCTCAGATCATGATCTCAGGGTCCTGAGATTGAGTCCCGCATCGGGCTCTCTGCTAGGCAGGGAGCCTGCTCCTTCCTCTCTCTCTCTACTTGTGATCTCTCTCTGTGAAATAAGTAAAATGTTTAAAAAAATTTTTTTTCGAGCCTTGTTTTGTGGCTTAACCTATGATCTGTCGTGGAGAATGGTCTGTGCACTTGGAAAAAATTTATGTTGTGCTGTTTTCGGATAGAGTGTTCTGTGTATATCTGTCAAGTCCGTCTAGTCTAATGTGGCATTTAGAGACACTGTTCCCTTATTTATTTCCTGCCTAGATGATCTGTCCCTTGATGTAAACAGGGTGTTAAAGTCCCCTGCTATTTCTGGATTATGGCCAATTTCTCTCTTTATGTCTGTTAATAGTTGCTTTATGTATGTAGGTGCTCTGTGAATGCACAGATGTTTATATTTATTCTATTCCTTACCAGTATTTACTGCCGCCTTTGTCTCTCTGCTGTTGTACACAGCATATAGGTGGGTCTTGTTTTTTCATTCATTTTGTCACCCTGGATGTGTAGAGCATTTCAACCATTTTCATTTAAAGTAACAATTGGTAGGTATGTACTTACTGGCATTTAGTTGTTTTGTGGTGGTTGTGTAGTTCTCTGTTGCTTTTCTTGTCTCTTGCTCTCTTCCCTTGGCAATTGGTGACTTCTTTAGTGTCGTGCTTGGCTGTATTTTGTATCTATTATAGGTTTTTGTTTTTTTATTACCGTGAGGCTCATGTATGATATCCTAAGCACATGGCAGTCTCTGTTACACAGATGGTCAGTGAAGTTTAACACATTCTGAAAACTTCATTTTTACTCCTGGCCTCCATGGTTCATGTATTTGTTGTCCAATTTGACATCTAAGGTTCTGAGTCCCCTTAACTGGTTTTACTGATTTTTTTTTTTTTAAAGATTTTATTTATTTATTTGACAGAGAGAGATCACAAGTAGGCAGAGAGGCAGGAGAGAGAGAGGAGGAAGCAGGCTCCCCGCTGAGCAGAGAGCCCGAGGTTTTACTGATTTTAAATTGATTTTACTACTTTTATTTCTGAACCATAGTACTAGCTTTATAAATTACTGCTCTGCCTCCTTTACTGTATGTTAGCTTAGATACATGAAAGTTTTTCCTTTCATAATTTTGGCCTTTTCTTTAACATTTCTCCTAAGACATGTTTAGTGACAAAGTCCTTAATTTCTTCTTGCCTGAAATGCTATTTTTCCTTCTGTTGCAAGTGATAACTTTGCCATGTAGAGCATTCTTAGTTGTCTTTTTGGGGGGTTTTTTCCTTTTAACACTTTGACTCTGTGCTGTCAGTCTCCTCTGGCCTGCAGAGTTTCTCCAGAAAAATAGCTTCTGCGGTCTGTAACCAGCTGCTTGTCACGTGTGCAGTTTTAAATTCTCTCCTTCTGTTCCATGGCGCGTACCTCCTGGGGCTGTTTGGAATTTGTGTGCTTCCTGGACCTGGATGTCTGTTTCCTTTCCCTGCTTAGGGAAATTCTTAGACTTTCTGTGTCTTTCTCACTCTGGGACCTTTGTACTGTGAATGTTTGTTCACTTGTTGTCCTGAAGGTGCTTGAACCTCTCCTCATTTCTCTTTCTTCTTCTTTCTTACTGTAGTTCCGCTTTGGTGCTCTCCAGTAGCCTATCTTCCCGAGAGCTGATCTGTTCTTCTGCCTCCTCTAATGTACTGTTGCTTCCCTGTGTTTTTCAGCTTTGGTTATTGTTGTATATTTTCTATTCTTCAAGTTCTCACTGAGTTCATCCACTGTTCTCTCCAGTCTGGTGAGCATCTTTTTGCCCGTCCTCAGTTAGATAGCTTGTCTCCACCTATTAATTCTTTTTCTTTGGTTTTGTCTTGTTCTTCCATTTGCAACATTTTGCTCTTTCCTTATTTTGCTGGATCTTCTATGTTTCCAGCAACCTGTCCTATATGCACAGGAATGGTCTTATGTATGCTGGTGTCCTGTGTAAACTGCATGTGCTTGGTAACTTAGGCGGGCTGGAGCTTTGGCTCTGATGGACAGGGGACCTCGGGGCACTTCAGGCTGGGGCATCGCTGGTGGGATATATGGCGCTGCCAGAGCAGGCCGAGGCAGTTCCGGGCTCTCTGCCGAGAGTGTCCTGGCAAGACAGCTGGAGCTGAAGTGGGTGCAGATGGGGCAATCCTGGGCCCCTCCACACAAAGGACAGAGGAGTACTGAAGCTGAAGTGGGTGCAAGGCAGGGCTCTCGGCACAGGGTGCGGTCTGCAGTGTGCAAGGGCTCGGGGTTCCTGGGTTGCTCTACAATAGAAGACACCCTGGTGAATTGCCGGGAGCCTAGGTGGGCGCAGCCTGGGATGTGCTGTGTTACTCTGTGCTGCGGGCACCCTGGCATGCCTGTAGAGCCAGAGTGGTACAGGCCTGGAGTATCCCATGATGCTTTGCACCTGTGTCATCTTGGCAAGATGCCTTGAGCTGTAGCGAGCACTGACCAGGGCTGCTCTCAAGGTTGTGGGGAGCAGAAATAGTGATGCCCTTCAGCCCCTCCAAACCAGGAAGGGTTCCAGCAGCCTCCTCCCCTCTCCCGCCCCTGCAATTTGGCAGGCTTCTAGGACTGGTTTCTTTGTATTCTAGGTGCCCTTTTTTGTCGGGTGCTCGGTGTTCCTCATACTGTTCCTCCCCACGGCAGCTCCCAGTGCTGCGATGGGCTTCCCTTCCTTACCGTGTCTGGCTTTCTTGCCCTTCTCTCTGGGGTCTGTGTTCTGTGTGCAGAAGCTGTTCAGTAGCTGCAGTTCTTCTGCAGGGGGAAATGCTCTGTAAGTCAGTGTAGACTTGGTGTGTTTGTGGCGGAGGCAAGTTCAGGGTCTTCCCGCATCGCCATCTGGGCCCGGAACTCCATCCTGTTGTGTACATGAAGGAACAGATCATCTTATTACTGGGCTGGAGTCTCACTGTAGAAGGTTAGCCATGTTGGATGATGCGTGAGAGCTGGATTACAGGCCTCATGTGGCAATCCCAAGGAAACAGTGTGTCTGGTATTTTGGCCAAAGCCACTTTAAGCCATGACTCAGAACTGAGCTAGCAATTAGCTTAATCAAGTTTTTATTAGCAAAGGCCTCTTCCTGATGACTAAGTTATAGTAATGTGATTTTTAAAAAATTTCTATTTTCTCGGCAAATCCCCAGATTTAAGCAGAGGTACCTAGATTACTATGGACTTTTTGCTTAAATGATACAAGTTATTTTGCAGTTTTGCAGAACAGAATTCTAACATGGGTCTCCCTGGGCTCAAAGCAGGTTGTCGTGATGACTGCATTCTTTTCTGGAAGTTCTAGAAGATAATCAAGGCCATCTGTATTCCTTGGTTCACTGCTTCTCTCCTCCATCATAAAGCTGGGAATCTTGCGTCTTTCTAATGCGGCTTCCATTGTCACAGGTCTTTAATCGAACTCTTCTTCCTCCCTCTTCCACTTTGAGGTCCACCGGGTAACCCTGCAACCTTAATTCACCTGGGCCAGTATTCTGACGTACTCTGCTTCCAGACGCTAGGACAGGGGCATTCTTTTAGTGAGGGAGTGGTTTATTCTGCCAGTAACAAGGGAAAAATCCAAGGACTAAAGCTGCCTAGAACTATGGCCCTGTCCTTTCATGCTGCTGTAACAAAGTCTGGGAAGTGACAACTGAAATGTATTTCTCACAGCTGTGGATGCTGGAGCCCAAGATCTAGGGCCAGCATGGTCGCTTCTGGTGCGCGCTCACTTAGGGCTCTCAGATGGCTGGCCTCTCCTGTTATGCTCATGTCGTGGAAAGAGAGGGGAAGCCAGCTCTCCGGCGACTCCTGTGAGGGCACTAATCCCGTCCATGAGGGCTTCCGCCTCCTGACCTCCCCTGCTCCTAACTCCTTCCTGACGGGGCCCCCTGCGGGACCATCACCGGGCAAGGTGAGTTTTGAACCAATGAAGTCAGTCCGTCGCGAGGCCTGCATTACACTTCTCCATTTAAAATGTAGTGGAGACCTTTGCTGGAGGAGAAGATTAGGGAGCAGTTCTGAGAAACAGGGAATTTTTGTGAAGGGGACTGCGGTTCCCTCACTTCCCAATCGGTTTGCAGCTCTTCTGATCTTGTGACCCTTAATTTAAAAGCAGCAAGGCTAAACCTTCACAGACCATGTTGTGGAAGCTTGATCCTGCTACAGTACCGAGACCCGGTTCTCCAGAGCTGTGGCTAGGAAATCTCATCTTGGTTCAGGGATTACTTTGCTGTGTAATTTTGGGCAAACAAGGTGAAATTCCTGGGTTGGTCTCTTCATGTCTATAATGATGGCGGTGACCAAGATTCTCTCTAAAATATCTTTTATCTTTAAAAGGTGATGGCAGATGTTTTTTGAATTACTTTTTCTCTGGAAGCAATTCATTCACATCATCACCTCATTAATCTTCACAGCAAGCCCATGAGTGTCTTTTTTTTGAGGTAAGAGGAGAGTGAAACTTTGATTAAGTCAGTTGACAAGGAGTCAGAGCTAAGTCAATGTGGGAGTCAGAATTCAAGTTTATACTCCAGAGTTAACTCTGGCTGCCTGTAGTCAACTTACTTTTCATAAACATTCTTCATGTGAGGGAAGAGAGCCAAAGAGCTTCAGCAAATTCCTATCTAGTAGTTTACTAGTAGCCTCCTGTTATTAAAAAATCAAAATGCTCACCCGCACCAGTCAGCGGATGTTTAAGGAAAATAAGTATTGGGGCTGTTATTTGATGCTGTCTGGTCAGCCTCAGAAACTGGCTTTATCGATCACTGTATTCCCTACAGAAGGATCAGAACAGTAAACCCTATGTTTTATGAGAGAAAAATACCCATTGAAGACAAATGACTTAATGGTTTTCCCAAAAGGAAAAACTTGAGTTGTGCCACAAGAATTACATTTCTCGGTTTCCAGTTAGAGACAGCAACAGTAACACCGCCCTGTCGCATGTGTCAGTCAGAGTCCCACCTGGCGGAACTGGATTCTCAGCCTGCACTAAATGTCAGAGCCATAGCTAAACTTTGAAATACATTAGAGCAAAATATTTCTTCTTCCGTAAGGAACTTGCGAACCAGGGAATTTAAGTGATTTAACCAAGGTTATTTGCTAATTTGCTCCTGTGTCACCTGGATGGGGGGAGGGATGCTAAGATTTCAGAGCTCAGATTTACGTAGTTCACCTACCAGCCTCTTCTCCGGTGTCATTTCTGTTACTCCCTTACCGTACTTTCTCTCCACAAAAATTAGTATTTTTGAGAAGCATGACTTTAGGGGAGATCGTGAGGAATGTTTGCTATAAAATATTGTTCAAAAAATGTAGGTTTAAACTCTTGAGGAAAAGGAAGATGTTTGCTGTCTGTTTTTAGTTTCTAAATATTTTCCTCATGCTGTCTTGCCTTTTTTGGGCCTGAAGTCATTAAAACTCTTTATATGTCTCCTTACACTTTATCTAGGCTAATACTACATCTGATTGGTTCAGGAGTATTTATTTTTTTTTTAAAGATTTTATTTATTTATTTGACAGAGATCACAAGCAGGCAGAGAGGCAGGCAGAGAGAGAGGGGGAAGCAGGCTCCCTGCTGAGCAGAGAGCCCAACGTGGGGCTCGATCCCAGGACCCTGGGATCATGACCTGAGACGAAGGCAGAGGCTTTAACTCACTGAGCCACCCAGGTGCCCCAGTTCAGGAGTATTTAAAGCAGAGAACCTAGACTTCCTTAAAATTGATCACAGTCATGATTTTTTAAATAATGAAATCAATGGAGAGTTGTCCATTTTTCAAAATAAATGTGCATATGTTGTGTCTGCTCCGTCCCTTCCGTACAGACTGGCCAGTGTGATGATGGGCTTGTTTTTAAGAAATAGTTTTGGTCAGAGAGAAGTGAAAAATGTGAGGTGATTATTTAATTGATAAGAGCTGACCACAGTTTTCTGTTCTAATCTCTCATTTGTCATCTCTTTTGAAAGTTCTTCTTTTAGACATGGGAAACTTTTGAGTGTTTGAATTTTAAATCTCTGTGGTGTTTGGTCTGTTAGATGGAGTTTCTAGGCCGGTAAAGGTCAGAGTTGACCGTGTGCACAGGATCCACCGGGCTGAGGCATCGTTAGATCCTGGGGTTCATGAAGTAAAGAGGCATTTGTTGTGATGGTCAAGTAGCAAGTACGCGCAGAATGTGCTTGCTCTCAGAGACGCGGGGCGTGCAGACGGCGGAAGCCAGAGGATGCACTTTCTGTCAGTATTTAACTATGCGCGCTTGCAGAAAAATGTGTCACAGCGTCAGAGTACAGAGAACATACAGGAGGATTATCTGTTTTTGACAACTTAACCTGAATTTCAGTGCCCGTAAATTGATAATCCTATAGAATTGCCACAAAATCTGCAATTTCTAGTGTCTGTAACCTTAAAATGCATACACATTTGGTGAGATCCTTCTCTTCTCACAGTGAGCTACGTGAAGTGTTATTTTCAGAGCATGAATTATTGAATTTCAAGGGATTTCAGGCCTTCTGGCTGACTGAATAACTATAGTTTCACCAGCCCGATCTTTGGACGGCAGCAGATCACAGAGCGGCAAAGCACGAAGCTAAAATACAGAGCAGACTGGCGCTTCCTCTGCTCAGTTGGAAAGAAGATGAATAGGAAAAATTCAAGACCTGTAGGACACTTAGAAAAACACAAAGAATCTCCATCTATTCTTTGCCAGCGTTCAAAGGCGTAGTGTCCAAGGCCATTATAGTAGAGGCCAAATACATTCCTTCTCACAAAGATATTCAGATGACTAATTGGCAAAAGAGACTTGACTTCTTTTATATGCTTACCATCGTTTTACTGTTATTTTGGAAAAAAATAATTGATATTTGATAAATGATAAATCAATTTTTTTTCCAAAATAACAGTAAAACGATGGTAAGCATATAAAAGAGGTACAGTCCTCTCCCAACATACAAGGCTGGAAGACGGCAAGATGGAAGGCGCGTACATGAGGGGTGTCTGACTCTCTCTCTCTCACACACACACACAATGAGAGAAGGGAACTAGTTTCAGGATTAATCCACCAAGTGCAACATTAAACTTGAGAGGGTTTCCAGAGTAAGAACAAGAAGTAGAAACGGCGCAGGTGTTTTAAGCAGGACTAGGTTTCATGCGATGAATGATATGCTTACAGAATCAGTAAAAGGGGAAAAAGCGGATTCTAAACTGAGGATCTCTAAATGATGCCCCTAAAATATGGACCCGGCCAGGTAGACAAGCTCCAACCCCTGAGGTTACCACTGGAGCCGGGGCCACAACCATACCTGCCTCTGAACATCAGGAAGCCGAGAGGGAGAGCTGTTATGTATCCATTCCAGTGATTTGGAAGTTAAGTGAGAAAGTCACCAATACTGGGCCATTTTATGACACTTGGGAAACTAGGAACTAGAGACCTCTTCTGCAAAGTTCTAATCTTGACGGTGTTAATAGCTGCTAAAGGCAGATGGAGTCTACTTCACTTCTGCCATGCAAATATTGGACAAGTACATCTAAGAACCTAATAATCACACAGAAACAGTTGCAAGGAATATTGGGAAGTATAGTTTTTCTTTTCTTTTCTTTTTTAAGCTAGGTAGCTATGTGCTTACCTGAAGCTCCATTACTCAGAATAGATTTTGAAAGGACAGGTGACTCTAGAAGGATTTATAAGGTCTGCGTTCCCTGAGATGTTGAACCAAATGGCTCTAAATTTATGCAGGTGACTCGGGGGGATTAAACAAAAGTCCATATACTGAACAGTGAGATTTCTAGTTCATTTTCTCCGTGCTGCTTCCAGAATGCTAGAAACTAGGTGTAATGCAGTGGGCGTGATTACAACATTAGTACTCGGACAAATTAGCCCAAAGGAAAGGCACTAAATGTCTTTATATTTTAGAGAGCATAATGACATGGTCAGGGGAAACCTACAATTCCACACAATCTAGCTAAATTTATCATAAAGCTTCCAATCAGGTTTTAATGCCTCACAGTTAAATAGAAAGAGATTTCCACGCATATTATTCATTTCTTGAATTCTTTTAACATGAAAGAAAGACCAAAATAAACAAGAAAACAGTAACTAACCAATAAACATCTGGAGAAGCAAAAACAATACAGAGAGAAACAACCAAAGCCAAAAGTCAATAAAAAGATGATTAGTATCGTCATAGGTTTCAGATGCTAATTAAGAGGACAGCAGAGTAAAAAAGAAACAGTCATTTACTATGAGTGAACTTTGGAAAGTAAAAATGTGATATATGAACTTTTAAAATTCTATAAAAGAATGAGAAGATAATACTGAAGGCCATCTCGCAGCGAGTAGAGAGTAGATCAGAGAGAAAGGAAAACAAATGGAAGAATCACTACCAAGTCCGGTATCTGTCTAAGCAGAAATCCGAGAAAGGACACATGCAGAAAAAGCCAAAGAAATCATCAGAGAATTAACAATTTTCCAGACCTAAAAGATACAACGTGCTATATCAAAAGGTTCCACTAGGGGTCATTTTAATGATTAAAAAAGGTGCACTGAGGGGTGCTGTGGACCAAGATGGAGATGCAGGGAGACTCCACTCCTGTCCTCTGCGGGTGCCCTAGACCTGCATCCATCTGCCCTCCTCCGGAAGAACTGAGGGCTGACCGGACAGCATCTGCACAACAAGGGCCAGACCACAGAGGAGAATGGCAAGAGAAACAGAGACAGGGTAAGGAAGGGACTGCCCACCCCCCCACCACAAACTGCAGCGGGAGGAACAGGACCAAAGAAGGTGACCTAGAATATAAAGGAAGCAGAACCCAGCCCGGGCCCCTGCCATATGGCGGAGGGGCTGGCGAGAGCCACTGTTTGCCTTCCGTCTCCTACCAGATAGCATGGAAAGGACAGAGTCTGGGTGTCACCGCCAGTCTGCTGCTCGGTGTGAGCGGGTCCCTAACCCACTACAGCCGCAGCGATCCGGAGGCACGGGGAAAAAGACGTGGTTTCAGAGGACACCTCGGGGAAAAAGACGTGGTTTCAGAGGACACCTCGAGTATAAGGGATCCGGCCCTAGGGCACTGGCAAACGCCCGGGGAGCGGCTGGCACTCTCTGCAGGTGGAAGGGCCAGCAGGTACCATAGCTCCCCTCCCCATCCCCTTACACACCTTGACGGCAAAGGTGAGAGCATTGTCTGGGCCTTTTTGCCAGCTACCTCCTCGGTGACTCGGCATCAAGCCCACGCTAGCCTCACCTGTGTTCCCTAGGCCGCCCCCGTATGGCACACAGCAACAGATGTCCCGATCAGCGCTCACTGTAGGTCCAGCCACCTCACCGAGGTGACAGACGCAAAGTGGCCCAGAACATTCCAGGTCTGCAGCACTTTGGCTCCCAGCAGAGTACCCCACAATCCCTCATCATGTCTGTTTCAGCTCCAGCCAGCAGGCGAGAGGGCTTCTGCATGGAGTGGCCCAGGCGCTTCCCTCCCACACACCTGCCTCTGATCCACCTGCTCCACCAGGGCACCCCTGTGCAAGGCACTCAGGGTTGTCCCTGCTCCAGCTAGCCCGCCAGGGTGGCCCCGGTACAGGGCTCCTCCAGGACTCTGGCCTTGTACGCACTTCTGCGTCACCCGTCTTTCCAGGGGCCTTCTGCCTAAAGAGCCCCAGGTCCGCTCTGAGCAGTGACCACTTCTGCTGTCCTGCCAGATTGCCCTTTGTGTAGAGAGCACTGGGACGCCCTGGCTTGTACCCACGTCAGCTTCAGCTGTCTGGCCGGCGTGCCCTTTGTGCAGAGAGCCCCAGGCCCTTGCCAGCCTGCATCCGCTTCAGCTCCAGCCGCTCCTGTAGGGCGGCCCCAACTCAGAATGCCCTGGAACTCTCAGGCTGTGACAGCTACAGTTCCCACCAGGTCACCGAAGTCCCCAGGCACACACAGTGTACAGGAGATGACCATAGAAAGATCATTCCTTCAGGTTTAGAAGTAGGTGTTCAGCCTGACTCAAGAACCAAACAGAAAATCCAGAAAAATGGAGAGAGGAATGTGCTCCAAATGAAAGAATAAGGCAAAATCTCAGAAAAATAACTAAATGAAATAGAGATAAGCCATCTACCTGATAAGTAGTTCCAAATGATGTTCATAACGATGCTCACTGGACTGGAGAAGAGTGGATAGACTCCATGAGAACAACAAAGAGAAAATATAAAGAAGAGCCGAAATCGACAAATACAATAACTGAAACAGACCAGAAAGAATGCGCAGCATTATTAAAGGATGCAGAAAAATGGATCCGCGTCTGGGAGACAGGGAGCTGAAAAGCACCCAAGCTGCACAGCAAAAAGAAAAAGAACTTTTAAAATAGGAAAGGTAAGGATCTTTTGAAGTCAAAAAACATTTGCATTATAGAGGGTCACAAAAAGAAGAGAAAGGAGCAAAGTGTTGTTTGGTAAAATAAGAGCAGAAAACTTAGCTAATTTATATCCAGGTTTAGGAAGTGAACCAAGGAAGTTCATCTTGGACCCATCATGGACCAAAGGAGGACAACACCATGAAACGATCATTAAAATGTCACAGATGAGTAAAGATGGAAAAGCAGCTAGTTATGGACTGTGAAAACTTTAGAAGCCCATCATCTGATTTTTCAGCAGAATCTTCGCAGGCTGGAAGGAAGGGGCGGGATATCGGCACAGGTGCTGCAGGGGGACACCCTGTGGCCGGCGGTGGGACACGCAGCGAGATGATCATTCGGGGTGAAAGAGAAATGAAAAGTTTCCCAGACAAACAAAAATTAAAGGACTTAATCACTAAACATGCCTTAGCAGAAATACTGAAGGGATTTACTAAAGTGGAAATGAAAACGCCATATTCTGAACGCAAAGAATTGCAGTCATTTATAAAAGTAGTATGAAGGTTAAAAATGAAAGTAGTAAAAGCAGTTCCATTGAAAATTAGTTAACGGGACTCACAAAATAAGATGTAAAATACAACATGTACATGAAATGTGGAGTCGGGTAGAAAAAATGAAGTTCTTTCAGAATGTGTTCAAACTTGACCGACCATCAGCTTAATACGGAGTGTTGTACACTTAGGAAGGATGTTCTATATGACCTCGTGGTGACCACAAAGCAAAAACCTACAGTAGACACAAAATAGAACCAAGCATAATACTGAGGGAGCCACGACTCACAAGGAAGGAGAAGGAACAGCAAAAACCAGAAAACAAGTAACAAAAAGCCAGTAAGTACACACTTGTCATTAGTTTACATGTAAATGGTCTAAAGGCTCTCATCAGAACGCAGAGGGTGACAGAACGGAGGAAAACACAAGACCCCTCCATCCGCTGCCTACGACAGACTCCCGTCAGACTCCCGTCAGACTGAGAGACCTATGGGCTGAAAGCGAAGGGACGGTAAAGGAGTTTAAAGCAAATCCAAGTGGAGAAAAAGGCTAGGAAGTAAAACTTCTGTCAGACAAAAGAGACTTTAAACAAAGACTGTGACAAGAGACCGAGGCGGGAACCACATAATGATAAATGGGTCAACCGCATAAGGAGATGAAACAATTGTAAATATCTATGCAGCCAGTGTTGGAGCACCGAGATACATAAAGCAAATATTAACAGACATAAACGGAGGAATTGACCATAATGCAGTAATAGGAGGAGATTTTAATACCCCGCTTACATCAGTGGATACAGCGTCCAGAGAATCACTGAGGAAACAGTGCCTTTGAATGACACATTAGACCAGATGGACTGAACATATATCCAGAACGTTCGGTCCAAAACCAACAGAATATATACTCTTTTCAAGTGCTCATGGACCATTCCACAAGATAGACCACATGTTGGGTGACAAAAGAACTCTCAATAAATTTAAGAATCATATCAGGCACCTTTTCTGACCATAACCATGGGAAACTAGAAATCAGTTCTAAGAAAAAACTGGAAAAAGGCCTACATGTGGAGGGTAAACAAGACATTATGAAGCAACCAATATGTCAGCTAAAAATCAAAGAGGAAATTAAAAAAAATATATATACACACACACATATATATATATAGATATATAGATATATAGATATATAGATATATAGATATATATATGGAGGGAAATGAAAATACAATGGTGCAAAATCTTTGGGACGAAGTCCAAGCAGTTCTAACAGGGAAATCAATGGTGATACAGGCCTACCTCGAGAAACAAGAAAAATCTCAAATAATCTAAGCTTATATCTAAAGGACTTTAGAAAGAAAAAACAGAGCCCAAAGTCAGAAGAAGAAAGTAAATAAAAGACCAGAGTGGAAATAAGAAATTGAGACTAAAAAGCAATAGAAAAAAGATCCATGCAAAGAGGAGTTGGTTCTTTGAAAAGGCAAAATTATCAAAATTAATAAAGCTTCAGCTAACCTCAAGAAAAAAAGGGAATCAAATAAATCCAAGAATGCAGAAATGAACCTTTATCACAGACCTACAAAGGATTGTAAGAGTGCTATGAAAAATTGTATGCTAACAAACTGGACAATTTCAAAGAAATGGATAAATTTCTGGTAACATGCAATCTTCCAAATGGAATCAGGAAAAAACAGAAAATCCAAATAGACCAATAACTAGTTCCAAAATTGAAATGGTAACTTAAAAACTACCAAAAAACTGAAGTCCAGGACCAGATCTATTCTCAGGTGAGTTCTACCCAGTACTTAAGAAGAATTCATACCAATTCTCTTCAGCTAGTCCAAAAAAGATGTAAGACAAAATCTTCCACATGCATTTTATGAGGCCAGCAAAACCAGAAAAGGACACCACAAAAAGAAAAAAAAGGGGGGTGGGGGAGAATTATAGGCCAATGTCCCTGAAGAAGATAGATGCAAAAATCCTGAACAAAATGCCGCATTCAGCAATACAGTGAGAGGATCGTTCACCACAACCAGATTAGGCTTGTTCTGGGGAGCAAGGATGATTTAGTATCTGCAAATCAACCAATACACCATGGTAATGAAATGAGTAAAAATCATATGCTCATCTCAGTAGCTGCAGAAGAATCACTTGACAAAACGCAACATCCTTTCAGGACAAAAGCTCTCAAAAAAGTGGCTTTTAGAGGGAACATATCTAATAAGGGCCATGTATAACAATCACACAAGTAACATTTACTCAATGGTGAAAACCCCAGAGCCTTTCCTCTAAGACAAAGATGTCCATTCTCACCCCCTTTGTCAGCATTGTACTGGAAGTTCTAGTCACAGCAATTAGACAAGAAATAGAAGGATCCACATGGGTAAGGAAGGAGCAAAACTGCCAGTAGCTACAGATGGTATGACATACAGAAGATACGGAAAACCCTAACGACACCACCAAAAAAGTGTTGGAGGTAATAAATAAATAATGTTGTAAGATCCAAAACTGAGATTTCACCTGTATTTTTATACCCTAATAATGAAGTTGCAGAAAGACAAATTAAGAAAACAATTCCATTTACACTGGCACCAAAAAGAATAAGATACGTGGGAATAAGTGGAACTAAGGAATTTAAAGCCCTCTACCCAACAGTGATAAAAGGCTGATGAAAGTAATTGCAAAGGACACAAAGAAATGGCAAGACTTATAATGCTCATGGATTGGAAGAATAAATATTGTCAAAATGTCCATACTACAGAAAGCGAGCTGTGGACTCGGTTGATGTCCACAGAAATAGCAACAGCATTTTCCAAATAGGCAAGAACTCTTAAAAAAAATTTTTTTTAAAGATTTTATTTATTTATTTATTTGACAGAGAGAGATCACAAGTAGACAGGCAGGCAGAAAGAGGCAGGGATGTGGATGTGGATGAGAGGAGGGAATCCGGAATGCCGGATGTGGGACTCGATCCCAGGACTCTGAGATCATGACCTGAGCCGAAGGCAGCGGCTTAACCCACTGAGCCACCCAGGTGCCCAATAACTCTAAAATTTGTATGGAACCACAAAACACTCTTATTAGCCAAAGCTATTTTGGATGTAATAAATAAATAATGGAGTTATCACAATCCCAGATTTCAAGATACACCACAAAGCTACACTAATCAAAACTATATGGTAGTGGCAAAAAAGAGACACATAGATCAAGAGAATAGAGAGCCTAGAAATAAATCCACGCTTACATGGTCAATTAATGTACAGTATATAATGGAGAAAATACCATCTCTTCAACAAAATCTATTAGGAAAACTGAACAGCTGCACACAAAAGAAGGAAACTAGACCACTTTCTTACACCAGGCACAAGAATAAAAGCCAAGTGGAGACCTCAGTGTGAGACCTCAAACCATAAAACATTCAGATGAAAACATAGGCAGCAATCTCTTTGACATCAGCCTGAGCAACATTTTTTCTAGATTGTCTCTTTGAGCAAAGGAAACCAAAATAAACTTTTGGGACTACTCCAAAATAAAAACCTTTTGCATAGCAAAGAAACCATCAACAAAACAACAGGCGGCCTGCTGAATGAGAGAAGGCATCTGCAAATGATATGTCTGATAAAGCAGTAATATCCAGAATATAGACAGAATTCAACACCAGAAAACAGTCTGACTAAAAACTGTGCAGAAGATCTGACTTTTTTATTTATTTGATAGACAGAGATCACAAGTAGGCAGAGAGGCAGGCAGAGAGAGAGAGAGAGAGGAGGAAGCAGGCTCCCTGCTGAGCAGAGAGCCCGATGTGGGGCTCAATCCCAGGACTCTGGGATCATGACCTGAGCCGAAGGCAGAGGCTTTAACCCACTGAGCCACTCAGGCGCCCCAAGATCTGACTTTTTTAAGGCAAGACACAGAGAGCCGACAGACGTGAGAAGATGCTGAACATCGCTAATAATGCAGAAAACGCAAATCAGAGCCACAATGAGTTTTCACCTTCCACCTGTCTGAAGAGCTAGTGTTACAAAGAGAAGAAATAACGAGAGTCGACGAGATGTGGACATGACAGATCTTTCATGCACTGTTGATGGGGATGTAAATGCTGCAGCCACTGTGGAAAGCAGCATGGAGCTTCCTCAGAAAGTTCCAGTTAGAAATACTGTAAGATCCAGTAATTCCTCTACTGGGTGTTTACCCAAAGAAAACTCCTATGGTTCTGCATTACTTACAGTAACCAAGTTATGGACGCGCCATAAGTATCCACAGATGAATATGAAGAATGCGTGTGTGTGTGTGTGTGTGTGAGAGAGAGAGAGAGAGAGAGAGAGAGAGAGAGAGTGACTCCATAATGTAACAGAATGCCATCTTGCCGTCTGCAATGACATGAGTGGACCTAGACGGTATTCTGCTAAGTGAAGTCAGTCAGAGAAAGACAAATACCATAGGATTTCACTTATATGTGGAATCAAAAAATGAATAAAGATGAAAAGCAGAAACAGATGCATATGGGTGCCTCAGTGGGTTAAAGCCTCTGCCCTCGACTCAGGTCATGATCCCGGGGTCCTGGGATCGAGCCCCGCATCTAGCTCTGCTCAGCGGGGAGCCTGCTTTCTCCTCTCTCTCTCCTCCTGTCTCTCTGCCTACTTGTGATCTGTCTGTCAAAAAGAAACAGATGCATAAATACAGAAAACCATCTGGTGGTTGCCATAGAGGAGGGAGTTTGGCAAAAAGGAGTAGAGGGGAATGGGAGGTACAGCCCTCCGCTAAGGGAGTAAGTCATGGCAGTAAAAGGTACAGTATGGGGAATATAGTCAGTGGCACGATGGTAGCCTTCTTTGGGGACAGAGGGTAGCCCACACCTGTGGGAAACAAGCCTAACATGTAGAGTTGTCCAAACACTGACTTGTACACCGGAAACCAATGTCATATTGTGTGTCAACCATACTTCAACTAAAAAGAGAGAAAAAGATATATTGAGATATATTGCCATTAATTTTCCTAATACCGGAGACAGAAAGAGGATGAGACAGACTAAGAGACATAGGAGGAAAAAAGTCATATCCACTGGAATAGAAAACAGAATGACATCTGGATTTCTAGCAGCAAATTCTGAGGGGAAAAGAATAATTTCCAGACAAGAACTTAATGCCTAATGAAACCCATCAAGCTGAGAGTGATCCAAAGACATTTCAGACATCCAAAACCTTTACAAGGTCACTTTCCAGGTATTCCTTCCAGCCCAGAGCTCTGAAAGATGCAAAATATACTACTTTACCTTGCCTCGGTCTTGAAGCATCTTTTGGTAATACAGTAATTAGCAGCCAAGCCAGTGAGCCCTCTGGTGGGTCGCATTCTGGGTGGTCACTGTACATCACATGGGCTCTGTACATCACGTGGGCCTTTTTGGTTGTTGAAGCTAAAATTTTCCAACCTCACGTGGTGACATCATACAGGCAGGTCTGAGAGGACCACGTATATTAGATGGTTCCGATCCGAGGCTGCAGCTAGCTGTGTTCATTTCAGCAAGGTTCGCTGTGTCTAGGGAGTTGTCCATGGTGTCTACTCACTGAGCAAACGCTGAATGAAGGCAAAGAAAAGGGCACGACTGGTTATCTTCCCTAATTCTGTATCTAGAGCAGTACGGGAAATGCACATATCAAATGGCCAAGAAGACCACCCTAATTCACAATGAAATCAGTGTATGTAATTTGGTACAACTATACAGAAGTGTATAGAAGAATCAAAGACTGAATTCTGACCTTACCCTATGGAGGACCAAGCTGTACTTTATATAAGCCAACTTAAGTATGATCTGCAGAAGATAATAAATCCTAGAATAAGTTGCCTGAAATGCCACTGTTATAATTCCACTACCTTTTTAAAACTCAGAGTCCAGTGTTAAAAATGCAAATGACATTTAGGTCATTTGTACCTCAGTGTGAGTAAGTTTCATGTCCCTTTACAGAGAGAGTGGATAGAGCACAGAGCTCGGTGCAAACGGGCAGAAGTGGGCATGCAGACGAGAACTGTGCAAGGCAGAAATGGGCTTCATTTCTGTAGCAGTGAGGGTGCAGGTCCATGGACCTCCAAAGTATTAAGCTCCCCGCACATGCAGGGATCCAAAGCAGCAGTGAATTCTCATCATGAAAATCCATTGGTAGGAAAAACTTTGTTGACAGGAGGAATAGTGACAGGCAGGTGAGCCAGGATTTGTGTGGCTGCCAAATGCTTATTAACCATGTTGCCCAAACTCCCAGGTTGTGTATCAACCAGCTGGGGATTAATTTAGATTTGTGTAGAATCCAAGCTTCCCTATCGGTCCTGACTTGATGAAGAAAGAGCTTTAGAGCCAGCCCAGGGACTTGGACTTAATAAGGCATTTCAGAGGGGATCAGAGGTTCTGGGGGTGATCAGGGTATAAATTCCTAATACCTGTCTACTTACTCAGTCCCACGACTCATCACCACCAGGCAGGCTGTGTGAAACGTTTCCCCTGACCTCCTGCACAGCTGCACCAGGAGCCCATGCAGATCAGCCTCTCAGAAACTGTCTGAATGCCTCATTTGAGTGTGCATTTATACAGAGGCTGCTAAACCCCGGATATCACGGGAGCTTGGATCAGTTTACCCTTAGGTGCTCTCATTTATATTATTCAAATTTAAAACTGCATTTAGTTTCTTCATACCAAAATGGTTAGCTGGGAAAGAATAAAGCCCCGTGGGAGCCGCTGTCTTTGTCATTTAGCAGTCAATAGGAGACGTATTGGAAATGTCGAGAGATCAACTCATTGTGAAGAGTTTCCTACCAAGGTGCAGCGAATTATTTGGAAGTCCTGGCATCCGAAGCAGCTAGGGCCCCCGTCTTTCCAGTCATGTACAAGTACTAAGGGAGGCATCAGCTCACTGTCTGAACCTCTCAGTCACAGCAAAATATAAAGACCTTTGTGAGTCAAATACAGCATGCGAAAAAAAAGGCTTAACATAGAAGGGGAGAAGAGTGAGTCCTACCCAAGAGGGCCTTTAAGGAGGCTTGTTTGAAAGGTTGGGGTTTTGCTTTATTTTATCACAGGTAAGGATGAACTTTATTGCTCTGCTTCTTGACTTTTATACTAAGACCCATAGTCCTCATTTCTGCATTGACCCTACAGAATTTACTCCTTTGGATTTTGTCCTGTGTTTTCCCATATGCTGCCTGGCAATGCTGCTAATTTGTTCCTGTCAGTATTTCATGCCCTTTTAGTTCTGTATTAACTTGTTCTGTGCACCCCCACTCCCTGTCTCCTCTGTTCGGAGGACTCTTAGAGCGTGTCACCAGCCCTCAACACGTTTGCTGACGGACATCACTGACACCCACATCTCACATGAATGGCTGTTCTATCTGAGCTAAGGAAAACTATTGTGGAATTCAATGCTAAATTTAGCTATTGTTTAGGAAACTCTATATTTTATGATGGATTATATATTCCACGTAAAGAAAGCTGACATCCGTGAAAAGAGAAAGCAGACAGTACCAACACTTTCATTCTGATTGTCATTAATGCCTCACCTCCATCTCAGTTCTGTGAAAGAAAGTGATCATAGTGTAGACTTATTATTTATTGTAGGGCTGAGCTGGACTCGGAGTTACCCAATCTCATTCTAGTCCCAATGCCCTCGCTGTACCACTGCTCCTGTGAGCAAATCACTCCAGCTGATTCTGGACTTTTCCCCTTCATAAATTTGTCAGAGAAGGGCATGATTAGATTTTTGAATAGGGTTGAATGGATGAAATAATTCTGAAATATCAGCGCCTCGTTTCTTTATATTCCAAGTTAGTGTAATCGTTGTAGAATACTTTCAAAGAAATGGTCAATTAAAACTTGAAACAAAAATCCTTGATAAAGAAAAATGGCACAACTCCCATTCATAAACGTAAATAGAGATTGCTCCTACTAGAAGAATTCTTAGTGCTACCAACTGTTGTTTTGGACATTTTTATGAAGACTCAAAGATTTCTTCCCTTTCTGGTGTAAAGGTAGTGGTGACTCTGTGTTTCCGCCCCCTTCACGCCCTCGGCTCTCCTCGCCTTCGCGCCTCCCTCACTCCGCCTTCTCCCTGTGGCTCGGCCCCGACCCCTGCTCCCACACTGGAGCTGCAACTGCGGTGAACCTCCACCTGTCTGAGGAAAAGGAGTTGTTTTTAGGGAAAAGGGGATGATGGGTTTGGCTCCGCTGTGCCTTCCAAATAAAAGCCTAAACATTTAGTTTAGGATTTCAAAACCTCATCCTACCCTTCTGCGTCCCCTTCATGCTCGCTTTCCTCCCTCCCGTAATGCTACCAAATGGCTGGACACGTGCGGACACAGATCGTCAGTTTCTGGATTCCTACGGGCTTTTGTTTGCTTTTCAGTCTTTATTTTCGGCTTCTTTAATTCCTTATTTCTATCGCTCTTGACAAAACATGGCGTTCTGTTCAACCGTGTGTGTCCGAGAACACATAGGAGATCGTTCTCGGCCAGTGAGAAGCAGCCCGTAAGAGCTGCTGAATTAGGGTGAATTGCTGGGCCACATTTTTAGGTCTCGGAATCAAACTTATGTGTCATGGACCTGGACAAGATTAAATCTCTAGCATTAGTGTTTCTAGAAAGAGTCTTTACGTGTGACTAGAAGGGAAGAGTCATGCTGTCTGACCAATAAATGCTGGAGCTCACGAAAGACAAGCGGCTGAAAACTAGTCGCCGGCTACGGCAGACACTTGGAGGCGTGAGTGTTGTCTGTGATGCTCAACTACTGAGTGTCTGAGTGTCTGAGGTCTCCGACAGGCAGGAGACACCTTTAAAGCCTGTGGAGAGTCTACAGAACATAAAAGGTGCTTCAGAATTTAGTTGGGTTTTTATCACATGATCTGCCTGATATGAGGAAGTGGTGATGCAACATGGGGGCTTAAGTGGGTAGGAGAAGAATCAATGAAACAAGATGGGGTTGGGAGGGAGACAAACCATAAGTGACTCTTAATCTCACAAAACAAACTGAGGGTTGCTGGGGGAGGGGGGTCGGGAGAGGGTGGCTGGGTTATGGACATTGGGGAGGGTATGTGCTTTGGTGAGTGCTGTGAAGTGTGTAAACCTGATGATTCACAGACCTGTACCCCTGGGGATAAAAATACATTATATGTCTATAAAAAAATAATTAAAAATTTAGTTATGTTTTAAAAACAGAAAGATTAAATATTACATGTTCAAATAAATATTTCATTATTTGGTTTCCTTCATTCTTTGTTTAGGGAAAAAAATCAAACTTGAAAAAAAATTTAACTGGCCCTGCTTATTTTTGTTGTTGTTGCTATAATAACATGAAGGGATCTTTCCTGAGAAACACTTCCTAGCATCTGGAGTCCTGTGAACACCACATCTACTCGAAGAAATAGGAGTGTTAACTTGAGCCTTATCTTTGATAAGATTCCTGAGTCTTTAAATTTTCTGTTCATTCATTCTCATTGGCCCTGTCTATTTGATTCACACTGTCTGTGTTTTCTACTTAGATTATTAAAGCGGGAAGAAAGTTTCACATTCATCCCTCGGTCCCGTGAAGAGCTTCCCGATAACTTTCCAAAGGAAATCCCTGGGATCTGCTATTTCCTGGAGGTAAGGACTGGTCCTAAGCAGCCAAAGCCTTCTCTTTCCTCCTCGAGGATAAAAAAAGTTTCCTACAACATTGGCACCATGTTCCTCCGGGAGACAAGCCTCTGAGACCTACTGCAGATCAAAGACTCCTCCAAAAAGCACAAGCCCAGAACACGGGTCATGACGGGAGAGTAGAACGAGATGGTTTCTCTTCCACTACTTGCCTGAGAACAAGCAGCGGAATTTCTGTGCTGTGTGAGGCAAGAACAAGGTGGATAATGACTGTCAGCTAAAAAAAAAAAAAAAAAAATGGAAGGGGGGTAATGAGATGTGTCCATCCCTGTGAGTGTTTTTGGTCATATATATATATATATATATATACACACACACACATGCGTGTGCACACACAAATATATATATCTATATTTTAAGTAGGGGCCCCCTTTCAAAACTAATAGATTCTGTGTTTCTTGTTTGTCACACATACAGGTATCTTCCCCCATTTATCTAGATCACTTTTGAGAGCCAGTTTTGAGGATATAGTCCTCCGTTTAGTGAGTTGGTATGTGAGGACTATTTTCTAATTTTGTTTTTCTGAACAGACATTTCATACACATCATGGCAGTGTGGTTGTCTTCCCAGCAGGAAGAACTCTAACTCAGCAAAATATTTTAGGGATATTACCTATTTTTCTACATCTCTCTTCTCCTAGATAATTACATTTCACACAACATTACTCCATTTTCCGAATCTGCTACTGTGTAGTTGGTGTCTTATGTAACTGTAACCTACTAATCAAATAGAGTTTCGCTCATTTAGACAGATGGGTGCTCGGACGGGGCATACACATAACCAGGGACTGCAGATGCCGAGAAAGCGTTGTCTGTCTGCTTAGCAAATACATCTTTTAGATTTAATTACTGTAGCACGGAATCCAGAGGAAATAGCGTTTCCCACTAAGAGACTCGTCTGTCACCAGAACTACCGAAAGTCTTGCTGCTGTCTTCTGACAAAGTCGGATAATACAAAATGCTTTGCTGCACTGGACCCTTTTCAACGTAGCACTTGCAAAATGGGTACCTTGTACGATGTACTCAGCTATATTCTAATAAACAGCGTCCCCATCCCGTGGCTCGTTACTCTTCCCCCGACCTCTGCCCACTCCGCCTGCCGGATGCCTCCTGAGGGCTACTTGCCACTCTGGGAGAAAACTGCCAAATGCTGGCATTAGGGAGTAAGAGGCTGTAGGCTGTTTCCCAAGAACGTTATTTCTTCTTGCAAAATAAAGGGTGGGGGGAACCCTGTGTTTTATGGCTTTGAGATTTAAAAAATGATAGTAATTCTTTTCTTCTGCAGTTTGATTTATGTGGCTCTTAAATTCAGTGAATCACCTTCATGAACCTCTTAAATTCATGAATCACCTCCAGACCTACTAAAGTAGGTCTGTCCCCTAGGCCCCGTCATCGCCATAGTGACAGACAGGCTTCCATCACGTGTGGTCCTAAAATGAAGATCTGTTCCTGCTAATTAGCACTGCATGAAAATATTAACGCAGGCTTCCCCTGAAATCTGGAGCACAGTACATCCAGAGTTTTCCTATTTTGGATCTAATATAAAACCCAAGTTTCTTCTGAGATTAATGAACTGGAAATCGATGTGTTTCCCTGGAACCTTGGAATAGCCGTTTTCTTCCAAACGGTGTACTCCTTGAGAGCTTGCGTCTACTGAACGTGACCGAGAGATTCCTCTGGGCAGGCACGGGGGCTGCGTTAGGATTCATTCATGCCGCAACTCAGCTACGGAGCATATTAATAGTGTCCAGTGTAGCCTGGGAGGCTGACTAGTGCTTTTAAGTTTTCTAAGTGTGTGCTAGAAAACATTTATAGATACATAAAGTATTTGTTATAATGGTGATCTCTTCTGTAATTGCTGAACTGTTTTCACCCCAAGGCTCATGAGGATGCTAGTGCCGCACACAGTGTGGAGATGGGATCTAGAACCTGAGCTTTCGGAAGCCTCGCCTGCCTCCCTCCTCCTTGGGTCCAGGTCTCTGTTTTTAACAACACGGGGGGCCAGAAGGCCAGTGTGTTTATTTGAGGGGAGTTTTATAGACTGGGGACAGGGTGCTCTAATGGGGGTAGTTACAAAGGAATTCTTCAGGGGACTGGGAAATTAACCCACTCCCTTCACAGGGAAGAAGGGGGAGGTTCCCAGTTACTGTGAACGGAACAGGCCGGGCACACCTCAGTCCTCGTGCTGAAGACAGACTTCAGCTGTGTATTCTGTTACAGCCCAGGAACATGGGGGACAAAACCAAGCTTCACTGAAGTAATTTATACTTATTCTGCATAGGAATTTAGAGCTTATTATGATAAACTAAATCAATCAATGTTTTGGTGGTAAGCAATGTGTTTCATAACCGTAAGACTGCAAGGGACTTCCAGTAATCATCCGACCTATTTCTCTGCTTTTCGTGAGGATTTGTCTAAGCAACTATTCTAGATATATGATCTCTCTCCTTATACTTAAGAATATCTGTGGGAAGCATATTTTTCAAACATCGCTGGAAACCCACTTCATTACCCAGTCATTTGTAATAGGGCCCAAGACACGAATTGTATATACATTCAATTTGTCGAAAGAATAACAAACTCTCTTAGTTTATATGGCTCTACTTAGACAAGAAGTAGCCATTTACATTGTCACAAATGTCACCATGAAAAATACACCAGAGATCTATTATATATCGTAGGCTGTAGACTACACTTTTCAAACAATGTAATCTAAATATATCTTGGAAGCTATAGTCTGAGGCAACAGTCTAGTCTGCTGCCATTTTGCCAACCTACTACTGTTGATTATTAGTTACACTATTGCTATGTAATTGCAAGATACTGCAGACAATGGCTTTTCATGCTAGCTGTGCTCGTAGAAGTTAGAAGCTATGAAAAACTATTACATTATTTGTCCTACATAATACAGTCTACATATCCTCCATTTAGGAATTGTCACTGCAACATTGGGTCACAGTATTTCAGCTAATATCTGTACAGTATTCTTACCTAAAAATGATAGCAAACATCATATATTTTAGTGTGGCAGTTTAAAAGGATGTAAATGGATGTCCTATTACAAATCAAGAGGTATTAAATTAGGGAAATGGCTTTAACCCACTCTGAAAGGGTTACAATAAAATATAATCCAGCACTTACAGCTCCTCTGTTTAGTATTTTTTGAGGCAACTAATCTGAAGTCACTTTAAGACTAGGCATTGATATGAGAGATTCACATCGCATCAGTGTTATTTTGATAGAAACAAAGTCATTTGGAAATAAATCAGTTACCCAACAAGGTCACACACCGCCATGTGTACCTCCAGAGAGCACACAGTATGCACCCTGGGGACCTTAATAAATAAGTCACATTAGCCATAATGAAAAGAATACTTCTCAATGTCTGTAGAACACATGTCTTTGGGGAAGAAGATAAAGCTTCTATGTAACAGGTGACCAAACTGTCTAAAACCTTCCCTAATACGCATGTCTTCTACTTTAAATTATTTTGGATTTCCCTTTTAATATATGACCCTGTGGAGTCCATGAGCCATGCCCTAAATGACTCTGATTCAATGCTTCAGAGGGGAATTGTCACGGCCCCACGCTTGGTTCTCTTGCCCAGGGTTAACAGTATCAAGAGACGCAGCATTCTGTGGTTCAAGTGCAAAGTGTACTCTCCAGGACACACAGAGTAAAGCAAGGCCACAACTTAGACAAAACCTCATTCACAAGTGCAGCGAGGCTTTCAGTTTTGCAAAACGTGCCAAAGATTTCTAGCAATAAAGCCAAATTAAGTTGACTGATGCATACAAAGGGCAAAGCCGCAGGGTTTGGAAAACCACCAGGCTCTGTGTTTTGTACAGAAATATTGCTACCAATTGAAATCACGTATTTGAGTTGTGAGATATCAAGAAGAATCTCAAGATCCAGACTGTCATTAAATACATTCACCGAAGGCCCCGGGTGTCCTGCTTGCTCAGGGCAGGTGTTACGGATCATTAGGGCAGAGAATGAAACGTGTACCGTAGCTTTCCGTCTTATCACGCATTTTGAGCACTACTGAGCTCTTGCCCAGCCCGTCTGCACCACGCCGTCCGTGGAAACCCTCTCTCTCAAACCTCCCCAGCAAACACTAGCCTCTCCACACCTCCGAACCTCACATGGCCACAGAGAGAGTGGCTGATGCCGGTGTCAGACAGACAGGGACACCCACCCAACCCCAGGCCAAGTGACAGCGCACCTCGGAAGTGAACTAACCGTTCCCAGCTGTGCTGGGGCCTGTTACCATCCGCAGCTTTTCCCTGTGCTTTTTCTCCCCAAAACACTCCGACTCCAAGCACTTGGTGTAGCTTTACCAAAAATTCATTCAAAAGGAACTACACATGACCCTGAAGAGGCTTTGGGCGACAACAGAGGCCTTTTAGCCAACAATACCCAGAAACCCAAGTCCAAGAACCAAGAACCAATCAATTGCAACCTAGGTATTATTAGGTTAGAGATCCTCAGCTACAAAAATCGTGAAATTTCTGTAAGCATATCCTACCAGATACAGCGGGAAAAACATGGTGCATGAGACACTGAGTAACGAGAATTTAACCTATGACCTCCAGCACGGCAGTCCCTTATGGGCAGCTCTCGGATGCAACACTTTACTCGCAAGCAGCTGATTTCCTGTCTGCACAAACGGAATTGCTGTGACTGAACTAGCTCTACTGTTTCATGGGTACTCCGGCCCCAGCGCGGTGAGGGCCCGCGAGGTGGTGAAGTACAGACCCTGATACTATAGCAGATAAACAGGAATCTGGTCAGAATATACCGAGATAGTGTGCAAAATTCCTTCCTCACACTTGAAACCTAACTACTGTCTTGCCGCTCCTCTGTTTCCTTCCTCTGTTCCTTTTTTACTTTCATAAAGAAAAAAAAAAGCCAGTGATAGTCAATCTCACACTGTAAAATAGCTCGTTTTATAAAGTAATGAATCCTCGATATGGGGGGGGGGGGTCGGGATGTGCGTGTGTGTGCTGTATGTAGATATTACGTGATTAAAAGGAGGGACATCTTGGAAGGACCTGGAATGTCAGGAAGTAAAGTTTGCATTTTTATTTCCAGTACATCGTGACTGGAACACGACTTTAGTCGAGGGCTTCACTGCATTCCTCTCCTAGTAAGAAATGCTCCCGTCCAGCGGTTCAGCTCATCAGCGTGGCCGGATCCGGCTGCCTGTGGACAAGGTACCCAAGAAGCCTTCCGAAATACAAACTGCCGAGCTCCGGCGCCTGCCCAGATTTGGGCTCAGTGCGTAGCAGGTGTGGCCTCGACACTGTATTTAGGAAACCACTCTAGGTAATGAGAATAGAAATCCAGACTGGGGCATCGCTGAAGAGTATTCAAATAACCCAATCACCAGGAATAAGTACAAGTTGACTCAGAGAGTCGTGTATTATTTCATCTGTGGTTATTTTGGAAAGCTAAGTGGTTTGGGCTTTGTAGCATTATTTCTTTCACAAGTCTTAATTTTAGCTTTGGTCTTAAATTTACAGTCTGCTTTCAGAGCAGGAGATTTCAAACTTATTAGAAACAGCATGAATAAGCAGGAGGGAGGAACACTGCTCACTATAGGGCTCCTGGCACAGTGGACCCAGTCCCGTTTGCTCATTTACTGCCGGAGTTGTCCGTATCCCACGTACTTGCTGATCTGCCCCACCAGGCTACGAACTACACACTTTTGGACACAGCCTGATTTCTGAATGATCCGTTTTTATGTTGTCAAGAAATCACCAGCTTAATACTTAGTCTCACTCTGTACTTTTCACATTGAATTGCACACTCATCTAAAAATGATTTCCTAGCAATACTTTAAAACAACCTTTCAAGCAATAATTTAAGCCATGGTATGAGGCTGTATGAAACCTGTACTTCTGTGCACTTCATGGAACCTTTAGGGAAATAGAGGCATATTTTATACAAGCAATAATATAGCGGGTGTGGACTTCCAAAAGATATTCGCAACTCCAGCAAAATGAGCGGCAGCAAGCGAAAACTTGGATAAAAATGACCTGTGCAAACGACATGGTTCATGCATCTCAGAAGCTACTCATTTGGATACATGCTATGAAGTCACAGACTCCCACCATGCTCTTTCTGTTGTATGATTTGAAAAATACCTATCATAATAGGATTTCTATTCCTCTGTAAAGAGATCTGTGTATGTAATGTTGCCCAGGCTTTGGGATCTTTGTAGAATTGAACAGTGAGGAGTGTTTAAGGATCGGTCCATGAGTGAAGGTGCAACACAGGTTGGATGAGGTGACTGAGAATGTAGGCTTTGCAGAAATATGGATGGATCTTGGGAAAAGTGAATTCAACTCTTGGTAAGGTCTTAGAAGATGAAAGAGAGATAAACTAGATTAAAAGTGCTCATTGCTACTGTTTTCTGTGATGGCAAATACTTGGGAAGTAGAACAGTATTTTGGCTCCTGAATACGATTGGCTGGATGTCATCTGAGGTAGAATTAATGCACATCTGAAAACGATCCTGTAGCCATATTGAAAATAACCTGCCCTTCTCGACTCTCTTGATGAAAGTACTGAAGCTTCTACATTTCAAAATGAGTAATTAACATTTTTAGTCTCGAAATGTAATTATTAAAAAATGTGGAATAGTCTATAATAATCAGCCCTTTAATAGTCAAATTACTCCTCTATCATTTAGCATAACGTACTAGGATTACAGCTCAAGGCAGGTGGTAAACTCACATTCCAATGAGGAACTTCTAAACACCAGGTTGTTATTTAGCAAAGTCATATAAACTTAGGATCCCCCACTCCTAAACCTCTGAATCGGCTTACAGCCCCTATTACTGCCTCCCCTCACCAGGAAAACTCTCTTCTAGTCATGAATCTGAATACAGTTGCATTTGTATTTGCTGCTATGTTACCTTCCTGTTAACCACTGCAAAACTTAAGGTAGCATCCTTTTGCTCGCACTTTAGAAAATCCCCCTGTAAAAATCCAACAGGATTGTTGATTCCCCGAGAAAGTTTTTTTTGATTATTATCTTTTTTGCGTATCATTGGAGGCTTAATTCTTAATAAACATGCTTTTCATTGTGAATAAACAGAAAATACTTAATTTGAACCTATTATAGTGACTCTTTTGATGCACAATTTAAAAATAAAGGAATCAGTTAATATTCAGCCTTCTTCTGTGGCCTTTTCACTATCTGGAGATAAAGAGAGGATTCTCCTAAATATATTTTTACTGTGGCCTATTAAATGTAATTAAATATGAGGACCGTAATGCGTTAATCGGTAATACCAGAAATGTACAAAATTGCTTTACACCACCCCACTTTTTAAAGACGAGCCTCCTCTTCTGCCTAGCAGATGCACATCAGACTCGGGACCAGGGACAGATGGAGACGGTGGGGGTGGGCAAGAGCTTTAGCAGAGACGGAGCAAAAAGATTTGATTTTTTTCTGCAGGAAGGTATAGATGCTCTTAAAGGAGAGGCAGTTTCCACAGTGGACTTAACAAAGCCAGATGACTTATTTGACCACTGGTCATTCTTATGTTAAAGAGACAAGAGGAAAATAAACTCCTTCACAAGCCATTTTCAGTTTCCTTGGGAGGGAGCCTCAAGCCCGTCAGCACTGGTGCAGATCAGGGTTAGACCTCACAGAGCTACAAACAGAAACTCTCGAAGGCGGCCGAGAGAACCAGCCTCGGTGAAGGTCAATGGAGGTGTCAGATGTCTGGCCTGAAGGAACAAAGGAGGCCAAACACCAGCTCTGCCTTGTGTCGCAGAAGAGCCTGCTACGATTAGCTCTGAGAACCGACTACCAGCGTGCAAAGTGCCTATTCAAACATTTTGCCCCACTTACAATGCACCCTCAGTGAGAATATGGTTTGATCTCATGCACCCTTTCTCTGAGTGTGTTCTGACATTCTAGAAGTGATATCTTTCCCTCATTGGGAAATTTCGTCCCAAAGAATAGAAAATGCCCTGTGTTCTAAAATCAGTAAAATCACTTTTGGAGCTAGACTCTATTCCATAGTTTTCTTCACATCGTCCTCAAGGGCGGCCTGGGTTGCTGGCAGAACAAGGGTTGGGCTTTAGATAGACCCAAGCCCACCCTTCTGACCCCGAGCCCACCCAGCTCCTGAAGGTTGGGGCTGCGGAGAGTCACCCAGCATTGATGGTTCTGTGGGAGAGAAGGGGTATTCCCTGGCTTGGGAGATTAGAAGTGGTTAGGTGGCCTCTTACCCTCATCGGAAGGTGTTTCACTTTTACGTAACGGGTTAATTCAGGCAGAGATTGTTTGGAACAGAAAACATTTTAAGGGGAGAAACAAATCTGAATCACTTTTAGTTGGAATTATCAGCTAGAAAAAGGATTTAGGACAAAGATTTCTGTCTTGAAAGAGTCAACTTACTGCCAAAGTCACAATGCTAGACCCCTTTGAAGGCTTTCTAAATGTATCCATTTCTTCAGCACTGAGAAAGAAAAATAAATTTTTTGACGGATTAAGTTTCTATCCCCTGGAAATAACGTATAATCATAAAATGCATTTGAATCATCTTTTTCTCTATGTTTTCCATTTGTGGCAGAATAGATACATAGGATGTCACAAAAACAGACTTAAAAATCGTGGCATTAAGCCATGGTGTGCAAATTTGGCAACATTCTTTTACTTAAAATACTAAGCTGTTTTTAATGACATGAGGGATAAGAATAAGAGTCAAATAATACTGGATTAAGACTCGTTCACACTGGGGTTATTCATATCCATATTCCTATTATTCTCAGAATAAAATCTAAGTCAGAGCTAATTGATATTCAAGTCATTTGAACAGTAAATATACACATTCTGCATCACCTCTGACTAACAAGAATCTATATACATTCCCGAACCCAACGAAACATCAAATCCTAGAACAACTCTGCTTTTATGGCCTCTCCTTTGTGCTCGGTGTCACTAACTTTCAAGGCCAGCAAGAGAAACAGCTTTCTTCTGAGGTTCGGGGTGGTGGGATCAAATCTGGATCTATAGTATATTTATGTAGAGCCACTTGAAACATTTCTGTTTACTTCTTTTCATTCAAATCTCCATGAAGTGAAGCAAAATACTAGAGTGGCCAGAGGGTCGATCAACAACGTGAACCCCGCCCCCTTCCAACTCTGATTGGTATAAATTACCACGTTGAAATGAAAGTCAAAGTGTGCCTTGGTGTCTCAGATGAATTGTTTGAGTCTGTTTCAACTGTGTCATCGGGAGCTCGTAACGTCCATCCCTTTCTTTGTTACACCACTCGGTGACCTGCAGTAACAGGTACCATCACCTTTTCTGTTGATCGTTCAAAACACTTCCTTCCCTATCTAAAAAGAATTCTTCTGCTAACACGCAGACGTATACCTGACTACAGGACGTGCCCTGTTTCATGAGATCTGTGCAATATGTCCGGCGGGCTCCAGCCGGACTGCCGGAGCAAGGACCGCAACAGGGAAGGTGAAGAGAGACAGGAAAATCCAGCTTTGCCCACATTACAGTCATGTCTCTGGCTCGCCCAACCCCGTGAACCCAGAAGAAAGCTTAAAAAAAGGAGGGGGTAGGGACTGATTATAGATTTTTAAATAGAGTTTTCACACTTCACAGAATGTCAAAGTTCATTACGTCAAAACTTTGATTAATAAGAAACTTTAAAAACATGCTCATCAGAATGAATCTTTTCTCAAGTCTGAGAACTTCTTGCCTTATAGATTCTGCCCCTCCGCCCCCCGCCCCAGCTCCGTGCAGAGTTGGTCCTCTGCTGGGAGAATGTGGTCGTGTGCCTGTTGGTATTCGCCGTATGTGCTCACTAAACAGCATTACAGTCTTTAGGATAATGAGAAACAGCGAAAGGGCCCGGGTCTCAAGTGTGGCTGTAACTTGAGCATCAGCATAACTGGCGGCTGTGTCGGAGGAAGGCTCTTGACAAGCACGAAAGGCACGGCCTCTGTGCAGGAAGCTCACCAGGCCCGGAGGTGGCCAGCACCCGCCGCTTCACTGCTTTTCCTCTCCTTCCCCTCCCCCGCTCCTCTCGCCTTCCTACCTTACTTCCTTCTTTTCTTAAGAAAGATGTGAAAATCGTGTTTCTCTCTTTGGGCTGGGGCTTCTCTTTCCGGCCTGCATCCCACTGGGCACAGGGTGGCTGAGGAGGGCAGGGAGCGAGGGCGCACCTAGAGATCGTTGGGGCTGCGAATGACTGAGCTCGCGGAGGCCTTGCCTTGACCTCCCTCAAAACAGGAGATTAAAATACTTCCCTGTTTGTTCTTTCACACTGAACCCAAACACTTTCTCAAGAAGCATCCTGGCCAACCTTTTGGACAACGTCCTATTTTTGCCCCTACAGAGATCTTCCTTTAGCCAAATCCTCTTATTTTCAAATAGTAAATTTTCACTTGGGGACCACACTGCTCATCACTGAAATAGGAAAGACGCATCTTCTACTTGTAAGGAGATTGTTTTTTAAAAACGACTTTCCAGTAAGGCCAGTACACCCAGTGCTAGTTGGTTTTACTGGCTCTCTATCAAGAGATGACCGTTACACTGTCTTGCTTCCTGTGCACCCCTCTGTAACTCGGCTTGGGTTTGGGGTCCTTCTGAGTGTCTAAAAACATTTGCCATCAATTGTGAGAGTCTACTGAATTGAAAAAGCAATATACAATGTATTCCGTGTTTCTTAGCTCTCCGCCTTGGAGATCCTAGTGTGTATTCAGATACCTGTTTATAACCACAATTTCTACTTACGCACCAAAATTAACTAATTACCATGCTCTTAAATATGGAAAGATCACAGGTTGGATCCTTGACAAGTCCCAATTCAAAGCCATTTTTTTTTTCAGGGAAAATTCAATCATTTCTAGCAAAGTATTTTATTCTTAAGGGGAAAGAAATGAATTATCTTATTTAAAAGAATGAAAATGAGGAAGATATTATGCCTTTTCATTTTAGGTGTCCTCAACACTAGAATAATTTGAGCAAGTATCGAATAGATTTAAAGAATCTTTAATCCCTCAACATTTTCATTTTTTGTTAGTGCATTAATAATACAGTCAAGCTCTTTATCAAGTAGTCTCCGTGATTTAAGTTTGTGTTCATTAAGAGAAAATTATAAGAAATAATACAGCTTTTGTACTTTTGTATTTTTCTGGAAAGATATGCTTCTATAAGTCAAATATCTTTGAATTTTGGTTCTCACTAATTTAGACTTTTTTTTTTTTTTTTAAATACATCTCAAGGGTCTTCTACTCTAACAGATTGGATAGTCAGTACAGGGAAGGGATATGACAACTTCAGAAAAATTAAAAACTTGAAAAGGGTAAATTTCAATGTCAGTTGACATTTATTTATTTCACACTAACTTATTGTGAAATTGTGAAGAAAGAGGCAGCTACCATATAAATTGACACTTACAAAAATACAAAATACTTTCTTCCTGTGATTTCAGTGTTAAAGAAAGACTGTCTGTGTCTTGAGATAATACACAACATTTGCCTTCAATGCCTTTACCATTTTTATTTCTTGATGGAAATATGTTTAATAATCACCATAGAAATAGAATAAATGTGGTTAAGGAAAACAGGAGAAATTAAGATCAAGTGTGAACAGCCATGACCCACAGTCCAATTTTCTCCCTTTTGTTCTTCCTGCCGAATTGGCATCTAAGGCCCAGGCTGGCAAAGTTTACAAGCTACTAATCACTGTCTCCTTTAAGAATCTGGAGATAAGGATGAATTATTCCAACTACGTGGATATTAATTCAGCCATCCTGGCAGGTTTTGACTACCACGAAAATCAGGTTGTGTTCAAATTTGAAAAATGGACCATGGAGAGAAAGACTTTCTGATTTTTCTTAGAGATGAATAAACAGCCCTTCCCTTATTTTAAAAAACAAAAAAATATTCCTGGGAGTTTGGCCTTGGAAAAACTCTGACATTTTCTAACATCTGCCTGCAACTCCATTATAACTTTGGTAATCAAGTCACAGAACTGTCTCATCATGCTTTTGAAATGTACCGATTAAGTGCATTCCAGAAATAAACACATATCATTCTTCATTTCAAAAATCAACCTACCTGAATTCTGACTCCTAGACTGTGAGTAGCCATTTTACAAAACCAAAGGGTCTCATTTCCCAAAACTGTACTTTAGATAAAAAATTTAAAAAAAAACAAAACCCACCAAAAAACAAAAATCTTGCCTGTTCATTTCAGTGTATAAGATGAAGAGCCAGTGCATTTCCATCAACATTCTGGCTCTATACGGTCAACGGTAGACTTCCCAGCTCAATACAAACACATAGCTAGAATGTGCTAGGCCTTCATCTGCTTCCGCTGCATGGGGTACGTTTTATGTAACCAGATACCTGAACTATTTTATAATCCTTTGGCCAATTCATTTGCTGTAATTTCATGAGTCTAAATTTTTGGTTTGGCTTGCAGTATAAATACTATTGTACATGTGCTATTTTGCTATCAGAGTATACTTTGTGAGTCATTTCTTTAAAAAATCTAGTTATCACAAACTTGAATTACAAGGTCATTAACAATATCAGGTAAATATACTAATATATCTGTAAGGCATGGTTAAATTGCATATATTTTGAAATGTCAAGCTATTTTTTTTAACGATGAATGCATCTCTAAAACCTGTACCATTCATTACAAAGTTTCATTTGTTATTTCATATTATGTTTTAAAATGTTTTCCCTTATCCAGCAGTACAGGTTTAGAGGACCTTTTTCTGAATGAAATGATAAAATACGCCTCATTTCACTAGAATTTTAAGAATACTAGTACGTGTAAAAGTATATAAGCACTTTCAGGATTATAAACAGCCACTGTATCTTCTATTTAGTTTTCATGTAACACCATTTTTTACTCATGTGATTATTTTTACTTGTAATTATTCTTAATCATGCACAGTGTAAGTAGCATGTTTCATTACGAAAAATGTCTTTGTATTTACAGACTGTAGAATACTGTAAATCTGTATATGAAAACTGATGGATGATAGCCTGGGATTCTTTTACAACAAAGTGGAAATGACAGTTCTGTGTTATAGTTACACAATTCATTACAAAAAAAAGTCATGCATTTATTTCCTTTCTAAGTCCAAACTGTCACTTATAAAATATTTAAATCAATAAATGATACCAAAAAAGAGGAATCTGCAGATTCTTTCTAGCATATTCTTTCATGACCTGAGTGACAAAGACTAAAAATATGAGTGAAGAATAAATGAATGTTTTCAATGAGTTATCATTATGGTTGTAGATGATGTCTATGACACAACTATTTATTTTTACAAAATAAAATCTCTTAATTCTCTTACAAAACCAATGGTACAGGTCACCATTTCTGTACTTTTAGGCACCCTGAATATCTATCACACAGAAAAGGCATGATTCACTTGCCTTATGGTCAGTTTGCTCTCTGGAAAGGACCGAGAAATGGGGTCGTTTTATTGTCATTATTAAATGTCAGCTCAACACCCACTGGGTGGGTGCCTCATCCAACAGTTAGATTAGATGCTGCACGGAGCTAAAAGAAGACTATTTAAATCCCATGTTCCTACATTTCTTCAGTGAATAGATACAAAATCAAGTTATCTTTGTTACTGTATTGCCCTCTCCTCCATAACCATGAGGTCTCAACTCTACAAATCTATTTCTGGCAGTTCTCAAGGGGGGTGTCCATCCTTTGTCCACAAACAGAGCTGTGCTCATCTTCTGCTATTGTGTTCTGAGAGACATATGCCGTTTTGAGGTCTTGCCACCGAGAGTTACTTTTCTATCCCTCTGACACTGAGGCAGAAAAAAGCAGAGAAAGTATGTGCACATACAAACACGTGCACACACATGCATAATTCCAATGAAAACTTCCTCAGGAAATAGTAAAAATTTCCCAGATGCGCAGCAGCACGGGAAGTCCTTCCTCTGGCTACACCTGATGGGCTATGGGCAGCTATCCGTCGTTGACTATGTCTCCCTGTTTAAAACAGAGCTGGGATCTTTCAGAAATCATGTCTATGATACTAGCTGTGAGGCTGTTTTGGTTCTCTAATTCTCAGGGACAGAGACATTCTGAACAAGTTAATGATTAGTATCTGCCAACACCACCCCGCAATAAAGCATCTGACCAGACCATAGATCCCCACAGGGGTCCCAGATTACGGTTGAGAGGCCTCTCCTAATCAGGAAGGGAAGCCATTGCAGAGACCAACATGAGTATCTCTTTCAAGACAAGGTAAACCCCCTTTTTACTTCTTGAATTTATTTTCACCTGTAACTTATCTGATGCCCTGACTTCAAAGAAGGCACTGGCTTCCATTTTGTAAATATTCTTTGACGGTAGATCCCTGACTGATAAGACTTTCGTCTCTCCATGCAGAATGGTTGAGGGACCAACTCAAAATCACAGCCAAAGGAATGGGGAACAATCTGTTGACTTCAAGTCAACTGGGTACAGACCTCTTCTGACAACATTAGGGAGAGATTTGGGGCACCGCAGTTTCAGTATTCCTCCTCGTGTTTGTTGTTGCTGGAATGAGGAAGTGAACTACTCAAGACTTGACCAATTACTCTTGTTCCAAAGGATCAAGTTACAATATTGACGGTCTTTAAATGATAATACCCAAGATTTACTTACGTGGTACCCTCTATGCAACCAAGTAAGTGCTGGTTCAGAGGAATTAACAGGGAGTAAATAATCAGAGTACGGTTGCCCCTCAGTGCTTAGACCTACCATATCTTATTTTGATCTACCCCTTAACCAAACTGAAATATACTGTATTATTCTACATATCACCTATGTTTATAGTGCATTTGTGCTGGATAAATACCAAATATCTTGTTCTTCAATTATCTGAACTGCGCCACAGAATAAGATCCCAGGACCCTGAGATCATGACCTGAGCAGAAGGCAGACGCGTAACGACAGAGCCACCTGGGCGCCCTCCGAGGTCCTTTATATCACACCGTGTAGGCAGGCTCCCCTCTGTGAGGGGACTTACTACACTGGGCGGCTTACCCACTGCTAAACCACACCACTTTTAAATTACTAACCACACTAGGGCAGAGGCTTGGGATAGAACCCACCATGTGAAGGGATATTAAAATCTTAATCAAAACAGATCTTTTAAAAGGTTCTCTTCCTTCCTTCGGCTCGCCATCTTTAGGCTGGAAGAATGCCGGCACACTGTCTCTGGGAGGAGGTTCATGTTCAAGGGGACACTGAGCTTGTGGGAACAGCTGTCCCTGTATGGCCAGAGGGCTGAGTTTTCTCAGGATCACAGGGGAAACACTTCATCATCAAGATGCCTTCTTAAGATAATGTCACTCTGAGCTTATTAGTGCTAATGTGAGAGAGTGAGAAGTGACTGAAAGGCTTAATATTAACACTTTCTAATATAGAACAAGCTTCTCAGCCCGTGAGATGAAGTGAAATCTTCAACGAGCCTCTGCTCTTCTCCCTGCTTCTGCACAGTTAATCAGGACTCCGAGGTGGGAAGTACTTAACCGGCAGCTCCTCCAGCCCCCAGCTCTAGCCAGGATGACTCAAACCCACCGGGCCTCTTCCCAGTGGCCCCAGACGCAGCAGCCTCCAGCAGAAGCCAACAAATCCCAACCTCACTGGTCCATTTCTGCACATCTGCATACTTGGGAGCCCCCCCCCCACCCCCCACTGGAGTAAATTCCCTTCTATAGTTTCCCAGATGGAGAAGGGCTAAGGCTATTAGCAAATCTGGTCCCACTGTGTATTCTTTAATTTACTTATTTCACAACAACCTTAGCAGGTGAGCTTTAGTGTCAAAACACAGACAGAGAGAAAGACAATGGGCAACACTTCCAAAATCACTCGCTGAATCATCGAGCTAACCATGATTTAGTGCCCTTCCCCGTATTTGTCCAACACTCCCGGAGGGACGCTGTTTTTCCTTTTTACATTTTTCTTCATCTTAAGATCAGCTTCAGTTTTCCTCCCCTGACAGTCCAGAGCCTCCATCCCAGCACCCGAATGTCGTCTGCTGAGGTTTCATCACCCCCGGGCTCTTCATTGATTCATCGGCTAGTTACCGAACATAAACTCTGGGCCTGAAACCGCACTTGGTTCTGGGACTACTGTGAGGAAGCAGACTCTACATGTCTTGTCTCACAAGGAAGCTGAGCAAATGGTGGGGGAGACCAAGACTCACCAGAACTGCGCAGGGATTCATGATTAATAACTGCAAATAGCGTGGAGCAGAAAACTTAGAAATGGCTGTCCAGCTTACAATAGAGATGGAGACCTACATCACTGAGGATGTAAATTTTGAGCTGAGAATGGACGGGTGAGTCAGAATGCTATAGAAAATATTAGGAGATGTCTAGCCCTGGGATAGAGGAGAAAACTGGAAAGCACTCTTCTTTAAAAACAAAAACAGAAAGAACCCAAACTAGAAATGAGGGATAAAGTGGATAGCTTGGGTAAGAAAGTAAGAAGATGAAGTAAAATCCCAAAGTAAAAACACCATGTGAGCATGCTGCAGGAGGTCCAGGGGTGGGTTGTGCGGGGGGGCGGGGGTTGGAAGGGGGAGGGGACCACAAAGGACTTTAATACCCAGCAGGCATGAGGATATGCCACAGGGAAATGGATACCCTCCGGATAAAGCCAGAACTTACTTGGGATCACACTATCAATAAAAAGTGAACCAGGAAAAAAAAATATATATCTACCCGCAACTGGAAAATTGCACGGAGGAAGTTTTTCTGTCTCAGTATTGTTCTGGTGGGACAAGCATTAAAGTTTCCTTTAAGAATTGATAACTAGAGGCCACAGTTAGTGTTTTTAAATTCTTTTTAAAATTTAAGCATTGTATGTTTTAAACGCTGAACTACTGTAAAAAGTTTCCTTTCCTGGTGACATCCCCTGTGCTTCCCTCAAGAGAAAATGCAAAACATCTCTGGAGTAACTGCATTTCAACCCAGGGTAAGGTAATGCTTTCCTAAACAAAGCTTTCGCAAACCTAGCTCCCAATCTAAAGTCTTAAAACAGAGAGGGAGGGGGACACTGCCACCAGGAAGAAACAAAACCAGACCAGAGGGGGAAAACATGGAGGGAGAGGGGTTCTAGGTCTCAGTGAACAGAACAGAATCCTCTTACACAAGCACAGAACTTAAAAGCAACTTGAGGGGAAAAGGCAGATGTCCCACAAGGAAGTAAGAATTAGACAAATGGTGTGTTTCTCAGTAGCCACGACATAAGCCAGAAAGAGGTGGGCACATGTCCGTGTGCCGAGAGAAAAAGATCGTTAATTTAGAATTCAGGCAGAATATGCCTCTCTGCCTACTTGTGATCTCTGCCTGTCAAATAAATAAATAAAATGTTAAAAAAAAAAAAAAAGAATTCAGGCAGAATAATGACATTTTTACATAAAGATGAACCCATTAGAAGAGCTTAATAATATACTTCTGGAAAAAAGGAAAGGACCTCAGAGAAACTTTCTGAGATGTCAGAAGAATAAGCGGCAAACATACCAGCGTGTCTGTTGGTGAATCCAAACAGGCATGGACTGTATAAGTAAATAATAACCATAACGCCAATTAAAGAGATTTTTAAAAGTCGAGGTGGAATTCATACAATAAGTAATGACGGGGAGGTGGGAGTAAGTGATCAGAGTGGACGACACGAAGGTCTTACGACTGTGTGAGAGAGGATGTGGGTGTTAGCGCCAGATTTTCGCAGCAGTGACATCTGTCTGAATTGAAGAGTAAACTTGGAAGGAACAGAAATGAGTTGTAAGCCTGCCAAGTATATCAGGAGGAAAGAGGGGAGAAAGAATGAAAATTTGGTTCATGTAAAGAAAAGATGAAAGAGCCTGGTCGAGACAAGGTACAGAGTAGGATGTACCTAAATCCAATCCAAGACCAAGGGTGGTGGCGCGCCTCAGCGTCACCAGTTTGCATAATGGGACCTTTCACCCTCATACTGAAGCAAAGTGTTGAATTTGTTCAGTTTCTAGAAATACAGCACTTTGTGTACCTGGGCCCTTCTGTGGAAAACTAAAAAAAATAATCTGATATATATCAGTATCGTGCATATGGAAACGTATATGTCACGTGTATATGGGGACAGGATCATATTCTTAAATACAGCCGACTTTCCTCTTTAACACATCACTCCGCCCATGAAAATGGACATTTGGGAGTCGAGAACTTGTAACATCAGAAAACAGAAGATGAATTCGTGTTTTACTGTGTCAACTCAAAGGCACAGAGCCATACCGTTAATGTAAGGGTGAACTAATGCATGATTTCCTCCCGCCCGATCCCACCAACCGGAAAACAGCAAACACGTCTATCACTCTCATTCACTACTGTTGAGTGGAGGAGGAAATACAAATCTCCTTGAGCACTTAAAGCCGTATTATGATTCCTACACAGGTGTGTAAGCCAAAGTGAAACCAAGAGTTATTATTTTTTCCCAAACCAAGAATTATTTTGAGTCATCTGAGGCTGGTTCTTCCAAGCTCCTGAGAAGCAGATAGAAACATTTTCTACAGGAACTTACCTTTGCCCTGGCCATAAAAACTTTTGATCAGTTAAGTTTCAAGGAAAGTAGTATCTCACGGAAAAACATAACCAAATGCACAAGGAAACAAAGGCACCATTATGAGAAAGCAGCAGCAGAAAAAAAGTGGCAAAGCCGATACTGTGAAACCTTTGGATGATGGAATTAATGCCAAAAAATATAACATGAGTATATTTAATATGTTTCAGGAAATTGAAAGCTTTATAGGAAGAATAAACAGCAAACAAAATTTAAACAATACTAAGAAAAATTTAGGATGCATCATATAATAATGTAACTTAAAACTTAGAAATGCATCATATAATAATGTAAATTAAAACTCAGTCTTTGGTCGAACAGCAGAACGGACACATTTAACAAAGAATAGTGAAGGGGAAAATAAAGAGATTAAGGGAAGACAGACCAGAAGAACAAAGAAACAGAAATATAAAATGGAGACCAGGTGCAGGGAGGTCAGAGTTAGAAGCATTAACGCGTCTTAACCGGAACAGCACTCAGGGGAGGAGGGGGCAGAAGTACTACATCAACACAAAACGACTTAGACTTCTTAGAACAAGCAGAAGCCGAACAACACCAAGGAGGAACGGGTAAGAAGAAGCGTAGAAGCAGACAGAACTTTGGATACAATGATTTTTACATTGGTGAGAAAAGAAAAAGAGGTTGCCTCTTCACCAAGGAGTGAAAAGTAGCCAACAGTGGAAGTCACAAGACCATGGACGGCTTCCACCATAGGCAGACGGAGGACAAACGTCAGTCTACTGAGAGTTCAGGTCAACACTAAGTTTTCTCAAGAACAAATGCAAAAGAACCTTTTTATAAGGCAAGAGAAAACGGACCAAGTTTGTCTCTGGCAGAAAAATATTAAGAAAAATACCAAAGGACGTTCTCCAAGTAAGAGGAAAATAAACCCAGAAAAAAAAAATCTGAGATGCCACAATAAATTAAAAATAAATAAATAAGGCGAGAAACTTGGCTAAATAAAAACAAACATTTGCCATGTAAAGCTATTATAACAGCATTTTGAGGTTGTAAAACATAAGGTAAAACCAAAATACCAGACAACAATGGCATATAGGTTGGGACAGGTTGATCAGAGAGAAAATATAGAGGATATTTGTTTATCTAATGTTCTAACATTAGATCCTTGTGTTATTTGCTAGAGTCTAAATAAAGGCATTGATTAACCTGAGATTTGGGGAAGTTGCATCTTATCTTTAAATTTATAGAATAACATTAAAATACTAATACAAGATTATAACATAACCAAATCAGCAAATCAAAAATAAAATGAAAAAATAAAACAGTCAATCAAGGCAAGAAAATAAAGAAAAAGAAATAGAAAATGCTGGGCAAAGAAAGCACAAAATGATATTAGAAATAAATCTAAATGCACCAGTAATTGTAATAAAGTAAAGTGAAGTTATTAAATGAGAAAAACTCTCAGGACTGGGAAAAGATGCATCTGTAAATTATTTACATAAAATATGTTTACAATAGGGGCACCTGGGTGGCTCAGTGGGTTAAGCCTCTGCCTTAACTTCTGCCTTAAGGATCCCAGGGTCCTGCCGGTCCTGGGATCCAGCCCTGCATCGGGCTCTCTGCTCACCAGGGAGCCTGCTTCTCCCTCTCTCTCTCTCTGCCTGCCTCTCTGCCTATTTGTGATCTCTGTCAAATAAATAAATAAAATCTTTTTTTCAAAGTGATTTTCATAATCATAAAATGTTTATTCATCTCAGGACAGTAAAATGATAAACTGGCATTTTGTTAAAAATAAAGATACTATATATGCTAAAAAGAAATAGGATTATAATTATATATAAAAGAACAGACATATACATTCCAGTAAAAATTGGAAGAATTAAGAATTAAAATAAGAAAATCAACAATTATAGTGAAAGATTTTTTTTTTTTGACATTGCTCAGTAATTGATGGATCAAGCAGATAAAACATCCTCAGGGAATGGAACATTTAAATAAAACATAACATCAATGGAACACTTTACCTAATTGCTATAAAATAGTATTCTTTTTCCAGTTTGAAATTATACCACACTGGGCCACAGGATGTCTCAACAAATGCCAAAGGAATAGTTTTCAGTTTTAAATGTGAGTCCAAGTCCCTTAACGTTTGTTCTTTGACCTATAAATCATTGAATTTTGTAATTTCAAAACTGTAAAATTTTTCCACTGATCCTATAATATTCATGTTGAAAATTTAACTCAGACTTCATATCATACACAAGCACCCCAGGTGCTTTAAAGATTTAAATGTATAAGGAAAAACTATAAAACTTTGAGAGTAAAATAGAGCAGAAAATGTGTATGATCTTAGGTCAGCAAAGGCTTTCTTAATGAGACATGAAAAGTGTCAGAGAAAAATACTGGTACATTCATCTGCATGAAATTCTGTTCATTTTAAGAATCACAAACTGGAAAATCAAGGTCAAATTGGAAGAGTCCATCTTCAGTGCATATAGTCAACAGAACGTTTATAACTAGCATACATTAAAGAACTCCAACACATAAGAGAACAGTAAATAAACAAAAGGGAAAGGAATTTCACAAAAGAGTACACTGGACTCAAATACAGGAAGAGTGCTAAATCTCATGAACAGTTAGAGATACATAAATCAGAACCACCATGTGATTTTCCGTCCTTCAGAGTGGCACAATTTACAAGTCAAACATTATCAAGTGATGGCTGGAACGTGTGGGAGAATAGAAATCTTCATCCACTTCTGATGGGAATGTAAAACAGTAAAGCTATTTTGAAAACCAGTTTGAATCACTAATTCAGTTGAAAATAAATGCACAACAAACCTATACCCTCAGACTTATTAATTTCACTATTGTGTGTATACCTTAGAGAATTTTTTTCCCACATGCACTACCAGTCAGGGTCAAGAATATTTACAGAAGCCTTGTTTAAAGGAAAACCAAAACAAAACTCTAACTAGCCAATTGCCCATCAACCATGGAAAAACTGAGTCTCTTGTGATACAGTCTTAAAATTATCTACAACAAAGTATGTAAAGTTAATGAAACTGGTTCAACACTGATGCATCTCTAAAACCTTATGTTGACCAAAATAAACATGTCTCAAAAAATTCATATAATATGATTTTAGTTCCAAAAAGCTCAAAGGAGATAAATCTAAAAATGTACTGTTTGGGGATATACAAATATGTGGTTGGGTTTTGAAACTACCAAGGAAAAGCGGATTAAGATAATGAAGATATCCCATTTCAAGTCCAGATGTTGGCAAAAATTACAAAGTGTCACAAAACCATGATTTGGCAAGGATATAAAGCCAAGTTAAAGTTTCAGATGCCCATATCCCCAGATCCAGCAATTCCAAATCTAGGTTCATATCCAGGGGAAAATTCATGTATATGAGCACAAGAAGACACGCACAAAAGTAAAGGATGATAAATTTACATTAGCATCATTCTAAGTAGCTAGGACTGGAATTGTAAGAATCAACAAGGCTATGTCTCAAATTTGCCACAGTGACTACCTCTGATGACTGATGGTCAAGTACAGATGCCCTTACAGATGCCCACTTTATCTGTGTGGTCTAATATTTTATTTCTTGAGAGAGTTATGGGAAGCAGGTTAGGCAAAAATGATAGGCTCTGATAAAGTTAGATGACGAGATGGTAGATGGTATCTGTAATATTATTCTCTATACAATGTCACGTGTTTGAAATATAGATGAATAAGAATATTGTATAAGGGCAAGGATAAAAATAGGAACAGACACAGCGGGGTACCACTGATGGGTACCAGCAACAGCACAGACTATTCTGGGATCCTGATCTGACTTCTCTATCATGTGAAATCAGACTCATCCTCAAAATTCACCTGAAATATCTATCATCCCATTTGTGACCGGTTTCCAAGGCCCACAGAAACAAACACCAGCTATCCTAACTACACAGCTGCACGGGATCTACCATATGAGGCATGGGTCTATCACCATGTGCAAGATGCACAGTAGTTTCAAGGAAGGGCTGTGTCCTCACTGCTTGTTTTCCTAGCATCCAACACAGAGTGTTTGGGACAGAGAAGACAGTCAACCAACAATGGTCACGCACAGGAGGGTGATGGGGCTACATTTCACGAAAAATAGAACAATTGTAAGATCTGTGCTTCCCTGAGGATCCTAAGCCTGCTCTCAAGTCTATAAGGCAAATTAGTTATCTCTCTGTATTCCATTGTATCAGTTAAGAAAATATATTGATTACCTATGTCCGCCCCAGGAAATTCAAGGTACAGCAAAACATTCAGGTCACTAACAAACCATACATTTCTTTTATGATTCGATGGTAAACTACCTATAGATAAAGAATTAATCCTGTAACCCAAAATACCTTGATGTTTCAACATAGTGCCATGTAATGTATTTAGAGCTTAATAGGAGTACCATGGGGGCCAGGGAAATGGCCCAACCTGGAGTCTTGGGACTGGTGTCCATTCTGATGGAGTTGCAGCTGGTGCTGCCCTGTTAAATCCTCTGACCATCACTCCTCCTTTTAATAGGATGTTTTAATCCACTATTTTAGTTAGCATAAATTCCTGTAGACACCACTCAAAAACTATCAGGTTATAAATAGGTCAAATGAGATGTATTCCATCTTAAAGCTTTATCTGAATAAATGCAGATTTTCCATTTTAAATTTTTTTGGTGGTTCCAGTATTTTTTTCATGTCTTAAAGGGCTTCAGGGATATTTAATGTAGCACAATATCTGGTTGAACAGAAAAGTAGGCTCACAGAACCTTTTAATTCAGAGTCCACTGCTGGATGCATTAAATTATTAACATCATCTTGCACTGTATGCCCGTGTGAACAGCTGGAAGCAGAAGCAGAACGAAGACCGAGATTTAACGTCCAAGCTTTGATTGAGCTCCTAAGTTTCTTATGGTACATTTTACAACCTCTTGGTAAGTGAAGGAAAGGCAAAAGGTCAGCTGTCACAAATTCAATACCAGAAGGTTGAGAAATCAGAAACAGAAGTTTCTCTTCTAAAATCTAGAAAAACAAGGCTTTTCCTGAGGAGCTGGTTTAAGATGAGAACCTGACATGCTACACCTAGGATGGACTGGGGGTCCCTGAAGAGAACCAAAAGGATCAAAAGCTTCCCCGAGAGGAGTTAAAGGAAGAGGCTGGAAATGTCAAAAGCACATTAAGGGCCGAGAATGGGAACACTTCTGCTGTGAAAAGTGTTCGGGAAATTTTGCGACAGAGGGGTCTCAGCTTTTTCTGTTCAAAGCCAATGTTCTATACTCAGAGAGATGACTCCCACGAACCCAAATCTCAATGGCCACTCATGGGGCCAGAGTGTGCCCAGAGAAAGAGACTCTGAGGAAGCGTCCGCAGAGTCCATAGATAGGACTCAAGCACAGAATTTTCTGACGCCAGAAGTGCTGACAGCAATAGATGAAGTACAGGAGTTTATCTGAGAGGGTGAGTGCCTGTTCATGACTCCCCTCATCAAGCTCTGGAACTGTGTGCAAGAGAGAATGGAAGTATCTGAGTGGTGGAGAGGGATGAAGATAAAATGGAACATCTTATCTCCCACTGCAGGTCTGGAACCTGTGCAGGGGAGGTGAGGGCTGGTGACCTCTAGGATGGCAGGGCTGGTGGATTTCTCTTGAAGCAGCATTTGTATACAAGCACTCTGGTTTTACGTATTGCTTCTATGGGAAGTAGAGACCTACATCTTCTAACATTATTATCCTCATTATCACTGTATCATTATTGGACAGAACTGTGTTACTGATGGAGATTATGGACATTGCCTGGCATTGCCAGGCCCCAGAATCCAAAAAGCTGAATTAGCGTCTAAGAGAGAGACAGGTGAAGGAAAGTTAAAATCTGGACACTGGGTAATTCAAATGCATGAGTCTAGTCCTCTCCTCTCAAAGGAGGTGCACAATAGGGTAACGTTACATTTTGAGTATGTTGTGCCACTAGGGTTTTCTGCATATATTAGGTACAGGAAGTGATAATGACATTGGGTCTCCTTTAAATGTTTAAACATTTTAGATGTACTAAAAAACAGAACATAGTGAAAGCCCCCTGTTACAGCCAGCCAAAATCAGCAAGTTATTTTCAGAATGGCTTCATCTACAATTTTGTGGTCGTATTTGATTTTTTATAATTTATATGCAGTGAAATGTACAAATCCTGTGTGCAAAATTCTAAGTCTTGATGAATGCGTAAGCTCATGTGATTCACTGTCTTATCAATGAAGCTCTATTACCCCAGAAGTTCTCTCGTATGCCCATTAATCAATTCTCACTTCCCAGAGGCAACCAGCTCTTTGATTCCTATTCCAAAAGATTAGTTTTTTGTTCTAGAACCTTATATAAAGATTCAGTAATTAGCCTGATTTATCTCACCTCTTAGCTCAGAAAAGTATTTGTGAGATTTATCAATACAGTTGCACATACCAATTCTTTTCTTATTGCTGAGCAGAAATTCATTAAATGAATGTATCAGTTAATCCATTCTCCCAATGAAATTTTGTTTTTTAGATTTCAACTATTACAAATAAAGACTTATATAAGCATACAGTACAAGTCTTTTGTGGATATGTAGTTTTAGTTCTCTAGAGTAAATACCAGGAAGTGGAACTGTCAATCGATAGGGCAGAGGTATGTTTGAATTGGAAATAATTTTCCAAGTTGGCTTTCCAACATTTCACCTCACAGCAATGTGTGAGAGCTCTGATGTCCTGCACACTCATCAAAACTTGGTGATGTCAATTTTATTAATATTACCCATTTTAGTGTGTGTGTAGCTGTGTCTCACTGTGGTTTCCATATGAATTCTCCTGACAACTGATGTTTGGAATGATTTCATAAGCTTAACAGCCATTCCTTTTGAAGTACTCTTTAATTATTTTTAGGTTTTTTTTTGGAATTTTATTATTGAATTTAAGAGTTCTTTACATACTGTGGATATAAATTCTTTGTCAGATATACAGATATAAATATATATATTTATATATAAATATACATAATACATATATACACACACATCTATAAATATAAAATATTTTCTATTTCCCTCCAATTGGAAGAAATGTTTCCATTTTATTCTAATACATATTATCTTCTTCCAAGTTATGAATGGTCTACTCATTTTCTTGATATGTTTTTTTCCTGAACAGATTATAAGTTTAACAAAGTTCAAAATACTTCTCTGTGTCCTAAGAAATCTTTTGCCTATATCCAAATTTTGAAGATATTCTCCTTTGTTTTGTTGGAGAAGAATGCTACAATCCATCTCAAATTATTTTTAAAAATTACGGTTAAAATTTAGTTTTCCATATAGATATACAACCATTCCAAAATCTGTTGTTGAAAAGACTCTCCTTTTCCATAGCTGCTTTTGGTGCCTTTGTCAAAAGCCAACAGACTGTATAAGTATGGGTCATTTACTGGACCGCTATTCCATTTCACTGATTTATAATGTTTTCCTTACATCAATATCCCACTGCCTTGATTAATGTTGTTTATAGTAAGTCTTATAAATTATGCAGCATAAGGTAGTGCAAATCTTTTGATTTTGTATTTAAAATTGACTTAATCAAGATATTTGAGATCATTTGCATTTTAGAATCACCTTGAGAATTTCTACAAAAGGCCTCCTGATATTTTGAATGTGACTGGTATTGCTGTAAATTAATGAAGCAACTTGAGAATAATTTAAATCTTAATAATATTAACTCATCCAAACCATAACTATGATACAGCTCTCCATTTATATAATTTTCCTTTATTGTCTATCACTGATATATTTAAATATAAAAACCTTACTCATCTTTTATGAATCATTATTTAATAATTTTGATGTTAGTGTAAATGGTATTTTTCTCATTTAATTTTCTAAATGTTTGTTGATGGTACACAAAAATGGGTTTAATTTTTGTATATTGACTTTGTATACTAAAATCTTGTGCAACTGACACATATAAGTTCTAGTAGTTTTTTTGTAGATTCCTTAAGATTTTCTAAGCACACAATCATGCCTTTTGCAAAAAGGAGAATTTTTTTTCCCCAGGATTTTATTATACCTTTATTTTTTCCTTTAAACTATTCATTTTTGTTCATGTAGATCTAACTGTCTGGTCTATACAGCTTTCCTTCCTCCTAAAGAATTTCTTTTAACTTTTCTTGCAGGGAGGCCTGCTGGAAACTCCCTTAATTTGGGGTGCAGGGGAGTCTAGGAAAGATTTTTATTGTCCTCACTTTTGAAAAATATACTGGATATACAATTCTAGATTGCTTTTAACACTTTAAATATCTCCATTCTCCAGCAAAGAAGTTGTCAAACTCTTACTCTTTGCAGATGATATGATATTTTATGTGGAAAACCCAAAAAACTCTAGAACTCATACAGGAATTCAGTTAAGTGTCAGGATATAAAATCAATGCACAGAAATCAGTTGCATTTCTCTACACCAACAGCAAGGCAGAAGAAAGATAAATTAAGGAGTCGATTCCATTTATAACTGCATCCAAAACCATAAGATACCTAGGAATAAACCTAACCAAAGAGGCAAAGAATCTGTACTCAGAAAATTAAAGAGTACTCATGGAAGAAATTGAGGAAGACACAAAGAAATGAAAAAATGTTCCATGCTCATGGATTGGAAGAACAAATGTTGTGAAAATGTCTATGCTACCTAAAGCAATCTATATATTTAAAGCAATCCTTATCAAAATACCATCAACTTTTTTCAAAGAAATGGAATAAATAATCCTAAAATTTATATTGAACCAGAAAAGACCACCAAAGAGCCAGAAGAATGTTGAAAAAGAAAACCAATTCCAGACTTCAGGCTCTATTATAAAGCTATAATCATCAAGACAGCATGGTACTGGCACAAAAATAGACACGATCAGTGGAACAGAATAGAGAGCCTACATATGGACTCACACCTCTATGGTCAACTCATCTTCGACAAAGCAGGTAAGAATGTCCAATGGAAAAAAGACAGTCTTTTTTTTTTTTTTTAAGATTTTATTTATTTGACAGAGGGAGGGAGGGAGAGAGAGAGAGAGAGATGGAGATCACAAGCAGGCAGGCAAAGAGAGAGGGGGAAGCAGGCTCCCCGCCAAGCAGAAAGCCCGATGTGGGGCTCCATCCCAGGACTCTGAGATCATAACCTGAGCTGAAAGCAGAGGCTTAACCCTCTGAGCCACCCAGGTGCCACAAAAGACAGTCTCTTCAACAGATGGTGCTGGGAAAATTGGACAGCCACATGCAGAAAAATGAAACTGGACCATTTCCTTACAACACACACAAAAATAGACTCAAAATGGATGAAAGACCCCAATGTGAAACAGGAATCCATCAAAATCCTTGAAAATACAGACAACAATCTCTTTGACCTCAGCTACAGCAACTTCTTCCTAGACACATCACCAAAGGCAAGGGAAGCAAAGGCAAAAATGAACTATTGGGACTTCATCAAGATCAGAAGCTTGTACACAGCAAAGGAAACAGTCAATAAAACCAAAAGACAACTGACAGAATGGGAGAAGATATTTGCAAATGACATATCAGATAAAGGGCTAGTATCCAAAATCTAGAAAGAACTTATCAAACTCAATATCCAAAGAACAAATAATCCAATCAAGAAATGGGCAGAAGACATGAACAGACATTTCTGCAAAGATGACAACCAAATGGCCAACAGACACATGAAAAAGTGCTCCACATCACTCAGCATCAAGGAAATACAAATCAAAACCACAGTGAGATACCACCTCACACCAGTCAGAATGGCTAAAATTAACAAGTCAGGAAACAACAGAGGCTGGTTAGGATGTGGAGAAAGGGGAACCCTCCTACACTGTTGGTAGGACCGCCAGCTGGTACAGCCATTCTGGAAAACAGTATGGGGGTTCCTCAAAAAGCTGAAAATAGAGCTACCCTACGACCCAGCAATTGCACTACTGGGTATTTACCCTAAACATACAGATGTAGTGATCTGAAGGGATACATGCACCCCAGTGTTTATAGCAGCAATGTCCACAGTAGTCAAACTATGGAAAGAGACTAGATGTCTTTCAACAGATGAATGGATAAAGAAGAATACACACACACACACACACACACACACACACATATGTATATATACACACAATTATATATACATATATACATATATATATATAAAATGGAATATTATGGAATATATATAATAATATGGAATATTATGCAGCCATTAAGAAAGAAAACTGAAATCTTGCCATTTGGAATGACGTGGATGGAACTAAGGGGCATTTTACTAAGCAAACTAAGTCAATCAAAGAAAGACAATTATCATATGATCTCTCTGATATGAAGAATTTGAGAGGCAGGGTGGGGGAGTCATGGAGGCAAGGGAAGGAAAAAAATGAAAGAAGATGGGACCCGGGAGGGAGACAAACCACAAGAGACTCTTAATCTCATGAAACAAACTGAGGGTTGCTGGGGTTGGGGGGGGGTGTGGAGAGGGTGGTTGGGTTATGGACACTGGGGAGGGTATGCGCTATGGTGAGTGCTGTGAATTGTGTAAGACTGATGACTCACAGACATGTACCCCTGAAGCAAATAATACATTATATGTTAATTTAAAAAAAAAGCTTAACCCTTGGAACATTATTACCATCCACATGGTTGTTAGTGTACTTCGAGATTCTCCACATACCTCTTTCAACGGCTGTGTTCATGGGTCACTGACTTGCATGATGGTTTTATTTGAACCACATAAGATATTTAAATTACTAATTTGAGATGAATGCTTTCACCAGCCCTTCTTGCTTTTTTTTTTTTTTTTTAAACACCAAGATTGCTTCTCTTCTAAAGTATTACCTACATTAAGTCCCTGTAATTGTCTCTAACAAATCATCTTAGATCCCTGACTTTGGTCTAAATAAACCGCTTGGTGACTCAATTCCACTCACGCGCTGTCTCCTTGAGCACTCTGGCCCCTCCTTTATCGCAGTTTGGTTTATGTTGACAAAAATCATTTTGTAAGATGCAACGAATGGATCTTGGTGTCTGGCTGCAGTGAACTGAATTTAAACTCTTCCGAAATAAATCTGAACCTATCAGATTGAATAGGGTACTTCTCTACCAAAAGGAGCTGCAGGGAGCTGCCGTTTCCATTCTAGTCAGCCACTAATTGCCCCCGTTACCCGCAGCACTTGTCCTCTGACACACGCCGCTCGGTGGTTTGTAAAAGGGGTGTCCTTTGGGTCTTTACAGAAATATTCCTGAAGTAGTTTCTTTACACACTTGGAAATGTCCATGTCTACCTAGGCCTTCTAGACTTCACCGTGGTAACATGTGATTGCGGCTATTCCTGCTTACAAAAATGACACTGAATTTCTGAGCTTCTTTTCCCTTCCAGCTCACAAGCAAATTTTTGGCTAGCTTCATATCCTCTCCATTCCGCCTTTCGAAATGACTCCAAAATCCCAGGCCTGGGATGGCGGGCAGGGCCTTGAGGAATGAAGAGAATGAGGCAGTCCAGAACAGCGATCTGTCAAACTGATTTCATTTCTATCAGCTCCAACCGTCCTTAACAGATGCGTGAGACACAGAAACCGAGGTGGAAACCCAAGCTTAATGCCGGCCTGATCGGTGCACAGAGCAGAAAGCCAAGACCCACCCTTACCACCAATGTCGTTATACCCAAAATTCTAATACTGATTATTTCTTCAAATTAAACTAGATTTTGGCCACAAATAATTTACATGTCAGTGAGTGAAGAAAAGTGAATCTGAAGAATTTTCACCTCTGGTTTATGAGATTTTAAAATACTTTCTCAAGTGTTGGTTTTAAAGGAAGTATTGTCTGACCTAACTTGCCGTGGACACTGAATGCCAGCTGAACTTCAGTATGTATACATGCATATTTGTATCAAACCTGCTCCATAGTTTTTTTTTTTTTAAAGATTTTATTTATTTATTTGACAGACAGAGATCACAAGTAGGCAGAGAGGCAGGCGGAGAGAGAGAGAGAGAGGAGGAAGCAGGCTCCCCGCTAAGCAGAGAGCCCGATGCAGGGCTCGATCCCAGGACCCTGGGATCATGACCTGAGCTGAAGGCAGAGACTTTAACCCACTGAGCCACCCAGGTGCCCCTGCTCCATAGTTTTTTAACAGCATTTTTACTCTGGTGGGTATATAGTGAGCCTAGATGTGAAGTTAATTTTTTCTGTAAATTCTGGACACGGAGTGCCCGGGTGTTTGTTTAAATGTTATTCTAGGTCTGCCCGAGGGTTTGGGGGCGAGCCTAACATTTGGGTCAGCAGACTGAGGAACAGATTGCCTTGAGCAGCGTATGCAGCCCTCGTCCAATCTGCTCGAGGCTCGAATGGAACAAAAAGCTCAACAAGGAAGAAGTGGCTCCTGGCCTGATGCTCTTGAGCTAGGACAGAGGTCCGGTCCCGCCTCAGGACCAGACAGGCGCTCACACCACTTTCCTTCCCAGTTTCTAGGCCTTTACACTGCAGACCTATAACCTACAATACATCCTTCTTCTCTCTCTATAAATGGTGGATGAATAAAGCTACCTATTGAGACTGATCAATCAGCCAGCTGGCCTACCTACCTTCTGTCTGTTCTGTTTCCCTGAAGAACGCTGACTAAGTCAGTAGATGAGCCCCAGATCTTCAAATGGCCCAGAAGTGCTCGTTGCACGTCCTGTTTGTGCATGTAACTGGATTTGAGGAGGGGGGCACAGAGCCAGCCACAAGAACCTGAATAACTTTGGGCTATTAAATGCTGTATTTCTTCTTCTTCCTTCTTTTTTTTTTTTAAAGATTTTATGTATTTATTTAACAGAGAGAGATAGCAAGAGGGCAAGAGAGAGCACAAGCAGGGGAGCGACAGGCAGAGGGAGAGGGCGAAGCAGGCTTTGTGCTGAGCCGGAGTCTGACACGGGGCTTGATCCCAGGACCCCAGGATCATGACACCAGCCAAAGGCAGTTGCTTAACCAACTGAGCCACGCAGGTGCCCCTAAACATTCTATTTCATTAATATCTATGATATTAAAGATGACAATAGACTCAGAGTAAGATATTATTTTATATTGTAAGCACAGGATGTTGTATTTAGAAATGAGTCAAGCTCGGTGCCGAAGCACACGGATCCTCAGATAGCCACAGGCCGCGTGGCTGGGGGGGGGGGGGGCGTCTGTGGTCCGATGTATTCACAGAGATGCTTTGCTAGCACGGTCTCTCCATGAAAACATTTTTAATGACAAAATCATTAAGGATGCACCAAATTGTCCATTTGTCAATTTGCTGTTCCGTAGGGGAGAAAATGATATATAATAAATGCTCATTGTAACGATTGTGTTCTCCCCAGAGCATGTTCAGGTCGTGAATGCTGCTTTGGGCACAAAGCCCTGGTGCCTATTTCCACCGAGTGCTCACTGCTCCTTATTTTCTCTCCTGCCTGATTAGAAGAAGAAACAAATATTTCAGCCCACATTTAAAATCAACTCATAACGGGGAGAATAAAGGACACGCTGGCTAGGAATGGCTAACAACGCATGGGATAGACGACCTGGATGCTTCCTGACAGTGGGCAGACTCAGGGGCCAAGGACCTGAGGAGGTCTGTTCAGGACCTTAGGTGCGGACAGAGGACTGGGAAATGGAGAAGGTGCAACTGTCCACACAGGGAAACAGGGAATGTGGGTATAACAAAAACATCTGTGACTTTGTAACAGAGTTACATGATGCCTTCAAACATACCTAAACATGGGATGCAAGAAAAGGAGTCCTAAGTGAGAAGTTCATAACAATAAATACTTATTTCAATAAACAAGGAAAATCTCAAATAAATAACCTAACTTTATACCTCGAGGAACTAGAAAAAAACAGGCAAAGCTCAAGTTAATAGAAGGAAGGAAATACCAAGGATCAGAGAAGATACAGATGAAATAGAGACGAAAAAGATAATAAAAAAGATCAATGAATCCAGGAGATGGTTCTATGAAAAGACAGAATTAACAAATCTTTATCTGGAATTATCAAGAAAATAAGGGGACCCCTACCCTGGTATAATCAGAAATAAACAAGAAGTTACAACTGGCATCATGGAAATGGAGATCATAAGGGACAACTAAGTGCAATTATGTGTCAACAAACTGGACAATCTAGAGGAGATGGACAAATTCTTAGAAACTTACAAACTTGTAATACTGAATTGTGAAGCAACAGAAAATCTGCACAGACCAATTACTAATAAGGAGATTCAACAAGTAATCAACAACTTTCTCAAAACAAAAACCCAGAACCAGACAGCTTCACTGGTGAACTCTATCAAACATTCAACGAATTAACGCCAATCTTTTCAAACTCTTCCAACATAGAGAAGGGGAGGAAACACTTCAAACTCATTTTACAAAAGCCAAACAAGGACAGTACAAAAAAAGGAAGATTACAGGTCAATTTCCTTGATGAACATAAAAGCAAAAATCCTCAATAGAATATTAACAAACTGAATTCAATAGTACTTTAAAAGAATTGTATACTTGATCAAGTGTGATTTATTCCAAGGATCCAAGGATGGTTTGACAGCTGCAAATCAGTGCGATGCATACACTTTTTAAAAATGAAAGATAAAAATCATATGATCATCCCAACAGATGCAGGAAAGATATTGGACCAAATTCACCATTCATTTATGCTAAATGAGAGAACATGCCTCAACATAATAAAGCCTTATATGACAAGCGCACAGCTAACATCATACTCAATGGAGTAAAAGTTGAAACCATTTCCTCTCAGATCAGGAAGAAGACAGGATGTCCACTCTTGCTGCTTTTACTCAACATCATACTGGAATCCTAGCCAGGAAACTTAGGCAAGAAAAAGAAGTAAAATGCATCCAATTCAAAAAGAAGAAGTAAAATCATCACTATTGGCAGATGAACTATCATATATGAAAAACCTTAAAGACTTCCTCAAAAACTGTCAGAATAAATGAACTCTGTGAAGTTCCAGAGTATAAAATCGATATATAGAAATCTGTGTTTCTATACACTACTAACAAATTATGAGAAAGAGGAATTAAGAGAAAAAATCCCATTTATAATTCCACTAAGAAGAATAAAATACCTAGGAATAAATTTAACCAAGAAGGTGAAAGACCTGTCCCCTGAAAACTTTAACACATGGATGAAAGAAATTGAAGAGGACACACTAAGAGGACAGAATAATATAATTAAAATGTCATACTATCCTAAGCAATCTATGCAATCCATACCAAAGTTACAAAGGCATGTTTTTCACAGAAATAGAGTAATTTTATAAAATCTGTAAGAAGCCATAAAGTGTAAAACTTTAAGCATCATATTTGTGGGGTAGTTTCTGTTAACACATTTGCAATAGAGAACAGAGAGCAGAAGAGACCTAACTTAGACATCACAGAATACTTCCCAATGTAAAACCTACAGGAAGCAAAGGATTATTCGTCGATTATTTCGTGACATGCAATGTATTTCACAGATCTTCAACTGGGTGTGTGGGTTATTATCGTTAAATTACATACAAAGATATCGACTCAGAGAGCTTATGCTATTTGAATCATGTCCCACAACTAGTAAGTGGCAGAGCCCTGATTCAAACACAGATGTTCTGACCTCATTCTTGCACGCTTTCCTTGCATGCCTCCTTTCTGCTGTGAAAGACAATGCAGTATGAAATCATCTTTTAAAATCTGCTGAAAATAGTCTTCTCAGCCTGGATTTTTATGATCTAGTAGTATTGTCATAAAGAGAGTTTATAGCAGACATCAATGGCATCTATTATAAAATGCTATAGCCATTTTCTTAATGTTGCGCTGGGGCACTCAGATGATTTTTTGTAGGACAGGAGTTAAGATACCTTTGTGAGGCTTTCGTCATCAAGATGGCCTGAGTGCTGTGGTCAGTCGGGCATCAGACTCTTGATCTGAGCTTGGGTCTTGGTCTCAGGATGGTGAGATTGAGCCCTGCCTTAGGCTCCCTGCTCAGAACAAATTCTGCTTGGGATTTTCTCCCTTTCCCTCTGCCCTTCTGCCCATCCTTGTCCTTGCTCTCTCTTAGAAAAAAAAGAATGGATGAATAAGGCTTTAATCATTACTTCTCTCAATCAGTATTTATTAATAACATGCAGTATACAATGCTTTATAAATGTTGAGGATCTGATGGTAAAGAGAGCCGCTGAAGTCCTTGACTCACAGTTTTACATTCCAGTCCAAGAGACAGCTGACCAAACCCATGAAATAAGCAAGCCCTCGGGGTCGTTTAGGACAGAAATCAATCCCACCAAGAGCAAAACGTACAGAGAGACGGTCTGTATGCATGTGGTGGTGGTGGTATGGACTACACACTTTTCCCAGGGAAGGTGTGGATGAATTTGGGACATCTGAAGGGATACCTGAATGACCAAAAGAAACTAGACATGAAAACTTCTTTCAAGGAGTTCTCGGAGAGACTGAGTACAGAGTTTTTTGTTTGTTTTTAGAGAGAGGGGGAAGGACAGACAGGGAGGGAGAGAGAGAATCTTAAGTAGGCTCTAGGCCCAAACCAGGGCTGGATCCTATGACCCTGAGATCATGACCTGAGCTGAAATCAAGAGTTGGACACTTAACTGATTGAATCACCCAAGGACCCCAAGTGCAGAGTTCTTGTTGTGGGAACAACTGTTGATCTTACCATGAAGTCTTGCTGTTTGACAAACTCCATCCATGTTTCCAGTCAACATTTTTATTGTCTGCTTCTTAAATATAAATGGACAACCCAACATCACCTATAATTTGGGGGGAAATTTCAACATGAAAGAAAAATAACGCACAAACACACATGCATGGAAAAAAAAAAATAATGACCTGAGGTAAAACAAGTGTTAATTCAAGGCAGGAGAGGGACTGTTGCTTTAAAGGCAAGTAACTCAAATACGTATTTTTAGTTAGACTAACAGATATCTTATCTATAAATCAGGAACAGGGTGCTGGGTAAAGGAATAATCAGACAAAGAGGTCCTGAAACTTACTGTACAGGGAATGCCGGGAAGTATTTACACGGGAGCCATCTTTCGAGTTGAGTGTCTAGTCTGTCGTACGGTTCCCACAGAGTCATGTAACTCCCATGTAAAATAAACCCACTGTGTCCCACTCCCAACATTTCAATCTAATAAAGCATGGAGAGAGGGGCTGGATTCTATGAACATTTTCTAAATGAGGTCAGTTTGTGGGTAAAGCTCTGTGGGTAGGAGTCCTGTGCATGGGAACACATGTGAACTCAAGTGACTTTAGCTGCCCAGCCACTCCCTGATAAGCAACGATGAGAGAGGGACAAGAGGCGCCACAGAGCCATTCTCTTTATCCGGAGGAAGAGCCCGGGAGCAGACTGCAGCCACTCATCCCCAACAAATGGGAACTTTGGCCGGGAACACGTTGCCAGTTCCCAAAAAGGGCCCATCCTGCTCCTCGGATGGGAGTTGCTCTACAATGCCTCTGAGTCATTCTTCATTTTCCATAAGAAATAACCCCATTTCATAGCCTTCTCAGACAGCTTCCCGTCCATAAGGATTTAGGGCCCCTAAAACCTTCTTACATTTTGAATAGCCTCTCACTATCACAGTCCCAAAGGACTGGGACTCCCTCAGCCTTCTGGGATTCCAAAGATAATCTGCTCATCTAGATGAAAGCCACACCCACACATGTCTCACAGACAGGGCCCTCTGTCTTGGATGTAGTGTTAGGGTGCTAGGAAACAACACCCTTCAGGTTTTCAAAGCCCCTACAGGCACTGAGAGGGCCTAGAGGGGACTACCTGTGAGATCTTGAGCGGAAGATCACAGTATAACGGAAAGACTCTGAACTTCCCATTTCCCTCAAAGCTATTTCTTACGTGGAGATTCTTTTTCCAGGGACCCAGAAGGTTCTGACTTGGAAATGTCTCCTCTGTCTGCCTAAAAGTCTAACAGTTCCCGCTTAGGTTTGTCGTGCTCTATATCCACATCTTACTACGTGAAGCTGTAGGACACAGCAGGGCTGCTAACGTCACGCCTGGAAATTCCCTCAGTCCAATCGGCCGAGTCTGTGCGGTACAGCTTCTATGTCCACATTAACGCCGAGGACACGCTGACGCGCCCGCTGTCTCACATGACATGGGTCTCCGTGACTGCAGCCTCCTCGCCTGTGTGTGCTGCCCGAGCTCAAAGCCAATGCCACACGTTTAGGGTTTTGCTAGAGCGGCAGCCCAGCTCCAAGTTCTGCTTTAGTTATCTATGGCCACCCAAGAAACTATCCGAAACGTAGTGGCTTAAAGTAACACCTGATTGTCTCTCGTGGTTCTGTGGAGGGACCGGATTCAGTGTGTAGTTCCTGGGCTGGCTGTCTCATGCGCTCGCCGTCGGACGGCATCCCAAGAGAGGCTCAGACCTGTCTCTTCCACGTGGCCTCTCCAGCTGGTCTCTCCAGCAGGGGAGCTACACATGGCTCGGAAATCTCAAATGCACCAAAGTGGAAACTTCAAAGCCTCCTTAATGCTTAGGCCTAGAAGTGACCCACGTCCCCTCCACCACATTTATGGGGACAAGTTAGTCATAGGTGAGGCCACATTCACTGCTGCAGGCACCTGTATAAAATTCCTAGAGACCCAGTCCATTGCTGGCCGTTTCTGGAGTCCAGCTACCACACGGATGTTACCATTTGTTTCTAAGTTGGTTTTTTGTTTTTTTGTTTTTTTAAATTTAAGAATGTGTTTGTGACATTCATTCATGTGGTTCCACATAGTTGGGAGTTCAAGGTCTTTTTATGGCCATGCTGTATTTCATTGCACGAATATGTCACAATTTACTGTTGAGCTCATTTGGGTTGATTCTAGTTTTTGTATATTATGAGTAATACTGTCCTGAGTTTTCTGCCTGTCCTTTTAGTGCATTTTTTGTTTGTTTGTTTTATTTATTTTTTATTTTTTTCTTTCAGCGCACTTGTTAACACACTTTCTGTACATAACTAAGCATGGAATGGCAGGGTCTAGGATATACTTATGTTCGACCTTAGTAGATAATACCAAGCATTTTTCCAAAACTACCTGCCTGCTTCAAATCTGGCTCCCTACAATTCAACCTGCACATAGCAGCCGGTTTGTATTTTTAACTTAAGCTTAGTTATGTCTCTACTCTGCTTAAAAACCCTCAAATGATTCAGTAACATTTAGAATAAAGCCCATACTTCTTACCCTTTCTGACTCTTTTTTTTTTTTTTAAGATTTTATTTATTTATTTGACAGACAGAGATCACAAGCAGGCACAGAGGCAGGCAGAGAAAGAGAGAGGAGAAAGCAGGCTCCCTGCCAAGCAGAGAGTCCGATGCGGGGCTCGATCCCAGGACTCTGAGATCATGACCTGAGCCAAAGGCAGAGGCTTAACCCACTGAGCCACCCAGGTGCCCCCTTCTTACCCTTTCTTATAAAGCACTCCAAGGGTTCCTTCTTCTGACCTCTGCAAGACAGCTTCATACCACTTCCCCTCCCCCTGAGTTAGGGGGTTCAGCTACACTGATTTTCTTTCAATTTCATAAAAATGCCAAGGTCACACCCACCTAAGTTCTTTTAATTGTTCTCTAACTCTGGAATGCTACTTTCTTTGACTTCTTATAAAGGGCTTTTGTTCAATTCGTGCAAGAATTATTTACTGAACAGACACTACCTTAGGTTATCAGGATACACCAGTGAACAAAAGATACAAAAATTGCTGTCTTCTCAGAGCTTACATTTCTAGCAGAATAGATAAAATGAGTAACACAGATAAATTACATAATTCCTTAGGAGATGAAACATTCTATAGAAAAGTAATCAAGGAGATTTTGTGTCAAGGGAGAAAAATCACAGCAAGAATAGAAATACAGAGTGAAGGGGATATTATAGTTTTAAATACCAAGTTCATGTTAGGCCTCTTTAAGAAAGTAACGTGTGAGCAGAGGTCTGACAGAGGAGCCAGATTTCAGATACTTGGGGGGAAAACATCCTAGCAGAGGGCAGAGACTGTGTGCAACAGCCTTAAGGTAGAAGTCTGTGTGTTCAGTGAAGACCGAGAAGTCCAGCGTTGATAAAGCCAACTGTGGCAGTTCGAGGGAGAGATTGTGCGGCTTATGCTACGGCCGTAACAACGGGCTGGAATGAAGCATCCTTGACGGTTGAATGGAGAGCCCAGATGTATGTGGGAGACAGTAGAACCAGAGGTTTTGGGATGAGCAACTGGAAAGACGCAGATGTCATCCACTGGCATGGAAAAGGCTGTAAGTAGGTCTAGGGAAGATAAAGAGATTAACTTGGTATATCTGCAATGAAAATTTGACAGACATTTTGATGGAAAATTTGATAGAAATCAAACCAGAGATAGGCAATGGGATATATAAGCCTAGTATTCCGGGGGTCGGGGGAATGTGAGATATAAATTTGGGAGTCTATTGCCCTATCAGTGTTATTTATTTATTTATTTATTTATTTATGTATTTATTTATAGGATTTTCTTTATTTGAGAGAGGGGGGGGGGGAGAGCATGAGCAAGGGCAGGGGCAGAGGGAGGAACAGACTCCCTGTTGAGTGTGGAGCCTGCTGGAGGTGAGGCTCAATTCCATGACACTGGGATTCATGACCTGAGCCAAAGGCAGATGCTTAACTGACTGAGCCCCCCCAGGAGCTCCTATCCTATCAGTGTTATCGAAAGGCAGGAGACGGGATGAACTCCTTCCGGGAATGAGTATGAGATGAGCAGCAAGGAAAACCAAGGATGTGAGCTTGTACAGCAGCTCTGATAATCACTAGATTTCTGCTTTAGTTTAATCTGTATAATGAGGCTAGGCAGGGTGTGCTAGAGAGTAAACGAGTCAATAATACAGAATATATAAATATGTGGGACGTGACTAGCAGTATAGGCACTCTATAAATATTACTTATTATCTGGTAAAACATAAATCCATTCGTAGCAGGGATCTTTCTTTGTATTTTGTTTATTGCTATGTTCTTTAGGACATAGGACTTAGCACTTAGGACTTCGTGCTTATAATAGGATTTAGCACTTGGGATAGTTTATAATCTAGAGTTGGCACTTAAGATACTTGGTAAATGAATTTTTGGACCTGATTATAATGATGAAATCCAGATAACTGGTGATATTAGGTAATGAGGGAAGATAATTTCTTAGAGGTATTATTATGATTTTTAAAGTACAATTGTTTCTACATGAGCATTTGTTTCTATCTGAGTTAGAGGTGAGGGAATCCATTTCACAGTTCTGAAATGGAAAAGCAGAGGCTCACCAAGGAAACAAGTCAGTTTGGAAGAGGGTCTGGGACCACAGAGTATTGGCTTAGGATTCTTATCTAATTCTCATTTGGAATCTCAATTTAAAGAAAGTCTCGCCTTCTCTACTCACTGGTAGGATACCTATTTAATAAGCAGGTAGACATAGTATTGTCCTTCTGTTGCCACATGCGTAACACCAACTTCTCTCAAGTTTGCATGCTTATAGTTTTGTTTTACTTGTATGAGAAAGCCTCCAGCTGGAATTTATGGTATTCCCTATAATAAAATTATACTCATGGGCTTTTTTTTTTTTTTTTTAAATCCCAGAATGCTTACAGTGACTCTTGGAAATGAACTGATTTTAATAATGCTTGAAATCTGCAGGTTTGTACAACTGGAGGTCAGAGTCTATGGTGCTGGCCAATCTACCGAGGAGTCATGGTCTTGGTTTCCGTAACTGGAAGGTCAAGTTCAAGACTTTTATAAAATAGTACACATGAAATTGTTGGCATTTGAGTCGGAATCAAGATGGAATGTGACTATGGAATGTGACAAAAGGCTGGTTACCAGAGGGATGGGGGGGTGAGGGTCTGGGGAAAGGAATGAAGGAGGAGGACGAGGTGATGTAAGCAAGTCACAAACCACTACATTCTACACCTGAAACTAATATTACACGGTATGTTAATTAACTGGAATTTAAATAAAAACTTAAATACCAAAACTAAATGAGTTCAGCAAGGTTGCAACATACAAGATCAGTATGCTAAAATAAATTGTATGTTTATATATTAGCCATGAACAACTGGAAACTGCTTTGTTTCTAAAAAATAAACTGCTGAAAAAAAGATGGAACGTGGAGCCAATCTGTTTCAACAGAAGATCGCAGCTATTATATCGTTTCTCTCACTTTTGCATCTGTGTTAGCAAACATCTGTTTTTGGCAAGCTTATTTGATATCAGGTAGTCAATTATGCTATACCACATTGGCATCTAAATTTTAATCTCCTTTAAAGAGCAAAAGAGGGAAGAGCCAATGGACTTGAACTACACCTGGCATCATTTGAAAAAACCTGTACCTCTAATCACCATTGGTGAGCAAACTCAGCAGCTGGCATTAAAGCAGCTAATGAACTGCAGAAACGCATCTGGCAGTTCCCTTTGGTGTACTGCTGTTCAGAGAGAAGATCTCAATGTTTACCAAATCAAGTTCTGTTTATGCACGAATACTCTGAGTTCTGCTGTGGGAGTGCCATCTCTGAGTGCCTTGAGGGGTAGGAAAAATACAACATAAAGAAACAAGAGCCCTGGGTTATAGACTTGGATGTGCCCCTAAGATTTTGATCAAGTTACTTTCTTTCGAGGACTTTTATTCCCTAATCAATCAAATAAGCCATGGAACTGCTCATCTATAGAGTTCTAGACCTTTATGTCCAGCTGATTACACATCTACACTTTCATGTCCAAATCTCAAAATACAGCAAGTTCTACATCATTCTCATTACATATCTTCCTCTTACTTTATTGTAGTTATACCTGAGCCCTCAATGGTGTGAGCTAGCAATCTAGAATTGTACTTAATTGTGTCATCTCTCCAGTCCTACCCTCTAGCCTGTGATCACCACTGTCTCATTTTACCTCAGAAATTTGTCTCCATTCTGTTATCCTCTGCTATGGTTTCAGTGTTTGCATCAACTCCAAAATTTATACCTAGAAATCTAGTACCCAACATGATGGTATTAGGAAGTGGGCACCTAGGTGGGGCTTAGGCCAAGAGGGTGGAGCCCTCATGAATGGGATTAGTGCCCTTATAAAAGAGACCTCACAGAGACAGCTTGCTTCTTCCAAGTGAGGTTAGAGCTAGAAGTACCATCTATAAACCAGAAAGTGGACCCTCACCAGATATCAAATCTGCAAGTGCCTTCATCTGGGACTTCATAGCCTCCAAAATGGGAAGCAATAAATGTTTGCAGTTTTAAGCCAACCAGTCTCTGGAATTCTGTTATAAGAATCCACACTGACTAAGACACATTCCATTTGCACTAGTACTATATCAGTCAAAGGCAATAAATAAATAAATATTTATTTATTTTCTATCCCACACTTGTACTCGTGGCGGGCCTTGATAATACATCAGTTCTTCTCTCCTGCTTAATCTCTGCAGCCTGAGAATTCTATTGAATATGGTCAGGCAGCCAATACCATGTTTCTTAAACATGCTTATTCTCAAATTTGGGGGCAGTATAAAACCTTTATCTGACAAATAGCTAGAGTTATATACATGTAAAAAAATAAACTACTAAAAATAAGACAACCCAATAAAATGGGTCAAAGTTTTGAAAAGACCCTCAACTCTATGGTCAACTAATGTTTGACAAAGCAGGAAGACCATCCAATGGAAAAAAGACAGTCTCTTCAATAAATGATGCTGGGAAAATGGGACGGCCACATGCAGAAGAATGAGACTGGACCATATCTTATGCCACATATAAAGATAAACTCAAAATATATGAAAGACCTAAATGTGAGACAGGAATCCATCAGAATCCTAGAGGAGAATACAAGCAGCAACCTCTTTGACCTCAGCCACAGCAGTTTCTTGCAAGACACAATCCCTAAAAGCAAGAGAAACAAAAGCAAAAATGAACTACTGGGATTTCATCAAAATAAAAAGCTTCTGCACAGCAAAGGAAACAGTTGACAAAACTAACAGGCAACCTACAGAATGGGAAAAGATATTTGCAAATGACATAACAGATAAAGGGATAGTATCCAAAATCTATAAAGAACTTCTCAAACTGAACACCCAAAGAACAAATAATCCAGTCAAGAAATGAGCAAAAGACATGAACAGACACGTCTCCAAAGAAGACATACAAGCGGCCAACAGACACATGAAAAAACACTTCACATCCCTCGGCATCAGGGAAATACAAATCAAAAGCACAATGACATACCACCCTACACTAGTTAGAATGGTAAAAATTAACAAGACAGCAAATGTTGGTGAGGATGTGGAGAAGGGGGAACCCTCTCACACTGTTGGTGGGAATGCAAGCTGGTAGAGCCACTTTGGAAAACAGTATGGAGGTTCCTCAAGAAGTTAAATATAGAGCTACACTAAGACCCGGCAATTTCACTATGAGGTATTTACCCCAAAGATACAGAGCTAGTGAAAAGAAAGGGCACCTGCACCTCAATGTTCATAGCAGCAATGTCCACAAAAGCCAAACTGTGAAAGGAGCCAAGATGCACTTCAGCAGATGAATGGACAAAGAAGATATATAGTGGAATATTACTCAGCCATCAGGAAGAATGAATACCTTCTATTTACAATGATATGGATGGAACTAGAGGGGATTATGCTGAGCAAAATAAGTCAATCAGAGAAAGACAATGATCCTATGGTTTCATTCATAGGTGGAACATAACAAATGCTGCAGAGGATCATCAGGGAAGGGAAGGAAAATTGGGAAGAAATCAGAGAGGGAGAAAAACCATGAGAGACTCTTGACTCTAGGAAACAAACTGAGGGTTGTGGAAAGGGAGGTGGGTGGAGGGATGGGGCAAGTGGGTGATGGGCATTAAGAAGGGCAGGTGATGCGATGAGCACTGGGTGTTATATACAACTAATGAATCACTGAACACTACCTCAAAGACTAATGATGTACTATATGTTGGCTAATTGAATTTAAATTTAAAAAATGACACTTCACAAAGATATAGAAATGACCAATATGCACATAAAATTCTGCTTAACTTCAATACTCATCAGGAAAATGCCAGTTAAGCCACCCATAGATGATACTGTGGACCCATCAGAATGGCCAAAATATAATAGACTAACAACTGCAAAATTAGTGAAAATATCAAATAACTGGGATCTTCATACAATGTTTGGTGGGGATGTACATGGAACACAACCACTTTGAGCAACGATTTCACTGTTGTTTTTTTTTTAATAAAACTGAACATGTACCCATCTATGACCCTAAAGTTCCACGCCTAGGCATTTCCTGAAAAGAAATAGACATGTGTTTATTTACAAAAAGTGACTTCCCCAAGAATGTTCACATCAGTTTTCTCAATACTAACCAACTATGGAAACAGTTTGGTGTCCCTCAATAGGAAAACATATTTAAAAATGTGGTGTATTTACTCATACAGAGGACTATCACTACCGTGAAAAGGAAAGTGCTCATAATACATACAAGGGTATGGATAAGTCTCAGAAGTTATGCTGAGTGGGACAAACCGTAAATAAAAAAGTACATATTATATAATTTTATTGGTATGAAATTCTAGAATAGCCCAAATATCTATGGTCGAAAAAAAATCAGGCAGGGTGTGTCTCTAGCAGTGGACACAGGAGTTAACTGGGCTGTGGTAGGAGATGCTTTTTCTGAAGAAAGGGGTAATGTCTTACTGGAGAGGGGTTAAATAACTACAGGTATTTTACAAAATTCAGTAAAGTACATTTAAGGTTGGTGTAATTCATTATACATAAATGTTACTTCAAAAGGTAAAAGTGTGGGGCACCTGGGTGGTTCAGTGGGTTAAAGCCTCTGCCTTTGGCTCAGGTCATGATCCCAAGGTCCTGGGATCGAGCCCCGCATCGGGCTCTCTGCTCAGCAGAGATCCTTCTTCCTTCTCTCTCTGTCTGCCTCTCTGCCTACTTGTGATCTCTGTCAAATAAATAAAATCTTTAAAAAAAAAAAAAAAAGGTAAAAGTATATCAAACACTGAACTCTGGGGAACAACATGCATACCAGATAGGGAGAAGGCATGTGTATGGAATTTAGAACAACTAAAAAAGTGAAAGGAATGGTTGAAGAAAGGAATGACTGTATGGATATGTAACAAAGCAAGTTTAGTCAAATGTTAATGATAATACGTAGCTAGTGGACATATGGATGTTCACTGGAAAATTCTTTCAAGTTTTCTGTTTATTTGAAATTTTCAAAATGTTTTGGAAAAGTTCTTAGCTGCCCAGAGTTCAGACCCTCTTTATCATTCATGTTGACTTCTGCCTCCATCTCTTATCTGACATCCCCACCGCTGATCCGTATTTTCTCTGATGCATGTTCACACTGGTGCCAGAGTCTTCCAATGAAAAAGAAAACCCTCCCATTCATTTCAGCTTGAGATAAAAGGTCCTTCAAAATCTAAGTCCTTTCTAAGTCTTGCATTCAGCTACTCTGACTCTCCCGCCAACACACTGTGCACCAGCCAGATGGAACCTCCGTGACTTCAGGGTACATCAAGGTTCAGAAGATAATCTAAGAAATGTCCCTACTTATCTTTCCCAGGCCAGATCAAATGTTAACTTTGATGTGAAACCTGCTCGACCCTTTTGGCGACCTTTTCCTTTGGGTTTTTACGTCACATACTCAACACTATTCTTAGAGCCCAGATTATAGGTGCTGTGCTGTCATCTGTGTATGTTCCCATCTCCCCTATTAGCCCAGTCACTAGTCCCCCAACTAGAGCATGCACCAGAATCACCCAGAGGGTTTGTTAACATGCAAATTGCTAGAGAATCACCTTTAAGGGTTTCTGATTCTGTAGGTCTTAGATGAGGCTCATGAATGTGCATTTCTATCAAGATCCCTGGTGATGGTGATGGATCCAAAGACCATACTTTGAACACCCCTATATTGAATAATCACTTCCTTGAAGGGAGATGCTAAGGTGTATTCATTTTTGTATCCCCAGAGTGTACGGCAATGCTTGGAAGAGAGCCAACACCCAATAAATCCATGATGAATTCGCAAATAGCAATTTATGTGGTGAAGAATTTAAAAAATAATGATAATATTGAATATGGAATATACAGTGAGCTCCTGGGACCTATAAATTGGTTCCAGAGGGCTGGGCGTGCTGTGAGTGTTCTGTAACACAGGCACTTGGGCTATGCCAAGCCAAGACATCTGCAATCCCATCTTGACAATTTTTTGTGGCCATGACTTTGGTTGTCTAGGGAAGACATCCACTTTTTGAAAAGTCAGACCCAACACTTTCCAAGTTAGGCAGACTAGAAGAGAACAAATATCGAACCCTCCCTCCCCCCATAAACATGGTCAGGCTGAATAAAATTCACATATGGGAATTGCTGATTCCTCTTCACAGGTAACGGTGATCGTTGAGCATTCTTAGAGATGGCTGTTCTGTGCAGACGGCCACAAACTAGACAGCCTGCCCGCAATGAATGGATGGCAGGGGAGGGGGGTAAGGACCCACAAACAGCTACCACCTTCCCTTCCATCCGTAATTACAGCACAGACTTGTTATAGGGGTGAGGCAGTTAGGCCAAGGCAAAAACTTGGAAGACTTATAGGGCTGTTGTATGGCCCTTCCCCAGGGCAGTCCACATCCCAATTTCTAAAATCTGTGACTATAATACCTTACCTGACAAAAGGGACCTGGTGATTAAGGAACTGTCTGGAGAGAAGGAGATTATCCTGGATTATACAAGGGAGTCCCATAATAATAGCACGAGGGGTCTTACAGGAGGAGGCAGGAAGACTAGAGTCAGAGAACAAAGGATGAAAGAGAAGCAGAGGTTGGAGTGATGCTCAGCCATGAGCCGAGGAGCGTAGGCACCCTCCAGAAGCCAGACAAGACAAGGCAATGCGTTTGCTCCTTGATGATTCAGAAATACGGCAGCTCTGCTGATTTTAGCCCACAGATCTCCAGATTTTCAAGATAATAAATGTGTTTCATTTTAAGCCACTCAATTTCTGCTTAACTTGTCACAGCAGCAATAAGGAGCTAATACTCCCAGTCTGATAAAGCTGTTCATGGCACTGTAGTCTTCTTGTCAAGAGATTTAATGACATCCACCGGTTTATAGTTTAGCAGGTTTCAGAATTAACCCCAGGCCTGAAGCCAAGTACCAAAAATTCAAGCTTAAACCCCTGGAGTTCCCAGTGTTTTTCATGTAAAGTACAATACATTTGCATGCAAACAGAATCCCTGTGGTATCATGACAGGAGCCTGGAATGAAATAGAAGTGAAAGGATCCCTGCCAAGGTCCAAATACCTGTGTGCTTGGGCAAATCGTTCCTACTCCCAGACCTCCTCATAAAACGCAGGGATTAGAGTACAAGTAAACTTTTCTTAACGGCACATCTAGCACATTTGTTTATCAGAAATGAGACGGATTATTTGCCCACATTTATGCCAGCTAATTGGGAGAATAAATGAAGGTTCTAAATAGCTCACAGCTCTACAGCTCACGGGAGCTAAATGCCACGGAATTAGAAATTCATGAAGAGTGGTAAGAAGAGAAGATATTTAGGATGTTCCTCATTATCATTACAGTAGAGAAACAAGCTTACAAAACCTCACAGAGAAAAGCGAAATTTCGACATTACCACCAGCATAATTAATAAAAACCGTCTTAGCCCAGGGAAGAAAAAAAATCAGGCAGTTCATTGCAATAAAATATCAGTGCCTACCTTCCTACATTAGAGAAATTATATACTTATTCTGATACCACTTCAATTTTTCCATCTGTATTCCACTTGAGTTTCATTTTTCAAGTCCTATCAAGTGGAACCTTCATCTCATCTCCCTTGGCTGGGTCAAGGGGGAACTCCTCGGGCAGCTAATGACCCCGTGAAGGTAAAACCCTTTCTCCACTCCGTCTCATGCTTCTCTTCCCCTGCTTTCGTAGACGTTCCTCAACCGTCCCTGGTGACGACTACTTCCCATAGCAGCCGATTATACCTGGGTCCAGGAATGAATTCTGGGGTTTTGTCCCCTGGACAAGGCACAAAAGGAGCTGTTTATTTTTCCATCCACCTGGTCCCTTGGCTGTTATATTCTGCCCATTTTGAACTGTGGTTCTCTGACCCATCCATCTGGTTGTTGCACAAGGAGATCAGCGTAGAGAGACAGCGGAAGGTGTGAGAGCACAGCGAGAGACGAAAGGGGCATGTGAATGACAGCCACATACATTTGAGATAGGGAGGCAGCAGGAATGTCACCCTGTCAGTCTGCCCTCTGCCTTCCAATAATTCTGGTAATTGCTACTGTGTATCGAAGGATTATAATCTGTAGGATGCTGCCCCCACTCTGGGCATGGTGAAGACTTGCACACAGATCCTATCTCTTTTTATGGCTCTGGGAGCAGGATACCAGCGTTTTCGAACTCCTGCTGCTTAGAGCACCAAGGGCCAGAAGGATTATGGAACACTCCACAGTTAGTAAACGACAGTAGTTACTATTGTTAACCACTTACCAGCCGAGCCCCCCATCTACCCATGGCCCTTCAGAGCCTGTGGTCTCGCCCCTGCAGAGCCACCTGCAAACCGCGTCTAATCGACACATCCTCCACTCACGTCCTTAGGTTCCACGGATGTTCTTGCTGTGCTCGCCCCTGCCATTCTCAACCTCCCGCATTTTCCTGGCATTTTCAAGTGTACTGAAAGGGACATTTCAGAGAGCATGGCTGGAGAAACTGGCTCCACTTGCCACACACCGTGTTCCACATTTTTGACAACCGAATTCGGAAAAATAAATGAATAAACTACACAGGTTCGAACTCTCAGGACTCCAAATTTCCCATATGTAAATGAGCAGCTACGCTGCGTTTTCCTGCTGAGATTATCCTTGTCTGAGATCTAGGACCACCACGACACAGGTAAAGGGTACACCTGTGTCTCAGGACCTTTGAGACTAAATGCCTCTAGTCCCTCTTTCATTCTTCCTTTTCCTTAATTTGCTTCTACCCCACCATCTATTGGAGAAAAATGTCAGGGTTAGGTTCAGAAGAAACTGAAACTCAGAGAATTCAAAAGATGATACCATGGATTAAGCTCTCTCCCAAGATCTTGATATAGAAGGCTTTGGGTTACCACAAACATGGTCTGGACGATGGAGGCATCTCAGTACCAGACAGACAAAGGCAGAAGGAAAAAGGGAAGATGAAGCGAGCAGCCCCTCTGTACCACGATGCACTTTAGTCCCTAGTTCCACCCCGGGAAGCTAATATTTCTTGACATATTCAAAGTTATTTCTTGACCATATGCCACTTATTAGGCATGGTTCTATGTGCTAGGGATACTGCAATGATCAAGATAAGTCCGATTCCAGCTCTTACGGTTCTCATACTGGGTGGAATCATAGGATAAGACAGAAAACAAAGAAAGTGTTTGAGAAAGCAAACTTAAAGTTCAAACTCAAATGAGAAGAAGGTCCTGGTCATGAGTTGATCTAAGTGCTGGATGTCCTAGGTAGAGGGCAAAGACCCTACAGGTCCTGCATTCTAGGACTGACCGAGTGCCTACAGTATAATGAAGGGGAGGTGAAGTGAGTCAAGCCAGAGACTCATGGGAAGGTCAGGTGGGCCTTATAGGTCAGTGTTTCTCAAAGGTACATAAGAATTATCTGGACATCTTGTTAAGAAACAATAACCGCTTCAGGAACTCTGTGGTAGGGCCTGCAATTCTGATGTTGCAGTTCTTGATAAGAAGTTAATACAAAATTACAAGTGTCACTGAAGCCACAGAGGGTTTTAAAGAGACAATGAATGGACAGGATTTACTTTTCAAAAGTGTACTCTGGATGATAGCTTTTAGAAACGCAAGAGTAAAGCACGAGACAGATAATGATACAGAAGAAACCAGTGCTGAGAGACGTTCAATAATTCACCAAGGTCTTGCTATAGATTCACAATGCGTGTGCAGGATTCTGTAACCCAAAGCCTGGGTGGGGTTCTTTATCCCTACACCGTTTGCCCGGACAGGAGAATGCTTGTCTTAGAAGACGCACCCTCATGTGATGGGAGCAGCAGAAGGCAAAGCCAGATGGGTTCATTGGCTTTACCGTGATGCCTTTTAATAGTGATCTGCCCAACAGGCACCATTCGCTGGGAAGTAGGAGCACGTTGTTCATTCTCATTGTTTGTAGTGTGGACACCCTATAAACAGGCACACTAGAGAAGAGGCCAGCTTCTAAGCATGGGGAACCCACCCTTTTTTCCCATCTTGGTGCAGGTGGATCTTCCAACAACTCCCAAAGGTGTCTCTGATAGCTGAGCTGTTTATTTCTTTGTCGCTGTGACCACCCAGCAGGCATGAAATCCAATCAGAACCAGAGGGAGCGTCCGCAACGATCTAGCAGCCGCACCGGGTAATGATCCAGCAGCTGCGCCGGGTAGCAGAGACACTGCTCCGGCTCCCTCTGAGCGACAGGAGGGTTAGGACAACAAAACACATGTCCAAGAATCTGGTCTCTTCTCCAGAAATGCCTACATCACTACTTCCTTTACGTGCTTCTTCTAGACTTTCTCACTTACATTTTTCCTCACCTTGAACAAATCGATGTAAGACTATAACTTCTTTACATGCATACGTAGCAAGCACTTTATGTGAAGCACTGTGCTTAATGCTCTGCAAATATTATCTTATTTAAACTTCACAGGAGTCCCGACCCAAAAAAACACAAAAGCCAATTCAAAGGGGTACATGCACTCTGATATTTACTGCAACATTATCTACAATAGCCAAATTATGGAAGCAGCCCAGGTGTCCACTGAGAGCTGAATGGATGGAGACGCGGTGTGTATACCCAATGGACAGTAACTCGGCCGTCAGACAGGCTGAGACCTTGCCATCTGCAATGATGTGGATGGAGCCCGAGAGTGTGATGCGACGTGAGGTAAGTCGGTCAGAGAAAGACAAATACCACATGGCTTCACTCAGGTATGGAATTTAAGAAGCAAAGCAAATGATCACGGGGTGGTGGGGGGCGGGGAAGAGAGCAAGAGAGGAGCAAACCAAGAAACAGACTCGTAGCTGTAGAGAACACGGGGACGGTGACCAGAGGGGAGGTGGAGAAAAGATGAAACAGGAGACGGGGAGGTGGAGGAGGGCATGCTGAGGACAGCACTGGTCATGATGAGCACTGAGTCAAGCACAAAGCCACTGAATCACTACACTGTGCACCTGAGACTAATATAACACTGTACACTCACTAGAATATAAAAACAATTGAAAAATAAAATAAACTTCATAGGAGCCCAGAAAAGGAGGTTCTGTCTATTGCACAGCTAAGGAAGCTGCAGTTTTCACTCAGCTCTGTAGGTTGCCCAAGTTCTCACAGGTGGGGGCGAAATGGTGAGAACTGTGACCTAAATGCTACTGCCCCCTTGCCACTTTGTACCAGCAGACCAGCGGACCTTCCAAACCGGTTCCTGGATCTTCAGCGTCAGCACCGACTAGGAACCTGTTAGAAATGCAAATTCTCAAGTTCTATCTCAGACCTTCTGAATCCAAGACTCTGGGGGTGGCAGTCAGTTTTAGAAAACCCTCCAGATGACAAGCTAAAATCTGACAACCTCTGATCTAAACCAGGGTCTGCAGACGGAGGACAGAGAGAAATCTAGCTGGCAATCTTACTGTAGGGTAGTGAGACAAGAATGGTCTTTATGATTTTAAAGATGGTCCAAAATAAACAAGAATGTATGACAGAGAATTTATGTGGCCAGTGGGGCCTAGAATACTTACCGTCTGGCCTTCGAAGAGGGGTTAGCTCAAGCTAAGCCCTGACCTAAATTATGCTTTTTGGGGGTGGGGGCTGGACTTGACTTATTCCTATTACTCAGTTTCCAGTGATTGGGAACTAGTGATTCCCGACACCGCCTCCCTCACCTCCTCGACTCTACAGTTTTCACCGTAGTATTTTTAACAAAGCGCCAGCACTCTGTTTTCTAGTTTACTGTCCCTTTATACTGACAGATCTTTACAGACAGGAGTTTGCAGGAAGTGTTCTAGAACTTGTTTACCTCGTCTGAGGCACTCTGCTTTCAAGACTGCTACTTCCCTGGTGGCCTGGAGAACTTTGTTATGGCCTTCTCCTTTGTCCTCCTAAGCTTCTACAGTATTTATCATATAGTTATGGAATGGATATATTTTTTCTCATGCAAAGAGACACATAAGAAAGTAAAGTAAGTGTTCTTATAAAGTAAGTACTCTTTTCATAGATTCTAAAACCTACGAGGTTTTGGTACATCTTAAAAGTCTCTGGAATAAGGACACATGTTAAAATCCATGGCGCTCACAGCTCTTTGGGACCAGGTAGAAGTCATGCCGTTGTCTACAGGATTGGACTAGGACACAGCTACTCACATTTCTGGAGTTATGGACACTGGCAATACTACCTGTGATGAGTTTAATCTAAAATGTATTAAAAGGGGCGCCTGGGTGGCTCAGTGGGTTAAGCCGTTGCCTTCGGCTCGGGTCATGATCTCGGGGTCCTGGGATCGAGTCCCGCGTCAGGCTCTCTGCTCAGCAGGGAGCCTGCTTCCTTCTCTCTCTCTCTCTCTCTCTGCCTGCCTCTCAGTGTACTTGTAATTTCTCTCTATCAAATAAATAAATAAAATCTTTAAAATAAAATAAAATAAAATAAAATGTATTAAAAGATTACAAGGTGGGTTTTTAGAGGAGAAAAATCTTCTCTTTATTCAAAATGATAACAAAAAGAAATGAGTGAAGCAAATACCCATTATTTGGAGACTAACTACAATTCTGTATTGTCTTTCAGAATAATGACCATGTGCTATTATAGGATCAAAGAAAGGAAGACAGTTGTGAGTAGATGAAGATGTGGTACATCTGTTTGTGAAAAACGCAAACTGTCTCAAACATGTAGGCAGCACAGTGAAAGTTGGGGAAAACCACATGATCCTTAGAACAGAGGACAGTAACAGCTTCCAAGCAATAGGAAGCTGTGTCAACAATTCATGCATCATTGAAAATCTTCTTTAATGTACTGTGCTATATTTTATTTGGCAGATTTTTGTTTTTCTTAGGGGTTCATAAAATAATAGTGGGTCTTGCAACTGATCTCTTACATTTTAAGAAGCAGAGTCCTAAAAATTGTATGAATGAGTGTTGCTAAATATTGTACAATTATATGCTAATTAAAGCAACCTGAATTTAATAGTGCCTATTTTTAAAATGCCAATATTTGGATGCTACTTAGCCCACATTCAAACAACTACAATTAAGGTTGCCCACAAATACAGATATCACCAAGGATTGCTCAATTAGCTGAACTCATTCTAACTTAATTAGAATTTTTTTTATTCTAAATCTATTAAGTTCTATATTTTTCCTGAAGTGAAAAGGGCCAGTCAGCTCTTCAGTCTGGGTCAAACTCTTGCAGGCTGCATGGTTTTGTTTTATTTTGATTTACATCCTATTTTCAAGCAAGACTTTTTAGAGTAGGATCATTTTAAATGATCTTTTTTTTTCTTTTTCATTCAAATTCAGTTAGCTAACATACAGTACGTCATCAGTTCTGACTGAATGTTCAGTGATGCACCAGTTGCATGTAACACCCGGTGCTCATCACGTTGCCCGCCAGACTAACTACCTGCCCACGATCCGCCTGAAGAAACGTCTAGATTACTTTCCCACAGGAGCCATTTTCCATTCTACCTTCATCATCTGGGAGCAGAAACAAAGACAAAGATCGTTCACTGTCCTGAACACACTGGCTCTTGTACAAGCTCACTGTGATATATTTCACATTATTTCACCTTAAATATAAAGGAGGTGGCTACCCACCCTCTCTGTCAGCCTGACTAATTGAGAAGACATCATTGCTTCAACCATTTATTTGACATTTGTCCCCTTGCAAACCATCACATGGTGACTTCTGAATGCTGCTTAGCAGTAGGAGCGGGAAAAAAAAACCCAAACCAAAGGTCAAAATCTACCAATTAATTCATATTTAAGAGGAGCATGCATTTTTAAAATGAGAATATGTTGGTCTTTGCAAAAAGAACACTAACATTTGAACCCACTCAATGCCCCCTACTTGAATCAAGAGAAATCCACAGCTTATTTCCTCCTCGACCCTCCAAATCACTATGGAGCAAATTGCACCACGAACGTGGATGGGTGATAATTTAAGACGCATATGCTGTCCTGATCATGGTGTAGGACAATGTGAGTGCTTCTGAGTGAGAGAAGATGTGTCCCTACACTTGCAATTACAAGACAAGTAGTACTTGAGTTTTGTGAGTAGAGACTGGCACTGGTAAACCAATAGCCTCCTAGCTTTAGCTCATCTGCTCTGAATTTCATTTAAGAGCGTACTTTGCAATAAAAGTTGTCCTGATGCAATTGCCACCTGCGGAAGGATTGAGGCAGAAAGGAGATGAACACTGCTTGAAAAACACCTCCAATAGAGAAAAATACGTACAGCATTTCAATGTTAGCATTTCCACGATGCAAATAATAGAAAAGTAAGTCCCTTCCTGATTCAGGTACCTCTTGTCTGTCCCACAAAAGCTCTGTGAGGGAGGTCATTTTCTCTGCTTAGTTTCCTCAACAACAGTCTTATAATATGAAGGAAAAACTGTGACTCTGAAGACACCCATCTTTCAGAAGTGTGGGCACAAATGTACATTAGAATGGAGCAAGAGGCTTGAAATATTCTTCATTTTCTCCACTGTATGGTAGCAATACATGGACGATTTGTCCAGTACTTTAAACATTTTTAGTTAAGTTCTTTAAGGTTTCCTTGATTAGCCTTTAATGAATAAAATACATGGCCATTTGGTCAGCCGATTAGGCTTCCCTTGATAAGATCCTACCCCATCATTTCGTATTAGGTAACTGGTGTACACGCCTGTTACAACCACGGCACACAGAACAAAATGCTGATAGAAAGATAGGAAGGTAGAAAGGTAAAATGGGAGAAATAGAAGGGGGTGGGGGAAGAGTTAAGTGAGAAGAAAGGAAGATAAGAAGGGGGAGGATAGAGAAGGGAGGGAAGAAGAAGGGGAGAAAATGCTAACTCAGAATGTGTTAGACAAATACTTAACATTTTAGCTGATTTTCCACAATATGTTGACTTATGTAACAACAGAATCAAAACTAATTGTAAAGAGAGAGCTGACTTTGGCTATTTCAATTACTGATCATAGACTGGAAACAAGCCACGGGCCGATTTCTGGCAGAAGTCTGGGACTCGGAGATCAGGCACACTGTGAACACCCGCACATCTCTACTTTTGGTGGGTGTGTCATAACCCTCATGAGATGTCTGAACTTTGTGTTCACCTACAGGGGAACACTAAATCCAGAATTACATACGAGTTGAGGCTGGGTTTATTTTTGCTCCTTGAACAAGACTAAAACTTGTTTTTTCTTTGGCTCTTTGGGAAATCTGTGGGGGGCTACACGGACAGGATTCTGCACCAGGTGGGTATGGGAAGCCCCTGCCCAGAGGGGCTGGGAGCAGCACTCCTCACGCTCTACACCTAGTCTCCTCGCTGTCAGTTGGTCCTTCAGCGTTGCTGGAACCCGAGGACTTGACGAGGTTTGGGGGTCGGTTCACTACTTAGCAGTCCTCTGAATTGTTTCGGTGTCAAGTAAAACACATTGGTGTGACTACTTTATGATTTCTGAAGTTGAATAAACACAGCAATGCTAATAGTTGCGATTTAAAATACATTTGGCAAACTGCATCCCGTTTTGCATAATTTGATGTATTTGAAAATGATGTCAGTTTTCGCTTTCATGTAAAGTACTCGCTGAGTTCACCCAACCTAGGACTGATAAAGACAGAGAGGAAAACATTAAGAGGAAAATATAAAAAGGATGTAACAAAATACTGTGAACATACTTTTCTTTTCTTGAATAAGAAAGGCATTTTTAAAAAGACACACAGAAATTCCTTGTTAAGCTCATTAAAAATTCTAATAGAACAGTTTTTCCATATTTCACATAAAATGAGCAGTGGGTAAAATGTACCATTAGATAGAAATTTAAACATTGGACTCTGTTCCCCATATGTGAACACCTCTTTTTACTTTATTAAAAGTCTGATGTTTCAGCATATATGGAATTCTTAGTGTTGAGTCTGTCCACATTATACATTTTACTGTTGGTATATTTGGAACCTTGAGTATTATATGAATTCCAAAATGTTAGTTATTTTTTCATTGCATATTACTGATTCTCAGAAATGAGAACTTAAAAATCACTGACAATAGGGAGCGCCTGAGTGGCTCAGTCGGTTAAGCATCTACCTTCAGCTCAGGTCATGATCCCCGATCCTGGGATGGAGCCCCAGGTGGGGCTCCTTGCACAGTGGGAAGCCTGCTTCTCCCTCTCCCACTCCCCCTACTTGTGTTCCCTCTCTCACTGTGTCTCTCTGCCAAATAAATAAATAAATAAATAAAATCTTAAAAACAAACAAATAAATAAATAAATAAAAATCGCTGACATTTACAGTTTACCATGTGAGATGACATACATTAGCATTGGTGTTAAAAAGAAAACCACAGGCCCCCTAGACGGAGTCACTTACGTTAGGGCCTTCATCGGAAAACCAAGATTTAACACCCTACTTCACTGAAGTTCCAGATCCCCGGGAATGTGACCTTTCCCCAGGCAGCCCGGAGTTTCCTGCTCTGCGCTAGGAGGAGATCCAAGGCAAGACCATTTCTGTTCCCCTCAGGATGGAAATGTTACCTAAAACAAGGATCCTGGGCTAATAATCTCCTTTTCTCTTTTCCTTCTCTGCCTTTAAAAACCTGCTCTTTCCTGGCAGCTCAACCCAGCTCCTTTATTTTCTAGTTGGAATGCTGCCTAAATCAGGCATCATGTAATAAAGCTGATTCGATCTTCAAATGTATTTGTTATTTAACACCAGTCTTCATCGTAACTGTGACAAGTGAGTTTCTTTAGCTTTATTTTATACTGACAGTACGTAGTACACAGTATAGGGAAGAGGATGGGGTTCATCCTCTCACAGACCTGGGTTCAAATCCTCACTTGTCTCCCTCCCTCTGACGTCAGACAAAGGATCTAAGGCCTCCCTCAAATTCTTCATTCATGAGATGGAACGATCAGTACTTAGCTCACGGATGCCTTGTAAGAATCAAACGACAATGGGCTGGCATACAGCGACTGCACAACATAGCTCAGCTAGAATTTAAAGTACCCTAAGGAAGATCCTAGAATTAGTAAGTAGCACTTTCAGGAATCAAATTTGGACTTATTTGCCCTCAAAATGAAAAATCACGTTTTCAACTATACCACACCACTCAAATCAGTACAAAGGGATATTTCACAGACATTTAAGGGATGCAATGAGTAATACATAAATTCAGTACCCTGCAGGTATGGAGTCAAAGAAATAAATTCCTACACACCGTCAGTGCTTTGTTACCGGATTAAAAAAATAATAATATGTCTTAGAGTCCAAAGGATTTCAGATGGCTTACCATGAGTACTAGTTATTAAAACCTGAGACTGCCTTTAACTACACACCTGAAAATAAATGTTACTGAGTTCATTTGCAAAAAAAACTTGTCAGATAAAATTATGAAGGGGTAAATTCTTAAAATAAGGGTAATGAAATATAGTTCTTTTAGAGGTCCTTAGTTTCTGCATGGTGTTATGCTAGGCCTTTAAATACCCTCTCTCAACTGTACTTCCAAATACAATTCACGAGGAAGTTCACATAGACCTCCCAATTCGTGGCTGTGGAGGCGTGAAGTCCAAAAACCCAGCCAAGTGGCAAAGCCAAGATATGAGTCCAAATGGGCCTGATGCCTAATACTAGGTTTTGGGGGTTGTGGCTCATTGTTTGGTATTTTCAGACAAATTTTATTCTGCTAACATATTTTTATATTCATCACAGGGTCACTTTAACAATGAGTGTTTTCATGTGTTTTTAAGTCAGGGTATGGAAAAATGAAAGCCTGGTTTCTAATCTTAAAGCAAAAGTAAATTCAATGGGATGTTTTAATTAAGGCACAAGAATTATTCATAGTTCTGGATAGAATCAGATGGGAATATGTTCAGATGTTCATCCCCAGATATCTTAAAGGAAAGAAGTTCTAAATTACCTACAAGGGGCACCTGACTGCCTCACTTGATAGAGCATGCAACTCTTGATCTTGGGGTTGGGAGTTCGAGCCCCACATTGGGTGAAGTGTTTAATTAAGTCTTTTAAAAAATGAAATAAAGAATAAATTACTTATACAACTATCAAAAGAGAACTATTGCATTCAAGGGCCATTTTTACCCAGCTTCTTCTGGGATCCCAGCCATCTGGGTCCTCTCCCCAAGATGCTCCAGGCCTCTCTGGTTAAACACTGAGAAGCTGTGACACACCCAGTCACCATGGGCTGTAGCTCCAGCTCCAGGTCAGCCTCCCTGCCCATCACTTCCTGTGGACAGTTTTCTTCACTGGCTGAAAATGGTCACTAAGCAACTTCCAGACCTCCTGTGGGACAAAGGCAACCTAATCATTTCATCTTGTGTCTCAAGCTACCTGGGACCTGAGCTCTCAAGGTAGTCACCCACCTAGCAGCCCTGTCATTACTACCACTGACCACAGTGTGTGTTATTCTTCAACTCACGAGAAGAGAAGCAGAGAACTCTTTCCAGGCTGTTAGGACTGATCCTTGATGTACTAGTTGATACTGCTGCCTTCTCAACCTTTCCTCAAGTTTGTCTCAACCTCCTGCCCTTCCTTTATACTGACAAAGCTCTTAGGACAATATCTATTTTTCACATTGGACTGATCCTTGATGTACTAGTTGATACTGCTGCCTTCTCAACCTTTCCTCAAGTTTGTCTCAACCTCCTGCCCTTCCTTTATACTGACAAAGCTCTTAGGACAATATCTATTTTTCACATTGTTCATTAAAATTTGGATATGCTGGGGTGCCTGGGTGGCTCAGTGGGTTAAAGCCTCTGCCTTCGGCTCAGGTCAGGATCTCAGGGTCCTGGGATCAAGCCCCGCATCAGGCTCTCTGCCCAGCGAGGAGCCTGCTTCCGCCTCCTGTCTGCCTGCCTCACTTATGAACTCACTGCCTGCCTCACTTATGATCACTGCCTACTTATGATCTCTTTCAAATACATAAAAAATAAAATCTTTAAAAAAAATTTGGATATGCTTACTATTATCTCCCTCACAGATCCTCTCCACAGCCATACCTCCCTGCATTGCCCGCCTCCATGTATTCAACTGGCTGGAATGGGTTTAGAGGACCACAGGCAGATTCTCTAATGTTCCATGACGTCTCTTAGCTCAAGGTCTCTCTCTTTCTCCCATATGGGGCTTCCCAGATCCCTTTTTTAATTTCCCATTTTTTAAAGCTTAGCACCTGCATCATTTCCCCTTGAAAAGTCATTTCTAACCATTCTGTATGAAAATGAACACTCCCTCCTTTATATCCTTGCTTACCCCATGTGTATTTCCTTTTAGTACTTAGAACACTTTGTTGCACTTATTTGTACTCCTCTCCTCTGTAACTAGACGAATTCATTAGCTTCTCCTGGAGACCAGCTGTAATCCGCATTTAGTGAGGTTAACTCTCTCCATCCTCCTTCACTCCACCCTGAGCCCCCCTAGATGTAGCCAGTGCTCCCGGAAGTCTTCCATGCACACGCATCTACACTGATAATATCTGGAATTCTATAAATGTTTACATACTTAAAACAGTATACAAATAGGTCTGAAGCTTACTTTTTAGATACGTTTCTCACCATCACCGACATCTTCCCGTGTCGATATAGTGTCTCAAATACCTCTGTGGCGATCTGTCGTGCACAGATACATTACTTAAACAGAAGGAATGGCTCTCCCTCATTTTCAAAGGGTGCTTAGTACCCAGAGCCCACATCGCAAATGTGAGGGGGATCACCAGTGCCATTATTCAAACAGAAACACAAGCCTTTTCCACTCCCATGAGGTGGCCTTTTGCTTGAACAAAGTCCCAGCAGTTTACCCCGGTTCCTTCTAGACTCTGCCTTCCAGTTCCTGACTTTTTTTGGAACACGGTGTGGGACTGAATAACCATGACTTTATCCTTTGAGTATCAGATGAAGCCTGGCTTTTTCATTCCTTTCTTTATTTTTTAGAGGAATACCATCTGGACAAAAACACAACACCTGATTCAGAAACTGTTCCCCAGCCCCAGGACCACGTGCGCACGACACCCCAGAAAGGAGGACACGCAGCATGGCCGGACCGTCTGCTCTACTCAGATTGTGGCTCCAGGCAAGCACACGCAGATTCGACCTGGTGGTCATCTTAGTCAGCTCGGGGGGCCATGCCTGAAAGCCACAGATGAGGCGATTTGAAACAACAGCAACGCATTTTCTCCCAGTACTGGAGGCCACAGGTCTAACAGCGAGGTGCTCACGGGGCTGCTTTCTGTGGAGCTCTCAGGGCCTGCCTCGATGGCCTCACTTCACCCCCACTGCTTCCTTAAAGGCCCTGGGCTCAAACGTGCTCAGTCTGGGGGTGAAGGCTTCCATCTAGGAAATTCTGGGAGACACGGTGCAGCCTGGAAGTGAGAACACATCGGCGGTGGTGGGACGTCCTGGCTGCCCGAGACGGCTCCCACCCCGTCTGGCAGCCAGTGTTGCATTCACCGAGCAGCCCTCGCGCGGTCAATAGCTGTGGCCAGCCTGAGCGTCCCTCTCTCCTGCAGGCTGTGCTCGCTCTCCCCTTGGTGCAACGAGACATAAATTCAACTGTGGAACCTCACAAGCATCATTCCACGCCCGACGTCCCTGCCTCTTTGGTACAACTATGTCGTTTCAGTCTATCAAGTGGCTTGTAAAGCACAGATCAAGCCTGTTGTCTCTGCGTGGCCTGTTACTTCTGTTTATTTCACTCGTCCTGCCAGTTATTTTTCCTTTTGTCTTGAGGTGATTCTGGCTTCGCCCTCGCTCTGGCAAGCCTTTCTCAGGGAGAGGCCTCAGGTGTCCCAGTGTGGACTAGAGGCTCTCTGTGAGCATGGATGGGCATGAGACGGCTGTCTACGTTCCAGAGCCTTTCCACACGTGATCCCCAATATCCCTGCATCACTCGTGCTTCCGACTTGGACTGCTGGTCTCTTCAGTCTTTGCAGGGCTTCTTATTTTCTTCCTGCCTTTCCTTCCTCCCCCACTCTTCTTCCTCCCCCTGTTCCTTCTTCAGCGGTGTGTTCACTTTGGGATGCCAAGCCACGCTCTCCTTTCCCCAACCCCAGCCCTCTCTCCGAACACTGGCCCAGTTCCCAGACCTTCCGCACTGCGCTCTTCGTAGATCTTCGCTGACAGGGACCACACTGATGCTCTCACTGGCTTCCACCACTGAGCCCGAGCCTGAACCTTTGGTAGCTCCTGCTCTCCAGTGACAGGAAGGAACACCTCTGAGGGCGACCCATGCTTTCATGCAGAATGTGTCTTTACCTGGCCTACAACTGGATTCTATGAATTGGCTGCTCCTGATGAAATAAGAGTTTCCCAAACACTCATAAAATTAAAGGGAATGTAAAAATTCAACGAGATTTCCAGTCTCACTATTGAAGATTGGTAAGACACCCCCCCCCCCGCCCCTGGGTGCTAACAGACTCAGCACCATATATAAAATAGGAAACTAACCATTTGTCTTAACCAAGTGTTACTGCAGTAGTGCAACAGTATTTTCACATCCATTTGTTCCTTTGTTCTTTCAGTGCATAGTTACTGAACACCTACTACAGTGTGCTAGGCACTATTCTAGGTGCTGGGGATCCACTGGTAAATAGGATAAAGACATAGTGTGTGCCCAGAAGGAACTTGGAATAAGCAAGAAGAGTAAAAATTAAATCCATTATTAGAGCATAATAATGTTGGGATCCCCAAAAGGAGGCACTTAACCCAACATGGTAGCATTAAATCTCGTTTAGTCTTGAGTAAGTCTATACTTCTTGGAGGCCCTTTGGTTCACAGACTGGGAAAGCAATCAAGTACTGTGGGTCAGAGTAAATGGGCAAATATTTCTGCATGTGTAGTGCAGTAATTCTAGCCACCAGTTACACGTAGTTAGGAGGCACTTGAAATGTAGCTAGTGCACTTGAGGGATTGCCTTTTTATTTTATTTCAATATATTCCTACTTAATTTGAAAATGTGAAGCAATATAAATATTTTCAGTTAAACCAAACTTTGTTTTGATAGGACTCCGCTTCGCTTTAATCATGGATATTTAGCACTTACACTGAGAGGTGCTATAAGTGAAAATACCAGATTTCCAAATTTGGTTCAAGAAAAAATATTAACAATTATATTAGAAAATGATATATGAGTAATTGCTATATTTACTACTTGCTGAAATAAAAATTTTATACATTGGATTAAATATATTAAAATTAATTTCATCTTTTTAAACTTTTTAAAATATGGCTGCACCATCACACCTACTGGACTGGCAAAGACAAAAGCAAACACCCCACTGCCAAGCGCTAGCAACAACAGAAAACCACTGCAACTCTCATCCAGTAAGAGAACGTAATATGGGGCAGCCATTTGGGGAAGCGATTTGACAATTTCTTGTGAAGTTAAATGTAACACTTGTTCTATGATTCACCAATCCTAACTCTGAGTATTATCTAAGAGAAATTAAAACTTATGTTCACAGCAAAATGTCTGTGAGAATGTCTATAGCATCTTTATTCATAATCACCCCAAGGGGAAATGATCCTATTTTCTTCCACCAACAAATACATGAATAACTGTGATGTAGCCATACAGTTGAACAAAAAGGAATGAACTACTGATACACATTACGACACCCATGAATCTCAAATGAACTGTGTTAAAATGAAAGTAGCCATATTCAAAATGCTGCACACAGTGAATGACGGCCAAAGACCATGTGCAGAATAGACAGATGTGTGGAGAGATGGAGACTCGTGACCATCCAGGGCCAAGGGTGGGAGACTGGCGCAAAATGGCAAGTGACAGCTAATTGCTCAAGGGTTTCTTCTGAGGATGATGAAAATATTTCAAAATTGATTCTGTTGATTATTGCACAATTCTGTCAGTATACTAAGAAACACTGAATCTTGGGTCTTAAACGGGTGAATTATACGATAGAACAATTTTATATCAATAAAGCTAATAAAAAAATTAATAAACAAGTAAATAAAAATGAATAATTAAAAGGCACCTGGGTAGCTCAGTCAGTTAAGCATTAGGACTCTTGATTTTGGCTCAGGTCATGGTCTCTGGTTCATGAGACTGAGCCCAGGTCTGGCTCCAGGCTCAGCAGGGAGTCTGCTTCTCTCTCTCTTTCTCTTTGTCTATGTCTGCCCACACTCAGGCTCTCTCTCTCTCTCAAATAAATAAATCTTCTAAAAAGTGAATTATTACAGTACAAGTCACTAATAGAATATTTTAAATTTCATATGTGGAAAAAAATTATTTATTTATTTGTGTGGCTTTTTATGTTCTTACTGGGAATAGCTTGCCTAACATTTAATTGGTACTAGAGTGAAGCAAACTCTGGGAGTAGGAAGAAAAATGCAGTGGTAAATCGGACACATGTTTCTCACCTTCTGTCTGTCTCTGTTTTTTAAGGTTTTATTTATTGTTAGAGAGAGAAAGAGAGAGCAAGTGGGGAGGAGAGTCAGAGGGAGACAGCGAAGCCGACTTCCGGGTGAGCAGGGAGCCTGACATGGGGCTTGATCCCAGGACCCCAGGATTATGTGCTGAGCCAAAGGCAGACGCTTACCTGGCTGAGCCGCCCGGGCATCCTTTGTTCCTCACTTTCCTAATCATATCACTTACTCCTCTTTTCCTGTGTTCTTCCCTATACTTTTGAGAATGTGATTCTACTAGAACCCAGAAATGGTAAATGGGTTAACTAACTGAATGACCAATGAGCCCTTTATGAAGACTTTTTTATGCTAATTACAAAAAAGAGTTAAGTCACAAAACAGAAGGACAGACTACCATTTAAAACAGTGTTACAGAGTGTTTAAAGTTCATCAATTTCTAAAATGAAGAAGTGAGACAGACTTAGAGATCACCATTTCTATTATTTAACTCCAGCTGATTTAATAACACAAATGAAATCACAAATCTGAGAAGGTAAATGAAGCTAGCTAAAGAATTTCTTTAGGTCACTATTGGGTATAATAATTGTAGTCACTATTTAGCTGGCGTTTTCTTGGTTTTAGGTAAATGTGATAGCTGGTATTTAAGTTAGCATTCATAGCAATCTTTACAGCAAAAATCCTATGTAGGTTTACAGAACTCTTAACCTATTACATGTGTAACCAGTCTGCAGCCTGGATGCCACAAGGATGGAAAATCAGAACAGGTGGAAAAGAAGGCCCAAACCGCAGGTGATAGAACATGCTCCAGGAAGCCAGGCTGGTGTCATGGAGATCTCAAAGTACGCAGGAAGAATTCAGTGAAGATAGGCCAAAAGCCACATAAGGAAATGATGAAAGCAGGAAACAGGCAGATGACTGGAGAGGGAGGCAGACTGCTCCAAAGGTCTAGAAGTAAGTCACAAGGACCCAACCAAAGTAGCCAGGGTTCAGGAGCACAAAACTACCTCCTGACCGGAGAGAAGCTATAAAAGGTTTCCATTTTCAAAGAACTGGAACTGTAGACAGCTCTTGTCATAACAATGGAGGTATATTCTCAAAAACCTAACCCCAAAATAAATACATCGAAAGTAATTTTTCCATGAGAGACGGTAGTGAAAGACTGTTATTTAATTTTTAAGGTACGAGATACAGAGATACATTCATTGCCTAAGGATCAACTAACATGACTCATCCTAGACCTAGCCCCCACCCCCACCCAGGGGAGTCATTAACACACATTAGATCAATTACCCTCTTATTAGTCAGCTTCCTTTTACAGTCAAATATCTCTCTCTCTCTCTCACACACACACACACACACACACAATAAAAGATGCCTCCACTTCTTTACCTTTGATCCACTCAAATACAGATTCTACTACACCATCACACCAAAGCTGTTGTCCTAGTGGTCACCAATGACTTAAACATTACCCTATCTAATGGTAACTTCTTTGTCTTCCTCTTATTCAGCCCTTCAGCAACATTCACCGTTGCTGACTACTACTGTTCTGCTTTAATACAGTCTCCTCTCAGTTTCCCTTGGTCCTGGTAACCAATCTCTCTCCTTTCTGGCCATTCTTTCTCAATGTCTTTGGCCAGTGGCTACAACTCCTGCACCCAAGTCTAAATAAAAGGAACACTCGGGATTTGATTCATGCTTTTTTTCCCTCTATCTACAGATTGTGTTACATAATCTCATTTATTTTTTTTTAAAGATTTTATTTATTTATTTGACAGAGAGAGATCACAAGTAGGCAGAGAGGCAGGCAGAGAAAGAGGAAGGGAAGCAGGCTCCCTGCTGAGCAGAGAGCCCGATGTGGGGCTCCATTCCAGGAGATCATGACCTGAGATCATGACCTGAGCCGAAGGCAGAGGCTTAACACACTGAGCCACCCAGGTGCCCCCATAATCTCATTTATATCTGTGACTTCGAATAGCTTATAAGTGCTAATGATGTCTAGATTTTGATGTGCAGCTTAGATCTCCTCTGCACTTCATACACATTATCTCAACCAGCCCGCATCCCTCTCAATCCAGAGGCATCCTCCCAACCCCTACGTCTCAGTCAGCTAGGTCTGACATGACTAAAACATCATAGGCTGGGCATCTTAAACAACAGGTATTTATTTCTCAGAAAGACATAGAAGTCCAAGATGAAGTTTCAACCAATATGGTTTCTGATGAGAGCTCTCTTCCTGCCTAGCAGACTACCATCTACTCACTATGTCCTCATGTGGCAGAGAGAAAGAGAATTCTAGGTTCTCTTCCTCTTCTTCTAAGGGATCTAGGCCTACCCCTTACGACCTCATACCTTTACCACATCCTCACAAGTCCCTGTCCCATGACAGTCACCTGGGGTACTAGGACTTCAACATGGGAATGTGAGGGGGCACAGTTCTGCTCAGAGTATGCATTTCCATCAATCTTCCCCATCTCAGCCGTTGGCACAACAATGCACCCAACATCTTCAACCCCATTGATGGTTTTTGCTTCTGTTACACTCATAAAGAATAGAATGGTGACAGGCTAGATAGATACACTCCCGAGGGGTCTTCCATCCACTCACTATTTCTTGCTCCCATGGTTCCCACCCTAATTTAAAGTCACTTACTGCATTTTCCCTCTTGACACTATTCCATTCCAGGGATGAGGTCACAGCATCCTGGCTCAGAATGCATGAATAGTTTTCAACTGTACCAGAGATGGAGACCCAGCCCCTTAATGTGGATTTGGAGCTCAGGCTACTGTGACCGGTCTTGCCTTCAGCCGCTTTATAGAGCTTTCTATGGGCCAGCTACTCTGGCTTTTCAGTTCCCCAAATATAAAATTTTTCTTCCTCCTTCACAACCACCCTCCTAACTCCTACTTAACATTTAGGTAAAGAAATAAATGTTATTTCCAGAAAAGGTGTTCTTTGATCCCCAACCTCAGTTATGCCTTCCTCCTCTCCCTCTCACAGCTCTCTTCATACGAACAGGATCTATGTGATCGTCTTCCCCACTGAGCTGAAGTAGGGACTGTACTATTCTGACTTACAGCTGTATTCCCATTTCTAGCAGAGTGCTTGGTATATAGTAGGTGTTTGATAAACACTTATAAAACATCTGTTGCTTCATTGAGTGAATAGCTAAATAAATGAATCCATAAAATTAAATCCACCAATCATTTGCTCACTTAAAAAAAAAAAAAAAGCCCAGCCTTAGTAGTTGGCATTTCCTTCAGTGTTAACTGCCACAGATACTCAGGAGTGACATGGGCACTGCATAGCCAGGAGACACTCAGCGTGCACAATTTCCAAAATGAGGCCAAACTATTTCCACGCCGAGGACTGAGTTATTGGCCACAGAGTACATCTCCTGCCTGGAGATAAAGAAACTGAAAGATCTTTCTAACCTCCCTACCCCACCTCAGATCTTGAGCTTTCAAGGAACAAGCCAAGTTGGTTGAAAGCAAATAAATAAATTGTGAAACTAAGTTTCATTACACTCCTAAGTGATGATAGCTACACCTTGAAAAGTCTAAAAATTTATTTATTTTTTAACTCCATTTTTAAATATTTTTTAATATTTTTATTTGCCGGTGAAAGAAAGAGAGAGAGAGAGAGAGAACACAAGTAGGGGGAATGGCAGCAGAGAAAGAAGTAGGCTCTCTGCTGAGCAAAGAGCTCGACTTGGGACTTGATCCCAGGACCCTGGGATAACGACATAAATCAAAGTCAGATGCTCAACCAAGTGAGCCTCCCTGAAATCCTGAAAAGTCTAAAAATTTAAATGGAAATTTTACACATTAAGAGAATATAAGATATTAAGAAAATTAAGATAAAAATCACCCTATATTTTCCACTCCCACAATATTAAAGCCAAGAAAACATGTGAAAAGAAATCTAATTTTTTCATTGCATTGCTGACTTTTCTTCATCCTTCTTGAATACCTTAGGAAAAGCAGTTAGTCCTTCCTGGAAATGGATCATATATGCCCTGTGTAAATCTCTAGTAGCAAGCACACATCAGAATATGTAATTTTTACAAAAACTAACTCTGAAGTGACTAAAAATAATAGTTGTTTTTCCTTTAAGTAAGAGAAAATAAACTGAACATTCTAACTTTAGAGAAAAAATTAGCTAGAAGATCAAATCAAACCCACAGAAAAGCAGGTCAACCAAATATTAAGATTTTAATTATTGCATTGGCCCTTATATATTCTGAGAAGCTCAGTAAGACCCAAATGCATGATGCTTTGGAAATCTTTACATTTTCTGGCAAAATCCAAATGCATTCTTATCATTATCAATGTAAAACATAAGTAACTCGTCACTTCAGATTTGGCTGAAAGGAGTGTTAACGAGAAACATGTTAGAACAGTATAAATCTTCATTAGGGGAATGGAGCCATCTAAGCTCAAAGGCCTTTTAATAAAGAAAGGATGGATATTAGAAACATCATCCAGTTTTTAAAAATAAACTCTCATTGAAGGAGATGGAAAACTCCGGTTGTGGCCTCAACACTGTCATCGAAAGCTGGTTCTCTTATTTCCTGAATTTCATACTTCTCTGGGAGAGAAGGGGAGAAAAGAGCTAGCACTTTGGGCATCTTTACACAGGTCCATACCAGATACAATAATTTTAAATAATTTGTGTCAACTTGTTATGTAAACATTCTGGAAGCAATCACCCAGGCCACCCTACCTTTTCTGGGATGTACCCCCCTCATAGCCCCTTTTGTAGGAAGTGACCCCTCACCCCTAACCCTGACCTTGCTAGGGTTAAATGCAACCACGAGAAGAACTAGTAAAGGGAGTGGGTTGAACTAATAAGAGTGTTTCTCTTGAGAAATTGTACTTGGAGACTTGGGGTATTATTTAGATGGTAATGGACAATGGAAATGTCAGGGCAAGCAGAGGAATGTGGACCCACATGAAACTCAGCAAGAGAAAAAAGAAGCAGATATAAGAGAGAATCTCATGCTTTAAGAATCCAAAGAATGAGTGTCCAAAAGATTTTTCTGTTCTAGTGTTTGTCCCCAGGTAGCAAGGCTCTATTTAATTTCTTATCCTTACACGCCCATGAGGTTGCCTTTTTAAGGCTGAAACTAAATTCTCCTTACCTTAAGCTAGTTTAAATGAGCTTTATTCCTTGCAACTGGTGATCCTAGAGTGATAGGTTAATTTCCAGAAAAGTCTGTGGCTAAAAGTAACTAGCTCCCTGTCCTCTAACCACCGTGGGTGTGCAGACATGGCTTGAATGTGTGTAAGTGGACTCTTGTCTCCTCTTATCAACAGCATCACTTCTACTGGCCAGTCCTCACACTTACAAATTGACAACAGCCATGCAAGAGAATTTTCCAGAATCAGGCAAACTCTCATCCTACTTCACCCCTGCAGATACACAATTCAAGAAGCATCCTTTAGAAACAGCAGGAGTGAGTTATTGCATCTGGGGTTTGGGACTCTCAATACCACTCTCCCAGCACTGGTAGGTGAGGCCCTTTGAAGCTTTCTCCTAAAATGGCAGTGCTCTAAATAACATAGCCGGGACCTACTGAGACGCATTCCCAACTGTCTACACAAGAAATCTATTGACGTCAATGGGAGTTTATCCCGAGGGCCTAAGAATTAGGTGAGTATTAATAAAATTTGCTGAGTTATTTCCATCTTATATGAAAGCTTTAGCTTTCTCCTCCCCGAGAGTGGGTGAGAGAAGAGGAGGACGTGACAATGTGGGAACACGTTGATGCTCCCCATGTCTTACTTAAGAGATTTTACTTAGGAAGTTCAAGTTGGACAAGACTTAGCACAGCTTCCTATTCCTCTGTGCTCTGTGCCCCTCCCGCCCCTCCCTCCCTAACCTCTTTCTCATCTTGTTGCATTTCTCTTGCATGATTTCAATTTTTACTGATTCTCAGCAAAACTCTGAAAATGACATCTACATTTAAAAGCAGATGGCCCTACAGATGTTGAATATTTTCTCAAAAGGTTTGGGAGTTTGGGTACACTTGGCCTTTTCCTAAATTTTTTATTTATTTTTATTTTTTAAGAAGTCAGCTTTTTTTTTTTTTTTTTAAGCAGGTTGCGCATGAGCACTCAAACTGATTAATTTCAGTGGAACTATTAAATTAGGCCAAAACTTTTACATATGGAGAAAGAAGAAAAGCTTATAACCTAAAAGAAAAGCCAGAGTTTTTGAAAATGCATACTTTTTTCCCCCTAACAATATGCATGTGAATAAGCCATTCTCCATTCACCCAGTTGATTTTTTTTTTTTTTTTTAAGACTGAGGGAGAGGGAGAGAATCTTAAGCAGGCTCCATCTCATGGCCTGAGATTATGAATTGAGCTCAAATCAAGAGTGGGTGCTTAATCCACTGACCTACCCAGCACCCCCCCACACAGCTGGAAATTCTGATTGCATGGACTAATATTCATCATTAGAAAGACATATTTCTCTAATGTTTTAGGCGTCTAACAAGATAATGCTAAAAATATACATAAACTCATAATTTACTGCCCAAATAGGAAAGTTTGGGAATGAAATTGTACTATTAAGAATACACAGGGGGCCGGGGATGCCTGGGTGGCTCAGTGGGCTAAGCGTCTACCTTCAGCTCAGGTCATGATCTCAGGGTCTTGGGATCCAGCCCCACAGCTTCCCACTCCCATCTCTGCCTGCCTCTCTGCACATTTGTGATCTCTTATCTGTGAAATAAATAAATAAAATCTTTAAAAAAAAGAAAGATAGAAAGAAAGAATACACTGGGGGGTACCTGGGAGGCTCAGTGGGTTAAGCATCTGCCTTCAGCTCCGGTCATGATCTTAGGGTCCTGGGATGGAGCCCCACATTGGGCTCTCTGCTGGGTGAGCAGCCTGCTTCCTCCTCTCTCTCTCTGCCTACTTGTGATCTCTCTCTGTCAAATAAATAAATAAAATCTTAAAAAAAAAAAAAAGAAACAATACACTGGGACAAGAGGTATAAACCAGTTTGTCTCACAAATGAGGTCCAGGCTATCATCATTTGCCCCTAAAAAACATCAAAATCAATGACAACAGTTCTAGCTTTCTAAGTAAAATGACTGAAATATTCTTTACTTAGTTCAGTTTCAATTTCAATAAAATTTCCTCACTAGAGACAACTTGAAATTCACATTGCTTCAGTTTTAATTTAGCGTTAATTCTATTTTTTTCTACCAGTGATTCAGCCTTCCTAATTTCATTGTTTGATGTTGGATTATGGTTTATTATGAATTATTATAGACATAGAAAAGTACATAAAATACAAGCGTTTTGCAACTAAAAAGAAAACACGTATATAGTCGTCTCCCCAGTAAAGAGATGGAACATTGTCATGTCTTTGAAGCCCCTAGAAGACATTTCCCAATAAAATCCTGTCACCTTCAGAGGAAACCACATCTATACTAAGGAAATTAATTAAATATTTGACTTTTTTTTGTAGTAACTCTGAAGTATGAATCCCCAAGTATTAGTATTTTAGACTCATCCAGTTTATTTGAAATGCATATAAATGAACATGTTTTGTGTATGGGTCTGTCTTCCTTTGTTCAATACTACATTTTAAAGAATCATCTATATTGTGCTATGTAGACTCACATGTACATTACTATATTATTATTGCTGTATGTTATTTCATTATTTGAACATACCACAAATTGTTTTGTCATTCTACTACTGGTGGGTATTTGGGTTGATTTTGGGTTGAAATCAGATAATCTGATTTAGTTGGTACAGAAAATGCATCACCTGGACCTCAGGACTGAGAGAGTAGTTCTCAATCTCTGTGTTAAATTAAAATCATCCTGGGAACTTTGAAAATAAACTAAAACTAAAAAAAACCTCCCCCCTGCCAAGATTCTGATATAGTTGTCCTTGGGGGATGAGGAGCTTAGGTACTGATCTTTGTTTTGTGGTTTTCACTGAAAATGAATTAAAATTAAAAATGAATCCCTTGGTAGTTTTAACATGCAGCCAGGATTCAGACCGCCGCCTTAAAGTGGTTGGTGACAGCACTGTAGTCAATGCTCCAGTCTTCTCAGTGAGCTCTCTTCTCTCCACTCCCTTCCCATTATCCACTGTTACTTTCTTCAGTACAGTTCAGCTCAGACTGGGGAAAAAAAAAAAAAAAAGAAAGAAAAAGGGCAAAAAACCCCCAGAAAACTAAACCATACAAATGCATGCACTACAAAGAGCTTCAGAGTCCTCGAGTTATCTATTATTTAATACTGAATTATCTAAAATGAATTTCTAATTGGCAGAAATTCAGGTAGAATTTAAAAATGAAATAAAGGGTAATTTGGAGCAGAAATAGCTGTACACCAGCTCTTAAATCACATAAAACATGTTCCATTTGAGAATGTGATAACTTTTTTCTTTAAAGTGTCCTCTTCTAATTTCTTTTGTAATCTTGTGGAGACTGTTATCTCTCAGTCGGCTCTTTCCCATGGAAAGACGTCCCCATTCCCTTCAACAAGCCATTTGATGGAACACTTTGATAACGTAAAATACTTTATGCACCTTAGTAGAAAAAAGAATCATGTAAATTCAGGCTATTTCAAAAAGATATATGGGTATCGACTTTCCACCATTTACATCCAAGGTAATGATTTTAAAAATTAGATACAAAAATCAACTGGGCTAAATTTTCAAAAAAGTAAAAAAAAAATTGTTTAGAATTTGACCTATTCTTTAAGGTGGCTCCTAAATTCAAAATTATTTATCTTATTTCTGCAACTCTATGATCCACATAATGTTCAAAGCTAAAGACAGAGTTCTATTTCAGCATGTTTGTCCCAAGTTTGGGAGTGAAAACTGTATCCAATAACTTCATAAAAGGCTTCATTACAGTCCTATTGATTCAATCAACATCTTTCAACAGGATAGAGCATTCAAGATTCTTAACTAAAATCACGTATGTCGTAGCTATGGGACAATCTGCTAGTGAGGACTGGTCTGTGGAGGTTGGATCTCCTCTCTCATTGCTGCTTGAAAGCTCTAACATGGGCCCAGATCCCTTGCCATTGTTGACGCAAAAAATGCAAGAATGCGACAAAGTATTAGCAAATTGTATAAAAGTATAAAAAGAATTATGTACCACAACCAAGCGGGGTTTACCTCAGGTATGTAAAGCTAGTTCAACAACTGAGAATCAATATATGTTCCATTACATTAACAGACAAAAAAATAAAGATCACATGATCCTATCAAAAGTTTCAGAAAAGCAAGTGACAAATCCAACATCCATTCATGACCAAAACTCTTAGTAAACTAGGAATAGAACAGAACTTCCTTGACTTGATAAAAAGTATCTATAAAACAATGTAGTTATCATAATTAATGGTGAGAAACTCAAAGCTTTCCTAATAAGATCAGGTACCAGGCAGGGATGTCCCCCCTCACCCCTCCTTCTCAACATCACAGTGGAAGTTCTAGCTAATACCATAGGGCACGAAAAGGAAATATATATACATATATATACTCACACACACATATTAGAAAGAAAAGAACAAAAATTGACTCTGTCCACAGAAGATATAACTGTCTATATGGAAAATTAGAAAGAATCTACCAAAAAACTCCTGGAAATAATAAACAAGATTTATAAATAATAATAAATAATAAAAAAGGTAATTATAGTAAGGTTGTAGGATATAAGGTTAATATATAAAAGTTAACTATTTCCGTATATACCAGCAATGAAAAGTGGAATTTGAAATTAAAAACACAATACATTTACATTAGCACTCCAATATATAAAATTCCAAAGTATAAATCTAACTGGATAAGAAGACTCAGTATTGTCAAGATGTCAGTTCTTCCCATCTGTAACTTCAATGCAATCCTAATAAAAATATCAGCAAGTTATGTTATGGATATTGACAAACTCTCTTCTACAGTTTATATGGAAAGGCAGTAAAGACCCAAAGTAGCCAATACAATATTGAAATAAAAGAAAAACTTAGAAGACTGACCTGACCTAACTTCAAGATTTACTATAGAGCTATAGTAATCAACACAGTGTGGAATTGGTAGAACAATCAACAAATACATCAATGGGACAGAAGAGAGAGCTCAGAAATATGCCCACCTACATAAAGTTAACTTATCTTTGACAAACGACCAGAGGAAATACAATGGAGTAAAGAAAGTTTTTTCAAGAAATGATGCTGGAACAAAAGGCAACCACATGCAGAGAAAAAAGAAGGAAAGAGAAAAAGAAAGGAAGAAAGGAGAAAGAATGAATCTAGACAAACACCTTATACTCTTCTCAAAAAAAAAAAATCAAAGTGAACCACATACATAATGTAAAATCTAAAATTATAATTATAATACTCTTAGAAGATAACATAAAAAAAAAATCTAGATGTCTTTTTAGATAAAACACCAAAGGCAGAAACCATGAAAGAGAGAACTGATAAGCCAGACTTCATTTAAATGAAAAACTTCTCTTATCTTAAAGACAATGTCAAGAAAATGGAAGATAAGCCACAGGGTGGGAAGAAAATATTTACAAAGACATATCTTATAGAAGATAGTTATTGCAAATAAATAAAGAACTCTTAAAACTCAATAATAAAAAATCACTCAGATTAAAAAAATGGGCTAAAGATCTTATCAGACACCTCACTAAAAAAGATACTATACCACATGCCATTAGGAAAATTCAAATTAAAACAACAACGTCATGCCATTACTCACCTAATAGAATGGTCAAAATCTAAGACACTGATAACACCAAATGCTGGTTAAGAATATGGAGCAACAGAAACTCTTAGTTCACTGCTGGTGGGAATGCAAAAGGTATAAGCACTTTGGAATGGTATAGCCAATGCAAAATGGCACCAGCATACATCTCCAAGTGGGATGATGGGAATCAGATGGACTACTGCCTTTCCATTGTTGTTGGTCCTGGCCAAAACATTTCTAACCGTGGGTGGCTCAGTTTGTTAAGCAGCTGCCTTCGGCTCAGGTAATGATCCCAGGGTCCTGGGATCGAGTCCCACATTGGGCTCCTTGCTCAGCAGGGAGCCTGCTTCTTCCTCTGCCTCTGCCTGCCTCTCTGTTCTGCCTGTGCTCGCTCACTCTCTCTCCCTCTGTCTCCGACAAATAAATAAAAATCTTTAAAAAAAAAAAAAGAAGAAGAAAAAGCAGATTCAGGTTCTCACCAAAATTAAGAGAAAATTATTGAAATTTCCTATATGCCTCCCTACTCCCATACTATGACATTTTATTTTTTATTGTGGTAAAATATACCTAACATAAAATCTACTAAATTTACGTGTACAGTTCATGGGCATTAAGTACATACACATCATTATACAACTATCAACAATATCTATTTCTGGAACTTTCTCACCATCACAAACTGTAACCCTGTACACATTGAAAGGCAAATCCCCATACCTCCTTCCCACCAGTCCCAAGTAACCATTGTTCTACTTTCTGTCTCTATGGATTTGACTTCTTTATACCTATATATTCTATATACCTCACTTAAGTGGAATAATACAGTAACTGTCCTTTGGTGTATGGCTTATTTTGCTTACCATAATTTTTTAAAGATTCATGCATGTTTTAACATGTATCAGAATTCCAAATTCCTTTGAAAGGCTGAATAATATTCCAACACATGCACCTACCACATTTTGTTTATCTGTTTATCAAGTGATAGACACTTGGGTTGCTTCCATATTATGGCTATTAGGAATAATGCTGGCATGGACATAGGTGTAAAAATATCTGAGTTCTTGCTTGAAATTCTTTTGAGTATAAACCCAGAAGTAGAATTGCTAGATAAAATGATAGTTCTGTTTTTAATATTTTTGAGAGACTACCATGCTGTTTTCATTAGTAGCTGCCCCGTTTTACATTCTGACCACTAATGCACACGGATTCCAACTTCTCTACAACCTCACCAACTCTCAGTTTTTAAATTTTTTTTTCCTTTTTAAAAATAGGTAGCCTAATGGGTGTGAAGTGGTAACATATTGTGATTTTGATTTGTATTTTCCTAATGATTAGTGATATTGGACATCTTCTCATGTACTTATTTTGCCATCGGTGTATCTTTTGTGGAGAAATACCTGTTCAGTCTTTGCCCATTTTTTATATTGAGTTTTGGGGTTTTTAAAATTGAGTTGTAGAAGTTTTCTCCATATATTCTAGATAGTAATCCTTTGTCAAATATATGATTTGCAAATACTTACTCCTATTCTGTAGATTGTAGACACCCCATTGACTGAGTTCTTTAAAGTATAGAAATTTTAAATTTTGAGATAGTCCTATTGATTTATTCTTTTTTGTTCCTTTTGTCTGTGCTTCTGTTGTCATATCCAAAAAATCATTGGCAGGTCCAATGCCATGCATGAAGCTTTACTCCTATGTTTAATTCTAACAGTTTTACAGTTTCAGCTTCTCTGGTTAGGTCTTTGACTCATTCAGTCAATTTTTTGTATATGGTGTAACATAAGGGTCTAACATAATGTTTTTGCATGGTTTTCAATGCCCAGTTTTCCTACAATCATCTTTTAAAGGTTTTATTTATCTGAAAGAAAGAGAAACAGAGACAGCACAAGTGGGGAGAGGCAGAGGGAGAAGAATAGGGAGGGATGGGGAGAGGTAGAGAGAGAGAGAGAGAGAGAGAAACAGACGCCCTGCTGAGTATGGAGCCTGAGGTGGGGCTTGATTTTAGGACCCTGAGATCATGACCTGAGCTGAAGTCAGACACTTTTGTCAAAAATCATCTGACCATACATATAAGGGTTTATTTATGAATTGTTAGCACTAGTCCATTGGTCTATACACCTTTTGCCACTACCACAGTGTTTCCACAAGTGTAGCTTTGCATTAAGTTTTGAAATCAGGAAGTGTGAGATCCCCAACTTTTTTTTTTTTTTAAGATTGTTTGTTATGTAGGGCCTTTGCAACTCTGTATGAATTTTATGATAAATTTGTCTATGTCTGCCAAAAAATGTTATTGGGATTTTAATAGGATTGCTTTGAATATGTAGATCATTTTGAATAGTACTGAAATTTTAACACTTTAACTCTTCTAGTGCCTGAGCATGGGATGTCTTTCCATTAAAGGCATATGTCATTTCATTGTGCTTCACAAATACTGCTTTTTCTTTAATAAACAAAAACTTTGTATCAACCCTGAATCAAGTAAGTCTACTGATGCCATTTCCCAACAGGATTCCCTTACTTCCTGTCTCCATGTCACATTTTGTCAATCTCACAATTTCAAATCATTTCATTATCACAATACTGCAATCTGATGATAAAACTTGAATGGATACAGAGCTGTTTCTTAAGAATGAGCAAAGAAAGTGGTTTCTTGAAATGGAAGCTATTCCTGGTGAAGATGCTGCGAAGATTGTTGAAATGACAACAAATGACTTTGAATATTGCATAAACTTTGCTGATAAAGCCTCAGCAGGGTTTGAAAAGACTGACTCCCATTTTGAAAGACAGTCTACTGTGAGTAAAATACTATCATTACATTATTACATGCTACAGAAGACTAGGTCATGAGAAGAGTCAATCCACATGTCAAACTTCATTGTTGTTATATTTTAACGAATTGCCACAGCCACTCGAGCCTTCGGCAACCACCACCCTGATCATTCAACAGCCATCAGCATTGAGGCAAGACCCTCCACCAGCAAGAAGACAACTCTCTGGAAGCTGGATGATGATTACACTGCTTAGCAATAAAGGATTTTAAATTAAGGTATATACATTGTTTTTTATACATAATGTTATTTCATTCTTAATGGCCTACTCTATAGTATAATCATAACTTTTATATGCCTTGGGAAGCAAAAAAATTGACTCCTGTAATTGCAGTGATCTGGAACTGAACCTGCAGTATCTCTCAAGTACGCTCCTATTTGTTTCTTCTTTGATTTCTTTCAGCTATGTTTGTAGCGTTCAGTATAAAATCTGTCTCCTCCTTGGTTAAGTTCGTTCTTAAGTATTATTCTTTTTGAGGCTAGTGTAAGTAGAATGATTTTCTTCATTTTCTTTTTGGATTGTTCATTGTTAATATATAAGAACACAACTAACTTTTGCAGGTTGATTCTGTTTCCTGCAACACTGCTCCATTTTTCTTGTTAGTTTGAACAGTTTTCCTAACAGGTTTTATGTATGCATGTGATTGTGTATCTTCAGCACTGTCAAGTGTAAAATCATGTCATCTGCAAACAGAAATAATTTTACTTCTTTCCTTCTAGTTTGAATAACTATTTCTTTTTCTTGTGTACTTGCTCTGCCTAGAACTCACAATACTATGTTGAATATAGGTGGCAAAGGCATCATCCTCTCTTGTTCCTGACCTTAAAGGAAAAACTTTCACTCTTTCCCCAAGGGTATGATGAACATAAAACACATACATAAATATAACAAAATACTTATCAGTTACCTATGAAAAACTTCATCACATTGCTGTGAAAACTTAGAGGAGACCTGAATGTATGCAGCATGACTAGCAAGGTCACCAATGGGGAAAGATTGAAAACATCCATTTCAACTTTACATTAAAAGAAAAATCTAAAAAAATATTGAGCTCTAGTTAATGATATATATACAGAAATATTTAGGAGTTATATTGCAGAATCTCTGGTTTACTTTGAAATGCATGGACAATAAAATAGATAAAAGAATAGATGTTTGGATAGATGAACGATCTAATGAGTGCTGTTAAATGGTAACGGCAGAATCTCCATGGTGGGTCTACGGGTGTTTACTGTGAAGTTCATTCAATACTGATGGTATGTTTTAAAGACCTCATAATAAAATGTTATATAAGTATAAATACGGTATGTTTTAAAGACCTCATAATAAAATGTTATATAAGTATAAATACATCAATGAACTGATGCTTGCCTATGCACAGAATACTTTGGGAAGCATATCGGAGAAGCCAGTAACCATGGTGGTTGTCTCCTAGGGGTGGACTATACTGCAAAACACCAAGGTGGAACAGAGAGACTTTCTTTTAACTGTATGTCTTCCGGTACTTCTGAATAGATATCGTATGCATGGACGATAGATATCAAATGGAAAAAGCGTATCTCTAAGCAGTCTCCACACCAAGACATAATCCACAAATTACTATTATCTTACCTACGTTATCTTTATGATGCATGACATTACAATGAGGAGAATGAAGGCAAGAGAAATGTAGATAAAATTAAATTTCCTTTACAATTTGCAGCCCATTGATAAATACCTGCGACATGTAGAGTCTGACATTCTTCAAACTACTCACAGCTGCCTTCATGTCAATGCTTTGCCAGAGACCAAAATCAACCTTAGCTTGACAATAGCCAGATCTCCAGTGCAGCCCTTTCTGTCCACAGCTCCTGTCCCTGGGCTAGAACAAAAAGCACCTGTTTGCACTGTACAACATCTCCAGAACTCTCTCTTGACCACTGTGCTCAGTAACCCAGCATCGTATTTCCAGTGGGCTGTACACACAGGGTCTTCTCTGCATCTTCCTTCATCTGGACTTTGAGCCTCAGCGCAAACTCAGGGAGTTACTCCCTCTTCTCTTCTTACTTTCACTTCAGGGGCTTTCGAGGAGTACAGTGTTACTGGAACACTTTCATGTCCATTGTTTAGGCTGCAAGTCCTCTAGTCCATGGCTACTCTATGGAACAAAAGCCTGCTAGAAAGGTCTGGAAGCTAGTACCTTGGCCAAAATGGTAATAAGACCCAGATACTTGATGACCACTCCTTATTCCTATTCTTATAAAAAGCTGTCTTTCTTCAGCATGGGATAGTCCTTAAGTCACTAGTTGCTAATCTCAAGACTCTGTAAGGCTACCTCCTCTTTGGTCTAATGTGATCCCCTCCACATACCTGGTCTAGCCACTTCTGGCCAAGAGATCTCCACTTGGAGCTGGCTGAAACTAGTACCCAATCCAATTAAAACTCAATCAGGGACCGTTTCCTAGGGGTATCTGCTGTAATGACTACTTGTTTTGGAATGTCATTTAGGCCACGGTGGATTTCCATTTTTACTATTATCTGTCTATGTCCCCTACTGACTACTTAGATTGTAACATTAGGTATCTTCTCCTATTCTTAACATTTCCATGCATTAAAATGGCAGCCTCTCTTGGTCTATCCACCAGCACCTATTGTGTCCCAGGAAAAACAACAGGGAATAAAAGGGACATCGAAATCCCTTCAGTAGGACAATCCTTTCAGTAGGACAAGGACATCTCTGGCTGCTTTGAACACTAGGGACCTTTGAAATTATCCTGAGTAGGCTATGACCCAGGGGTTGGGCAGGGGATGGATTACGGTAATGGACATTTTTTCTTCTCTAGTCCTCAAGGACTCCACCGTGGAATCTTAATTGTCTCACTGGAGCCAATTTGGATTGCAAGATATAAAGAAAAACTTATCTTCTAATATAACACTCAATACTGCTTCAGAAACAAGGAAAGATGGCCCATTAATGGGTTCTTAAACCTCAGTTCTATTTCTGCCAAGATGCCGTACATGCCTCCCACTTATTCGTGAATTACTTATTTCCTTTTTGTTTGTTTCTTTCTCAAGATCTGAAATATATGTTGAGAAAACTAGGCCTGACTCTTGAATGGGGGTTCTTCTCCCTCATTCATTTCCCAGGTTAACGGCTATGATCATTGGAGCCAACTGTCTGGATAGTCTACCTGGGGATAGGGACTCTATAGAATATTCCCAAGAGTTGCCAAAACTCCTTGTTTTGGGGAGTTTCCCTGTCTTCTCCTATCTGACATGGACTGCTTATTTTCACTTTTTGCTGGTGGAAAGAAAACAGGGTCATCTGTCAGTGCTGACAATTTTAGGGCTAAGAATTCTTTCTCTCTGCCTTCTAGGCTCTGTTCTGCCTCTAGCCTTACCAGCACCACCTCACCCCTTCAGCCTCTCCTCCCCATATCCTGCTTCTGTACCACCATGGGTATGGCTTGCATAACCTGCCTCTGTACCATCCTCTGTGCCTCTTGTGCCACTCGGAGTGTTCCTCTTACCCTAGCTATCAACAAGGAAAAAGCACCCCAAGCTATTGGGACACCTCCTTATGAGGTTCAAGCTGGAACACCTCCCTAAATCAATATGAAGGGGTCCAGAGACCCTTCCCCGGATTTAAACCACCTACTTAGATTTTCCCACAGGCACCCATGTAAGAATTGACAGTGGGGGACAAATTGATTGATTTTGGGGGGGGGGTAAAGATTTATTTATTTATTCCCGAGAGAGAGAGCTGGGTCAAAGGACAGAGGGAGAGAGAGAATTCCAAGCAGACTCCACATTGAGTAAGGAGTCCAATGTGGGCTTGATCTAGGACCCTGAGACCATGACCTGGACCGAAATCAAGAGATCTGGCTGCTTAAATGACTGAGACTCCCAGGTGCCCCAAGTTGCATGACTTTTAAGTGGACATAGGTGTAACATATTCTGTATTTCAACTAATTAATGTTTATTACTTTAATTAAGATAGATATGTTTTTAGGGGCGCCTGGGTGGCTCAGTGGGTTAAGCCGCTGCCTTCGGCTCAGGTCATGATCTCAGGGTCCTGGGATCGAGTCCCATGTCGGGCTCTCTGCTCGGCAGGGAGCCTGCTTCCCTCTTTTTCTCTCTCTCTCTCTCTGCCAGTCTCTCTACCTACCTGTGATCTCTCTCTGTCAAATAAATAAAATCCTTAAAAAAATAGATAGATATGTTTTTAGAATTATCAGCTTCAAATACAAAACTTTAATTCTACCAAGATTTACTAAAGGTCAAATAAGCTTATGTTATTTCTGCTGCAATTTGTCAGCAAAAAGATGACTTAAAATGATGATTAACTTTGTCTCAAAGTTTTCATGGGTCATTGTTAAAAAACAAGTAGGCTGAGTAAGTAAAATGGTTCTAGGTTTCAAAATATTTGGTAACCTTCAACTTTAAACTTTTGCTATGTTAGATGATAAATTGGACTGAATTCATTGGATATCTAAGTCTTCTCCAAATAAGACAAAACACTAAAGCACAGGTTACTGAATGTAGGGTTGTGCTTTTGGCTTCTTATTTCAGAGAAATTGAAGATTCTTACGTCTGTTGGTAAACATGCTTTGTGCTATAAGGCTGTACTCTGGAAAAGCATGTTTTGAGGTATTATAAAATATATTTATAAATCTCAGAGAGAATTCAGATGGAATAGACAGTTCAAAATTGGTTATCACTTAATTTTCACCAGAGACATGTTTCTGAGAGTTACAGTTTTGATAAATATGGTTGACACTGCTGGGGATAAGGGGGGAAGCAACACTGTATGTAGGAAAATAGGTAATATAAGAAAGCTATGAGGAATAGGAATCCATTTTGTTGAGGGAAAAAGACAGTAACTTAATCCTAAAACGAGACTGATTATTTAGAGAGAAAAATCTTAGGACCAAATGAAAATGAAAAAGAAAGTTGTAGAAGGATTGTGAAAGGAAATCTTTGCAAAAGGATTTTAAGTATGATCAGGACTAAGGTTGAAATGAATGGACTTTAAAAGTGCACTGGTATAACACTAAAATTCTGCTTTTCTCCCAGTTTAAAAACAAGTTTTCTTGGATTGTAGGTCAGTTTTAGACTGCGGGCTAAAAAAAAAGAGTCTATGTGATGGCTGACACCACCTGCTGGATTGTAGGTCAGTTCTTGATTTGGAAAAAAAAAAAAAAAAAAAAAAAAAAAACTTTGTTTATAAAGCCTCATCTGCCCAGAAAACCAAGGTTTCTATGTTTGGGCTTTTTCAAGTCTTTAATTACTTAGTAAAGTCAAAAGTTCCTCAATATTAAAGAAGCTAAGTTTTACTAACACGATATAACCCCTGTAGAATCTTTTATTGCCACGTAAATACCAATTTTATAATCATCTGTAATCCTACTTAGGGATGAGCTTTAAAATTTTCTTAGGGCTTTAACAAACTTCATGAGATTTGAATTGTAAATGAAGTTTTTGACTAATTAGACTTGTTTATTTCATACGTTAAGTTACTTGGGAAGCACTGTCAAATAAATTATGATAAGCCTTAGGTTGTATTGTTGGGATAAATGGTATAACTGTTCCAGAAATTATATACAATTTCTAAAGGTTTAATATGTTCAGGTATAAGGTCATCACTTGATATTCTGATTAGTGGGGTGTTATATGTCACAGAAATAACCAGATTTCCTTGTCAGCTATATTATAATGAACTCTCATATCAGATATTTAACCATATCCATTTTTTATTCATTTCTCATTTACAGTTATTTTTCTTATTCTCTTGCAAAATGTGTTTCATCTTCAAGGAGATTCATGAAAATGACTTTTGACAAATACAGGTTTTTGATATCTTTGAAATCATCTAACTAAAACAGCTAACAATTTCCAGAACTAATGGAAAAAGCTGCATTCAAGCTGAACAAGAAAGAGTAACATGGAAATAAATGAGATGAGGAAAATGATTATAGTTTTTGTAACTCTTATTTGAAACAATTCTCATTCTCTAATGTTCGCTCTTCCAGATTAATGAAACTTTCTCTTAAGATATCCAAAAGCATGATAGAAGATTCATTTCTGAACAAACTGAAGCATTTAACTTTTCTCCCTGAACCCTCTGCAACTCAGAGACTCTGCGTGAGTATTCTTTCTTCCATGGCAATTATAATCATTTGCAGAAGTTTAATGAGAATCTGTTCTTCTTGCAACAGGGCTCCACTGGAAACACTGGTTATACTACCAAGCCTTCAACTAGAATGTCACATTTGAGAGAGGTATACACGGACTCAGACATGATCAGACAGCTTTAAGGAACTAAGGCTGACCTTATGAAAGGTCAAGGGCTAGCCTCATCCCTTGCTTACAGTTTCCAGCAAACTTACCAGGTGAGTAGAAAATCTCACTTCCTGGTCGGTGCAGGAACCTCAGAATATGTGGGGGGCCTTGAGAAGAGGACTTTGCCCAACTCTAACAGGAACTGCCGGCAAGCTTGATGACAAGCATTTGGCTCCACTTCCGGCCCCAGGAGGTGATTAACAGTTCAATCTAGAGAGTTCTTATAAACAGTTCCAGCAAAATAGATTTTAAAAGTTCTGTATGCTCAATCAATAGTCTTGCTAAGCTTCTGTAAATAATTAGGCCAAGTTTATTAAAACTGGACTTGTTTTATGAACAAATTAGTTTTGATTTGGCTAGCTTTGGTAAAAAATGAGAATGATTATAGAGAGAAAATACATGTCAGTAACATATCTTCGTAGATACTAGATTTTAATTACTGTTTACAGTAAACTGGACTAGATTCTGAATTCTTCAGGTTTCTTCAAATGCCTGGCTACGGGTCTCCAAACTAAGGTTTCCAGTCTTCTTCCACTCTAACTTAATGTCATTAAAAACTAAGACTGCCATTTTTTACTCAAGCCTTGAAAACTGTTGCTGGACAACTTGAGGTCGGCTCCAGAGAAATTACCACAAAACTCACATATACACAGTCTTTGTGCCTGTTGCTCTGTGCGTGGTTCCAAAGGATCACCAAAGACATTGGTATTACAAACCAGAAAAACCCATCTGATCTCCACTGCCTGTTCCTGCTCCGTCTGAGGACTCTTCAGGCCCAACCTTTAAAAATCCCACAGGCTGCGCTGGAAACTCAGACACTGGGTTTGTCATTTGTTCTGACCATTAACTTAAGTTTTCCTTTTGTTTCCATAAAAGTTCCTCTTAATTACCTGGCTGCTTGCTAAACAAAACAGAGTCTGTATGATGGCTGACATCACCTGCTGCACAATTAAGGGCTTAAGTGACTCTCAAAATAGCTTTACAGTATGAAACACTGAAATGACTCATATGTGTAGGGCAGTTCTACAAAATCGAGTGGCCTTGGACATCTTGATGGCAGCACAAGGAGCAACATGAGCCATTGTTAAAACAGCATGTTGAGTATACTCTAGATTGTCATAAAAATGTAACAGGATTGCTCAAAGACATGGATGGACATTTTAAATGATCTCTCACTACTTTAGTGACTGGTGAAACTCCTGAACTGGAGGTGGGTTTGGGACAACTATCAGGCCTTCTAATTGGGCTTCTTTTTCTCATAATCACATTCATCTTATTTTGTTTTGTTTTCTGATGTCTCTTTGCCTGGTGCCAGGACTCCTTCATTGCCAAAACTTCCAGCTGACAGATGATCCTTTCTACTCAAAGAGGTTCGTATATGTTGTCTGCCTTGGATTTGGCTGCCTCTGCCTTTAGTAGCTCTGATATACGAAGTCCCTACCTGCCCAACATTGACCCACAGGTGGGGATATCTCTACGGCCCTACTCAGGAGGAAAAAGTTATGGGCAATAAGACCTTTCATCCCCATCAACCTTAAAGACTGAAGGGTCAAAATTTCTCAGGGGAGAAAATGAGGAGAACAAAGGCCAAGAGACCATAGATAAAATTAAATTTCCTTACAACTTGCAGCCCATTGAAAAATACCCAAGATGTTCAGCGTCTGATGTTCCTCAAGGAACTCAAAGCTGCCTTAATGCTTAATGCTTTGCTAGACACCAAAATCAACCTTACCTTGACAATAGCAAGACTTTCAGGATCTTCTAGGGGTTTTTTAACATATGGAAATCCCATATGGAGACTTCAGTTATCTTTACCCAACCCATTCACCCCAACTTAAAATTATATACTCATTTATACACACCTCACAATCCTCATAGGGGGTCCTGTCCCTGCACTATAATAAAAAGCACCTTTTTGCATCATAAAATGTCTCGAGAACTCCTTCTTGACCACTGCACTCAACGACCCCACACCAGTTACACTCTATCTTTGTGGTTAGCATGTTTGCTGTCTGGTTTCCACAGTAAAATGGAAGCGTGTTAATGGCAGAGCCAGTTTCTTGCTCAGTCCTGTGTCATCGGTCCCTAGCTCAATACAGACACAGTCTCAATGAAGAAAAATAAAAACAACAACAAGGAAACCTGACTATTTGCTATTCTCAAGACAGCAGAGAGCGGAAGATACTCATTTATTCTGTGAGCAGGCCGGGCCAGAAAGCCAAAGGGTTCTGGCCCTCTGGGTGGCTGTTGGCACAGGAGAGGGGGCTAGGAGGACGGAACGTGGGAGAAAACCAAACACAGATGTCTTTACCATCTCTGAAGCTGGAACTCAATTTGTATGTACTTTTGACACTGATGTGTCTACCTTAGGGCACATACTGGGTAGAGCCTAGGATCCCAGATAGTCCACGGAGGGGTTTGGAGGTGTTTTCTCCCTCTGAATTCATTCCACTATGGCTGCTGATTATCACACTTTAACATTCTAGGCTGCTGATGAAGCTGTATTTCAGATCTGAACAATGGAGGCTATTCCCCCCGGGAAGCCTGTCTTGGCTCTCATTTGAAACCTTCAAATCCTTTCTCTCTTTCTCAATATAGTACATTTCCTGAGGGCTACGTTCTAGTTAAATAAAGACCAAATCCCAAGTTCTCTCTGCTTCCTATTTCCAACCTTTGCGGCCCCATGCTGCCCTCGGATGCCGGGTTACCTCAAACAGCTGCACACGCCCACAGGGTAGGGAGACTCTTGCTCTCTTGCCGGCTAAACTTGAGAACAAAGTTTTGATTTCTTTGACAACCTTGATTTATTTTTAGAGATATTAGGATGACTCACCTCTCCTGACATTTGTTTCTATAAAAACTAACTTTAAAATGTCACACTTCTAACTCTGTACAAAGAGCCAGAGTAAAGCTGCAAAAGCAATTGAACCCGTGGAGGATGGCCACCTGAGGGGGCTTTCATCCTGCCTTCTCTGCCCTCCCTCCCCTTCCCTTCTGACATCTGCGCCCCTCTCCTCACGACCCCCACACAGCCGTATCCTGCAGGTGTTGGCTTGTGTGAATGACCTGACCAGGAGCCTCGAGGAGCCAAAATACAAGCCAAAATAAAATGAGCCCATGTTGGCATCACTGCCTGTGCATGGAAATTACCGACTACAATATTAGTAACGGAGTTTACATCTGGTTCACAGAAATGTTAACAATAATTGTGTGAAGGATATACAACACCACAGAAATTTGTTCCTGATAGAATATGCTCAGTACTTGGCATCTCCCTTTTATTTCATTTAAACCTCTCAGGAGAATTTGACAGACTCAAAGCCGAGGGGATAAGGGAGAATAGGAGGGAACTGGTAAGTATGTCATCAAAAATTTCCATATGAAGTGGAAAAGAGAGAAGCACACTCCAGAATGAATAGATAAAACCAGAAGGGAGAAATGGACAAAAATGCAATGATACTTCCAGATGCCAAGTTTATTGTGAAGCTGGAATTATAAATATTTTCTTTTCTCTGGCAAAAATTTCTAATTTCCATGTGTTACTTTTAATTTTTTTTAATTTTTATTCATTTGACAGAGAGAGAGAGAAAGAGATAGTGAGAGCAGGAGCACAAGCAGGGGGAGCTGCAGAGGAAGAAGCAGGTTTCCCGCTGAGCAGGGAACCCGATGTGGGGCTCAACCCCAGCACCCCGGGATCACGACCTGAGCCAAAGGCAGAGACTTAACCGACTGAGCCACCCAGGCGCCCCTCCATGTGTCACTTTTTTTTAAATGAAAAGAAAATGTGTAACAAACTTGAAAAAAAATGCTATTTTAACAATGTTCTCTAAATAAATACATGTGTGTATATCTGAAATGGATTTACTTCTAATCCTTGTGAATTCCTGGATCGATTACATTAAAGGATTCAAGGTGTCCAGTAACCAAATGGTAGAAACAGAGGCCTACTCTGGCTTAGTGCGCCAAAGAGCCATTACAGGAGCGAGTTGGGAGAATGGAGAGTGGCTCTGGCTGGCGGACAGATGCAATACAAGTCTGAAACTACTGAGCAAGGTCTTCTCATACATCCAGATTAACCAAGAATCAAGAGGGTAAGTCAAGTGGAGTTCTAACCTGGGGAGAGTAATCCTACTAAGCAGCAAACAGATTTGAAATATTTGCCAAGAACTTATCATATGCCAAATCACCAGACCTAAGTTCCATGAGGAAAACACAAAGACTGACAAAGGGTGCCAGTTTTTAAGGTCCGCACAATCTGGAAATTCCACTCTTCAAGGCTTAAAAGATGGGAGGCCATTTTATATGCAAAGGAATCTCAGGTAAGGGAAACAGAGGAACAGGGGATTCCAAAAACCCTAGGTGAGAGGGGGACTTTTCCTGAATCTTGAATGATAGGAAAAAGGTGAGGTTCTGGAATGAATGGTTAAGGAAGAATTCTGGGTTCATCTTTGGTGCAAAAAGGTTGCTTTTAATAAAGCAAGGGGCAGGACCTGTGGGCAGAAAGAGGTATCCTGGGGTTATGGACAGGAATGACTGATTACATACTTTCAAGTTGGGAGGGCATTAGAGATACCTGAAGTCTCCAAGGAATTTTGAAAACAAGGTTTCCAGGACCTTGAGGGGCTAGCTGTTGTGAGGAAAAGTTCATTTACTACTGTCTAGTCAAAACTTAGACATGAGAGCCTTCAGATTTGTACCAGTGGGCCATATGCTTTGGAGATGATTGCTAACATATATCTTGGGGGGCAGAGATAAAGAAAGTTTCCAAAGGAATTATTATATGTTAAAGTAGACTTACAGGATCCTGAGGTCAGGCTAATGTTAAGCTTAGGTTGCCTTTTTCCCTTAGCAAAATATTAACAGTGAGGCAGTTGAGTTCCTAGAGGAAGGTCGCTCTACCTATTTCAAGGGCTTACCAATGAATGGGCTGTAAGTTGTAAGGACATTTAATTTTTTTCTTTTGCTTTTGTTTTCTGAGGACAAGTGGAAGAAGGAATAGTATCAGAAGTGGGAAAACCAATGTGCCTTGTACTATGGATAGTACTATATTTTAAGATCATCTGCATTTCAGTGTATTTAGTTTCCAAAGACATTCACAAACTCTCAATAAAGATGGTATTATAAATGAGTGAATGAATAAGCGAATGAGTAAAGAGTAAGTACACTGCTAAGTGCAGTGTGTGTGTTTAAAGAGGGAGGTGAGGTTTGAAAACTTGTGCATACTCTGCCTCTGACACTCTGCTCATCCCTAGCAGGGATGCCATGAGCATTCAAGTCTATGACTCTTACACTGAGGATCAGGAACTTCTCAAGTCCCTGTTTTCCAGCGTCCGATTCAAAAGGTCTTTTCTCAGATGCCCTTTGTTCTTCATTTTAAGTGTCCCCCTACCTTTCTATTCTTTATCTATGATTGCTTGATTTGTTGACTCGTTTTAGGTTGTGTCCAGCCTAGAATTTTCTGGACATTGCCTTCATGCTCCCATCATCTCTCATGCTGCAAGAATGGGACAGGGACAATGCCACTACTGTTGTTGTGGCCTGGTTTGCAGTGCCCCGCTCTCAGAATCTTGTCTGGAAAATTTTCCGAAATTGGGCAGGGAATCCACTACACTGAAGCCATGGCTAGTCTGCCGGGATAGGAGGCTGGATTATAGCTACACTGACTCCATTAATTAATTCCAGGCTCTATAATTCAGTTGTGAACAAGACAGATATAGTCTCTCCCTCATGGAATTTACATTCCCATGAAGGAGAAGAGGAGGGACACAATGATAAGTCTGGAGTTAAATGAAAGACATCATTGAAGGGTGTTAGGTTTAGTGGTGACATAATTCCCATTATTTTCTAAGGGATTACTCTGCTACTGTGCAAAGGATATGAGTTGAGGGGGCTAGAAGTGGACGGTAGATGGTCACTTAGGTGACCTTAAAGTAAACCAAAGTAGAAAAGATGGTAGTTCGGACAGAGAGTGGAGATGGAGGTATGAGTATATTCAACAGGTATTTGGAAGGTAAATTTGACAAGACTTATCACTGCAATGGATTTGGGTGACAGGAGGCAAGGACAATGATTCTTGGAACATCAGTGGAGTCTCAGGGGTCTATTGGCTTGGTATTTGACTGACAGTAGCAAGGCAAGAGAGACTTAAATATTAATATTACAACCAGTCAGCCTCACCCACCAAGTTTTCAGTGTAAGTCACTGCCCTGATGTAAGTAAGCAAATTTCATATCTCTGTAGTTTGGCGGTACTTAGACTAGAACTCTGTCCAAAACTGTGAACATACAGTGCCCAGATTCAAGACCATCTGTTGGGTGGGATACAACTCACTCAGAAGCAGATCATCTAGATTTAGCAGTGGCCAGATGCCAAACACAGATGAGACAATTATAAACCAAGGAAGCAGTTGGTGTTTCCCTGAGAGAGGTGATTTTTGAAGAAAGGTCATAGCAATTCCTACTCTTTGAATTGTTTCCTCTAGTGACTTTAAGAAAAAAAAAAAAAGAAAACAATTATAGGAAGCTCTTTGAAATAGCAGGGTGAGTGACACCTGTCTTGGTCTACGAAAATATTTTGGCAGCCTGGTTGACTTTTTATTTAAAAGACAATTATCTCCAGGCTATCATTTCTGCTAAGGGGTCATGACCAAATTCACAGATGTCAGAACCCTGGCCTCTACAGTGGATCTCCATCCTCTGGGATATAACATGGTTACAGAAAAATTCCCTTGTGTACACTGGGGATACCACATTTTGTCATGAAGACCCCAAATATTGAACAGTGAGAGGAAATCTCTTCAGCTCACTTGATCTATACTGTCAAGGCTGAACATGATTTTTTTTTCCCTTGTCTCTCCAGAAGTTCTAAAGAATACAGAGGGGATATGAGAAAATGTGTTCTCCTTCAGTTCCAGGGCCCCACTCTACAAGTGGTCAACTTTAAAAAAAATTATTTTATGGTACTCAAGAAAGACAGTCAGGCAGAAAGGCAGTAATGCCAGTATTAGAGTGACAGAAACGGGGAGAGATCACTTTGAAGGTTAGGGGGTGATAATACTACTTCCATTACCAGAGTGTCTGCTATGCACTAGGTCATGTTAGAAACTTTACATCTGTTTTTCCTGCTTAAATTTCAAAGTAACCCTTTAAAATAACTGTTGTTTCCATTTTGTAAAAGAGGAATCGAAGGTTCAATCTCTCTACAGACCCAAGGACTGAAGGAAAGTATTCTATTTGAGTCAAATGAATGAGAAATATATATATAAAAATCCCAATTTGCAATAAATATCAGGGTTAGGGTACTGATTATTCTTTTGGAGCCCCAGGTAACCCTAAGGTATTGTCTGAGAGAAAGCTGCCTTTATGGGATTTCATGCCTCTCCAAGCAAACTATGCCATGGAAGTTATTCTTACTCAGATGGTCGAGATGATGTGAACAAAACAACTCAGATTATTTTAGTCTCTCTACCCATTTGCTTAATGTGTAGCAATTTGATAAATACATTAATCCCCTCTCTAGCATGTAAAAGTTCATGCTTGTCACTATAGCATTATTGTGTCTTGCTAGAATAAAGGTTTTCTCCACTCTGGATTTATTCAAATAGAAGCCATTGTTAATATATAAATGTTACCTTCTAAAAGTAAAAAAAAAAAAAGAAAAGATGCAATAGGTAGTTTTAAACATATTGGTTACCTTAGTTTTAACAAAGGAAAGAACAAGAACCAGAAGCAAGAACAATGTGTGTTGTGGAATGGGGGCTGGGACGGGTGGGACAGCAGGTTATTCAGAATTTAGTGTCAGAACAAGGCAGGAGTGGAGGAGGGAGCGAGGGAGGGAGAGAGTGACTGGGGAAGGAGGGAGGAGGGAGGAATGAGAGAGAGAAGAGGGCAGGAGGCAAGGAGAGAGAGTAAGAGCACGGAGTCTAAGATCCCCTGACTCACAAGTTTTGTGTAAATTGCTCAGTGCACAAAAACAATGACACTTGATTCTTGAGCTCTTCAGTGTTCAGACTCTGCTCTCTTCTTAAGGACCAATGTTACACAATCAGTGTGCTTTTTAAAAAGGGGTGTATTACTTTTAAAACAATTATCTCTGAAAATATACTACAATGAAGACTAATCTGTGAGGCTGTAGGTTAAATATAATCTTTGCTCCTTTGAAATTTCATTAGTCATTCTTAAGAATTGATGCTGCCATTTTAAGTTTGCACACCAGGAGAAGAGGAAGAGAAAGGAAGAAGAATCATTAATCTGCCTAGATTTACCCTGGCCTAGGGTACTAGCCCTAGCACTTTCCAGGGCTGACGTATATATATAATTTTCCTCCAATGATCTAAGACATAAGAAGAAAACACTCGTAGGAGAGGTTATCCTAGTGCTGGTAGTTTTGTCTTGCAGTTGTGTATTCTGCTAGAGAAAACATGTTATTTCTTGAGATTGTTGAAGCCTGAGAGACCCACTTATACTGTCATGGGTTTCCAGGCTCACTGAAATGTGACTTACTATTCTTTCCTTTCTGTTCAAGCAGGACCAAGAATTTCCTTCAAAAAATATTTATGGATTGTCACCAAATGCCAGGAGAAGACTCAGTGTTAAGACTGAAATAATCCATAAGGCATAATTTCTGTCTTTAAGGAGCTCTGTTAATTGTACCCAATATTTAAGGTTCCTTCATGCCTAAGAATTATGTAGGTTTTCTTGCTAATTTATAGCTCAGTGTTGCAGTGGCAGCCTAAGGAAATTGATGATTCTCCCTTGGATACTTCCTTTGTAGTTGACCCATGGCCAACGGTTCTATGGTAATACCATAGACATTTTGGTGACTGGAATGAGCAGCAAAACCTGAACTCTTGTCTGTTACTCATCAGTGTCAGCCCCCAATGGTGGCCATGAATCTAGCCTTTTCTAGCTCGCAGATCTCTGGATTAGTGTCTATTAAATACAACTGTGAAACTCCACTGAGCAGGAGTAGGAAAGTGATCATTTTTGCCCATCATACTGGGTCAATCAAGATAAAGCACAATATAACTATGATTGCTTGATAAAAGATTGAAATGAAGAGATCTGCTTTATAACCTATTTGATGTTCCCATCTAGTACTTCAAGGTGCTAATTTATGACAAGGTTTCTAATAATTAAGCAAGCTAGTGATAAAAGGAAAAATTCAATGATACAGGAGAGATGTGCAACATCTGGAGTGGAATATTTCAGTACATTTTTATCAGTAACTTATAGACCAAGAAGACAACAAAAAGTCAACAAGACTAAATACAGAACACCCATATTCACAAAACTGACCTAAGGCACTATGTACAACACTGTATATCAAATCAAGATCTAGAATACTCACTCTTTGTAAGTATACATGAACAGATTTGGGGAGATTCAAATCATACCATGTATGTTCTCAGACTACTGTAGAATGGAATGATATTAAAAATCAAACTAGAAAATTCTATCATATTTGGAAATTCTAAAATGTACTTTTAAATAACTCATGATTCAATGAAGAAATCACAATGATTAAAAAATTTTTGAACTGAATCATAATGAAAACACATCTGAAAACAAATGATATATACCTAAATCCATGCTCATAGATCTACAGATGTACATGTGCATATTATAAATTATAATCAATTATCTAATCATCCATATCAAGAAATTGGGAAAAGAACAGAAAATTAACCCCCCAAAAGCAGAAGATAAAAATAATGAAGAGAAAATAATAAGTTATAGTAAGTAATACTGTAAGGATAAAGTGAACATCTGCTTACATATGGATGGAATGGACAAAAATCCTAGAAAAACACAACTTACCAAATGTGTCTCCCAAAGAAAGAGAAAATCATATTACTCCTATATCTATGAAATAAATTGTATTCATGATTCAAAACCTACCTCAAAAGAAAACTCCATGCTCAGGTGTTTTGTTGCAAATGTTTGATGATTTCTAACGAACGGTTAAAGAAAGGATGACATCACCATTATAAATATCTTCTAGAGAGTAAGTAAGAATGGAACACTTACCAAGATGTTGTACGTGCTCTGTGTAATCTTGCTACTAAAACCTAGGGGGAAAAACAAAACAAAACAAAACTTGGACTCAGTATGATTTCTTTCAAAATTCCAGGATGTGTGTATGTGTGGATATGTGCATAAATTGGCAAGCTATTTCTAAAACATATATGTAAACTAAAAGTTCACCAATAACTAAGACAATCTTGAAGAAGATGAGCACATATAGAAGACACAAGATGTCATATATCAAGATGTATTATGAATTACATATGTTATTTCTGTAAAGATAAACAATGATTTAGACTAGAGATTCTAGAAATAAGTCCATACACATATTGGCATTTGATTACAAAAATTATGATTATAGGTAATTGTTGTTCAGAAAATAGTGCTGGAGCAATTAGTTATCTGTGGGGGAGGTAGAAATCAATTCTAGCTCATATTTTCATGTGAAATTAAATCTAAACATGAAGGGTAAAACATAAAATATAATGTTTATATTTTTAATTTTTAATCTTGACAAAAAATTTATTTTGACTATATAAAAATTAAAATATTTCCATTGATGAAAACATTCTACTAAGAGAGTGACAAGGCAAATCCACAAATTAAAATACACTCTCAATAATTACATCTGAAAAAAGACTCCTTTCTAAAAGATATAAAGAATTTCCACAAACCAATAGAAAAAGCAAAATCATTTGAAAAATTGGCAAAAAACTCCACAATGACCTTGAAGAGGAACTTCCAAAATGAGCACATCCAAATGACCAATGAGCACTGAAAAGATGTCTTCATTCCTTGCTTAGCAATGACAATCTACTGTGCATTCACCAAAATGACTAAAGTTAGGAAGACCAGCAATGCTAAATGTATATGAGACCATAAAGTAAGTCAACTCTCATAGACTGCTAAAGAGGAATATAAATTGCTGCAACACTTTCAAAAACTCTTAAGCAAAATTCACTAAAGTTGAAACACACACATATCTTTTATGAGGCCAGCATCACCTCGATCCCAAAACCAGACAAGGATCCAATCAAAATAGAGAGCTATAGACCAATATCCTTGATGAACACAGATGCGAAAATTCTCACCAAAATACTAGCCAATAGTATTCAACAGTACATTAAAAGGATTATTCACCACAACCAAGTGGGATTTATCCCAGGGCTGCAAGCTTGGTTCAACATCTGCAAATCAATCAATGTGATACAACACATCAATAAAAGAAAGAACAAGAACCATATGATACTCTCAATAGATGCTGAAAAAGCATTTGACTAAGTACAGCATCCCTTCCTGATAAAACTCTTTAAAGTGTAGGGATAGAGGGCACATATCTCAATATTATCAAAGCCATTTATGAAAAACCCACTGCAAATATCATTCTCCATGGAGAAAAACTGAAAGCTTTTCCACTAAGGTCAGGAACACAGCAAGGATGTCCATTATCACCACTGCTATTCAACATAGTACTAGAAGTCCTAGCCTCAGCAATCAGACAACAAAAGGAAATTAAAGGCATCCAAACCAGCAAAGAAGAAATCAAACTATCACTCTTCGCAGATGATATCATACTATATGTGGAAAACCCAAAAGACTCCACTCCAAAACTGCTAGAACTTGTATAGGAATTCAGTAAAGTGTCAGGATATAAAATCAATGCACAGAAATCAGTTGCATTTCTCTACACCACCAACAAGACAGAAGGGAAATTAAGGAGTCAATCCCATTTACAATTGCACCCCAAACCATAAGATACCTAGGAATAAACCTAACCAAAGAGGCACAGAATCTATACTCAGAAAACTACAAAGTACTCATGAAAGAAATTGAGGAAGACACAAAGAAATGGAAAAATGTTCCATGTTCCTGGATTGGAAGAATAAATATTATGAAAATGTCTATGCAACCTAAAGCAATCTACACATTTAATGCAATTCCTATCAAAGTACCATGCATCTTTTCCAAAGAAATGGAACAAATAATCCTACAATTTATATGGAACCAGAAAAGACCTCGAATAGCCAAAGGAATATTGAAAAAGAAAGCCAACGTTGGTGGCATCACAATTCTGGACTTCAAGCTCTATTACAAAGCTGTCATCATCAAGACAGCATGGTACTGGCACAAAAACAGACACATAGATCAATGAAACAGAATAGAGAGCCCAGAAATAGACCCTCAAATCTATGGTCAACTCATCTTCGACAAAGCAGGAAAGAATGTCCAATGGAAAAAAGACAGCCTCTTCAATAAATGGTGTTGGGAAAATTGGACAGCCACATGCAGAAAAATGAAATTGGACCATTTCCTTACACCACACACAAAAATAGACTCAAAATGGATGAAGGACCTCAATGTGAGAAAGGAATCCTCAAATCCTTGAGGAGAACACAGGCAGCAACCTCTTCGACCTCAGCTGCAGCAACATCTTCCTAGAAACATCGCCAAAGGCAAGGGAAGCAAGGGCAAAAATGAACTATTGGGATTTCATCAAGATCAAAAGCTTTTGCACAGCAAAGGAAACAGTTAACAAAATCAAAAGACAACTGACAGAATGGGAGAAGATATTTGCAAATGACATATCAGATAAAGGGCCAGTGTCCAAAATCTATAAAGAACTTAGCAAACTCAACACCCAAAGAACAAATAATCCAATCAAGAAATGGGCAGAGGACATGAACAGACATTTCTGCAAAGAAGACATCCAGATGGCCAACAGACACATGAAAAAGCGCTCCATATCACTCGACATCAGGGAAATAAAAATCAAAACCACAATGAGATATCACCTCACACCAGTCAGAGTGGCTAAAATTAACAAGTCAGGAAATGACAGATGCTGGCGAGGATGCGGAGAAAAGGGAACCCTCCTATACTGTTGGTGGGAATGCAAGCTGGTGCAACTGCTCTGGAAAACAACATGGAGGTTCCTCAAAATGTTGAAAACAGAACTACCCTATGACCCAGCAATAGCACTACTGGGTATTTACCCTAAAGATACAAACGTAGTGATCCGAAGGGGCACATGCACCCGAATGTTTATAGCAGCAATGTCCACAATAGCTAAACTATGGAAAGAACCTAGATGTCCATCAACAGATGAATGGATAAAGAAGATGTGGTATATATACACAAGGAAATACTATGCAGCCATCAAAAGAAATGAAATCTTGCCATTTGCGACAACGTGGATGGAACTAGAGTGTATCATGCTTAGTGAAATAAGTGAAGCAGAGAAAGACAACTATCATATGATTTCCCTGATATGAGGAAGTGGTGACGCAACATGGGGGCTTAAGGGGGTAGGAGAAGAATCAATGAAACAAGATGGGATTGGGAGGGAGACAAACCATAAGTGACTCTTAATCTCACAAAACAAACAGGGTTGTTGGGGGGAAGGAGGTTGGGAGTAGGGGGGTGGGATTATGGACATTGGGGAGGGTATGTGCTTTGGTGAGTGCTGTGAAGTGTGTAAGCCAGGCAATTCACAGACCTGTACCCCTGGGGATAAAAATATATTATACGTTTATAAAAAATAAAAAATTTAAAAAAAGAAATCAATCTTTAGGAAAAAAATCCGAAAGAAAGACAAACACACAGAGGACAATCAATAGTTACTAAACAATGAGTAGGACAACAAAGAAATCAAAGAGAGAATCAAAAGACAGGGATACAAATGAAATGTAAACTTGATGGTACAAATTCTTCAGGACGTTGCAAAATACATTTAAACTGGGAATTTTCTAGCAATATAGGCCTTTCTCAGGAACAAGAAATTTGTCAAATTAGCCACTGAACCTTACACCTAAATGAGAAAAAAGGAAGAACAAACAGAGCCAAAATCCAGTAGAAGGAAGGAAATAATAAAGATTAGCGTAGAAATAAATGAAATAAAGACTATTCTGAACACTAATAACAAAGCAGCAGAAAAAGAAATTTAAAAAAAATTCCATTTCCAATGAATGGAAAAGAAGAACCTAGGAATAAATTTAACCAAGGAGGTGAAAGACCTACACATTGAAAATTTATTGTAAGACACTGATGAAAGAAATTGATGACGACACAAACAAATGGAAAGATACACCATGCTCAAAGAATGAGGAAGGTCATGACAATGTCCATATTCCCCAAAGCAATCTATAATTTAATTGCAATCCCTATCAAAATACCAAAACAATTTTTGGTAAAATTAGAACAAATAATCTTTAAATGTCTACAGAACCACATAAGACCTCAAATAGCCAAAACACTCTTGAGAAAAAAAGAACAAGGCTGATGATATCAGAATCCCAGATTTCAAAATACACCACAAAATTACCATAATCCAGACTGTATGGCACTGGCACAAAAATACAGAGATCAGTGTAACATGATAGAGAGTCTAGAAATAAACCCACATGTATATGGTCACTTAATCTATGATAAAGGAGGCAAGAATATAAAATGGAAAAAAGATAGAATCTTTAATAAATGGACCTGGGAAGCCTGGACAGACATGTGCACAAGAATGAACCTGGATCCCTTTCTTACACAAATAAACTCAAAACTGATTAAAGACCTAAATCTATGACTTGAAACCATAAACTTCTTAAAACATAGGCAGTAGTCTCCTGGACACTGACCTTAACATCATTTATCTAGATATGTCTCTGATATTTCCCTTGTCTCTAAACACAAGGCAAGGAGAAAACAAGCAAAAATAAACTATCAGGACTAAACCAAAATAAAAAGCTTCTGCACAGCAACAAAATGAAAGGCAGTCTACCAAATGGAAGAAGATGTTTGCAAATGAGATATCCAATAAAGGATTAATATCAGAAATTCACAAATAACTTATACAACTCAAAACCAAAAAACAATTCTATTAAAAATGGGTAGAGGACCTGAACAGACATATTTCCAAAGGAGACATTACAGATGGTCCACAGACACATGGAAAGACTTTTGCCAAACATCACGGAAACGTAAATCAAAACCACAATGACATATTCCCTCACACCTATCAGAATGGCTAGTATCAAAAGATAAGAAATAACATGTATTGGTGAGGATGTGGAGAAAAAGGGATTTCATGTACTGTTGGTGGGAATATAAAGTGGCACAGCCACTGTGGAAAACAGTACGGAGGTCTCTCAAAAAAATAAAAATAGTAATAGGGGCGCCTGGGTGGCTCAGTGGGTTAAGCTGCTGCCTTCGGCTCAGGTCATGATCTCAGGGTGCTGGGATCGAGTCCCGCGTCGGGCTCTCTGCTCAGCAGGGAGTCTGCTTCTCTCTCTCTCTCTCTCTGCCTGCCTGTCTACTTGTGATCTCTCTGTCCAATAAATAAATAAATAAATCTTTAAAAAAAAGAAATACAATATGTTCCAATAATTCCACTACTGGGTATCTACCCAAAGAAAAAGAAAATACTTATCTGAAAATATATATGCACTCCTATGTGTATTGCAGTATTTGTATTGTAATGGAATACACAAACACACAGGATTATTACTCAGTAATAAAAGAATGAGATCTTCCTATTTATGTCAACATGGATGGACCTAGAATGTATTATGCTAAGTGAATTAAGTTAGAGCATGACAAATACCATATAATTTCATTTATATGTAGAATCTAAAAAACAAAACAAACAAAAAAAAGAAACAAAAACAGATTCTTAAATATGGAGAAAAATCTGGTGGTTATCAAAGGGGAAGGAGTGGGGGAATGAGTAAAATAAAGAGATTAAAAGGTTATAAGTGTCTAGTTATAAAGTAAATAATGGTGATAAAAAGTACAATATAAGGAATACAGTCAATAATATTGGATAATGGTGTATGATGGCTATACTCAGAGTGGTGAGCACTGACTAATGTATAGAATTATTGAATCAATGCTATATACCTGAAACTAATGTAACACTGTATGTTAATTATGCTTCAATTAAAAAAAATTTTTTAAAGATGCCACATATAAAAGAACTTATAGTGACTTAATCCATTTATAAAATTTTCATTGACATTTTATTCCATAATTTATATATGCAGTTACAACAATAAATTAATCCATGGAGTTGCAAGATTTACAAGGATTATTGCAATATCTTATCCAGGAGACTATAAAGGCCTCTTCTAGAATCATAGAAGCTGGAAAACAAAAGTGTTGGTCACTGGGGAAGAAAGAAAATTAAACAAATTTTAGGTTTCCCTGAATTTGTGTGTCTGCAGTGCATTTTTTTATTGTCTTAACCGACACACTCATACACAGTATGTCTAATGATGGGTTGATAACCAGATTTCCAAATAAAAAGAGACCCTCACTTGTAGCACTTACTGATTTCCATAGGGTAATATTCCCAAGAAGGCCAATTTCTAGTTGTCCAATGGGATGTCACTGAACCCAAGGTTGGGAAGAGAAACATATAACCAGCTTGTCTGGGATTGTTGGAACCAGCTCCAGTATACACTGAAGGGAAGCCATCATTAATAACACACAGAAGACCTCACAAGTGGTGTCCCACAATTTTAAATTAATAATTCTTCCAGCATAACGGGTTAAAAGCCATTTTGTGTTGTTTGTAATGAAAGAATTTGTTGAAGAAATTCAGGTAAAGGATATTGAGGGGTATAGTGATAGTGTAGCACAGTGGAAAAGGCAAAATACAGGGAGTCGAAACCCTAAAGCAAGCATCGCTTATGGTTGTAACATTTTCAACACTTACTCTATTTCCGGGAACACACCTGCACAATTCTGGCGTGCACTGGCAGGTGATTTTGCAGGCATGGCAATTTACAATAACATGCATTCTCTTAATAATTTACTTCCTTTTTGGGTTTTAATTCCTTTTGTACAATGTTTGATTTACCCTTTCCTGTTAGTATATTGTCCTTAATGGCAGAGAAGAGAGAATTAAAGTAAGGGTTGAGTCACTCTACTTACTCTGTCATTTGCTAAAATTATAGCTTACTCAAGCAAGGGATCTACACGATCTCATTGATCTGAAAGTAGTTGTGAGAACGTTTAAGTTGTTACTCAGAGTTTTACATGTCAGCTTACTCAGTGCCTGGTGGAGAGGTCCACACTTAGGATGCATCCAGTGAAACAAAGTATTTGTCAGAATAAACAAAAGAGAGGAAATATAAATAAATAAATAAATCAAAAGGGGAGATGAACCATGAGAGACTGTGGACTCTGAGAAACAAACAGAGTTTTGAGGGGAAGGGGGTGGAGGGTTGGGTGAGCCTGGTGGTGGGTATTAAGGAGGGCATGGATTGCATGAAGCACTGGGTGTGGTGCATAAAAATGGATCTTGGAACACTGAAAAAATAAAACTATATTAAAATTAATCAATCAATTAATTCTGCATTCTAATATTCACACTTACTCAAATAAGTCTGTGTCACTTAGCTCTAGTTTTCCTTAGCCAACTGTAAGCCATGTTCTGTACGTGATCTATTAAAATTTTAGCAAAATGGACTGATCACTCCTTAGCAACCAAGGATTCTTTCATTTATTTCTCCTTTCCAAAAATTATTACGCTAAAACTATGTTTATACAAGTATCGATTTTATCCTGTGGAGATATTTTCTCTATTGGGATCTTTGCCTGTGGGAGTAGACAGAATCAGTCTCTTCATTTTTTCAGTCTGCTTTTTTGAAGTGTAGGTAAGTGGTTTAGGAAATTAGCATCAGAGGTAAATCACAGTGTAACTAAAGATTCCCTTAGATCAATAATTCCAAGTCTTGGCATTTTATCAAAATCACCTTTTAAATTTTTTAGCAATTCCTAGATCTCTCCTTCAAAGAGTTGCTTCCAATCAATCTGGCCTGGGAGCCTGGCATGTGCATGGTTTTGGGGTGACTGGGGTATACACAGTCGGAGTTACACAGTTGGAGTTGAGCAGGGCTTCTCAAACTTTATAGGCATATACCTCACCTGTGATCTTGGTAAAGGTCAAATTCTAATTTCAGAGATTATTCTAAAATTCCAATAAGCTCTTGGTTGATCTCTTTGAGATTATAAGAGTCTAAATTAAACACATCATTTCATTGGTTTGAATTGGGGTATGACTGCATGTGTTAGGACAACAGAATGGACTGCTGTTTGTATTTTACACACAAGAGTACCCAGGACTCAATGAACATACAGTAATTGCTAAGGCAGGATATTTGAGCAAATGACTGTTCTTTTGGGTTTTTTTTTTCTTTAAAAAATTTCCCTCAAGAAAAATACCAAAAGATAAATGGATGGATGGATGGTTTAACAGGGCCATGTCCAATTAATTCATTCAATTGTTATGAATGTAAAAAAATACTTATGGAACGCTTCAGATATAACTTGTAACTACTCTAGGGTTTCGGTGGTTTCACTGATACAATCTGGTTTTTCCTTTAGGAAATCAGTCTTGCTTATCGCATGCAATTCATTAATATGCAATAACTCTTAAGGAAGCTTTCGAGAACAAAATTTTTTTTTTAGGGGAGGAAGAGAGAGAAATTATTAAAAGCCACCAAAATTAACACAGCTTCTCAGATTTTAAATAGCACCAATGAAAACCACAAGAAAAGGAATTTGTAATTATTTACTAATTGTCTCACTTGGAGGCATAATTAGAGGTGATTACTGGAAGTAATAGTACAATAGAAAGTGTAGAAAAAGTTTCCCTGTGACCGCCCAGCAACTTGCAGACAATGAATTCTAACAGGATACAGCACTGAAGCATGTAGCTTGAAAATAAGGGATGGAAATAATTCACGCTGGTGAGTTCCCACTGCAGAAAAATGTGTGTGCCTGTGTGCTAGGCGGGGCAGGGTGATGAGCGGGAATTTATCTTTTATCCTTGGCCTTTGGAACAGTGATTTATATACAGTGGATCTGCATTATGCTTCTAGAGAACCTGACCGATAATTAATAATTAAATTTGTCTAGCATTCATTCTGTCTACCATACCCATGAATTAAACAGACCGTGGGCTGGATTTTTGTGTACTCAGTGACAACATATTCCTTGTTCAGCAGCGGCAAACCAAGAACAAAGAAGCAGGAAGAGCTCATAATCAAGGAGAGCTCATTGTGTACCAAGCTGTATGTTAATACTTCACATTAATTGTAACTTTTAGTACTTACGACATCCTAATAAGACAGTCGGGTGCAAAGAATATCAGGGGTTCTCTCAGTAAGAAAGTAAAACCACAGAAAGAGGGTCTGCTGTGGGACATTGGGAAGCAGGGACCTTTATCTTTTCCATGGGGTGGGGGTGGAATTAACTCCATTTTCTTCTGCAAGATAAGGATGCTGCTCTGTTAATATTTGTTATGGTTCAAAAACCAAGAGTTCTGGATACCTGCAATATGTTCATTTAAAATATATTAATTTCTAACCACTTTCACAGAAGTTTCCTCAGTAATGATCACTTTGAACTTCACTGGAGCCCCTTATAATCCCAGAAAGCAGCAATCATTCAAGGAACTCCCCTACCCCTTGTGTACTAGGAAATAAGTGATCTACCACAAGAAGCCAAGATTCCTAAATGTCTTGGAAAGAACCCTGAATAACCAGCCCTGTTGTTCACATTAGAACAAAGCCTAGTACAGAGCCTCCCAAATCCCAATTTTTACTCAATTGATGATTAGCTGAGTTATTTGTTCCCACTGGTCAATAGTAACACAATGCTTGTGAATTTTACTTTGATTCTCTTCTCGCCGCATGACCTTGAACTTTACCCAGAGCCTGATCAGTAAGATCAGGCAGAACTGATCTTCCTTAGGACCCCTCCCATGCATCTCTGTCCTGCCTACTCCTCTGGGTTCTTTCTAGCCTCATTTAGTCCTCCTTATGTAAGAAAGGCCCTTTCTGTCTGACCTTGAGATACTTAGAGTTTCTCCTTATTCCCATATTCTTTATAGATGCAGTCTCTTATTAAATTTTGGATTTGTCTTATTTCAGACATGTCTCCCTGCCTCTAGGAAGACCTCTCCCATCTGTCGGCCATACTTCCACAAGGCACACGATTTCAGGGGACATCGTTTCCATTGGAGCAAGGTGAATGACATTCCCTGAACCTGTACAAGCAAAATGTCCCGGGTCATACACGATAGTTGAGCCTCAGGAGTGACGTCTTTCAATCTCATGTTGACCACTTTGCTCCCCAGCCTGGAACTATGTCAGTGATTCTAAAGTCTCAGTAGGAAGAGTCCAAACTCCTTGGTTGGACTTAGAGGGACTTTTACCAGTTGGGTCCCACTTACTTCTCTGATTACATCTCCTGCCACTCTTTCTGTTGCTTTTTCAATAATCTTGGGATCCCTCATTCCAGTCAACTCTCTGTCATTGAGCCTACTCTTGTCGCTGCCTAAAATTCCTGTTCCTTCATTTCTAACTGGCACACTCGGGCTCTTCACTCGAGGTTATGTGAGAGTGCCCACCCCAGTGAAGCCTTTCTTTAATCCTCTCTGTGACTTCCGGTCAGAGCTGGGCACTCCAGAACAAGACTAACTATATCCTAAAACATTAAAAAGTAGTCCACAGACATATATTAGAACTGACCACTGATTTAGCAAGGCCGCTGGATACCAGGGTAATATTTAAACAACAACTGTACCTCTCTCTATACCAGAAAAGTAAACAGAATAAAAAAATATTAAAGATATATTCTATCATAGTATTAAAAAACATCAAACCTCTAGGAATAAATAAATTTCATGTGAGGACCTTACATAGAACACTTCAAGACAAACTGCAGGAAGATAAAGGAAGAGACGTCCTTTCCAGCTATGCTAGATTAACGGATTTCTTTTTATATGTAAGTAGAGAGAAAAATGAAAATGAATGTATGTGGAATGTTAAAAAAAAACACACACACAAAAAAACCAGTCTCAAAGAAAGAGAACAGAATGGTGGTAGCCAAGGGCTATGGGAGAGAGATATGGGGAGAGTTAAGTCAAAGGACACAAACTTTCAGTTATAAGAAGAATCCGTTCTGAGGACTGAATGGGAAGCACGGCCATTGCAGTCCACAATCCCATGTCGCTTACCTGGGAGTTCCGAGATTAAATCTCAGCACTTCTCCCACAGCAACGACAGAAAGCTGACCACGTGAGCTGACGGATGTTTACTTATCTTGATCTGGACTATCGCCCCCAAGGCCTTTGTGTGTCAGTCATCATGTGGTATACTTTCAATGTATGCAACTGTACTTGTCTATTATTCCTCAAAGCTGGGGAAAAAAAGAGAGAAGAAAAAACAGTATAGAAGACCAGTATTGGGCAACAGGTAGCACAGGATCGTGATCCCTGAGAGAAAATAAACTAAAAAGAAGTTTTGTTAGAGTATATGATTGCAAAGCAAATTATGCACATTTCTGAAGCTTGCCTATGTCCTTGTACTAACCCCATAGGAAAATATGCTGTTTCCTACAATCAAGTGCACTATGTATTTTAG